>NW_026623241.1:1227577-1255197 GCF_030028575.1 Malurus melanocephalus | reverse complement strand
CGCCCCCGAACCGCTCCCACACCGCCTCCCCCCGCGCTGGCACCGCCGGGCTCTGGGGGGAGAGGGGATGGACCCTCCGCCTCGCCCAGGGCTCACTGTCACCCCGGCCGGGGTCACCCAATCCCTCCTTCGGGTTCCGTGCGGATGGCAGCGGGAAGAGCAACTGCTGTGAAACAGGGAAAAACTCCCCCCTGAAGCACACAGAGGTGCTGTGCCCGCGTGCTTCAAGCAGGGGGGTGCTGTGCAATATTCATAAGCTTTAATGTATCAACGGGCTACCTGAAAGCTTTGCACACCTGTATCAGTAATCCCTACGGTCCACACCAGATCCCGGTGCTTGAGTGCCAAGGTAAAGGCACCTGGTAACCCTTGTCAGAAACATAGACAGTTATTGGAAATATTAGATATGAAAAACCTAAGGGGAAAAAAATCACCTTAAGATAAGACCATTAGTTACATGCTCCATTTAKAAGAAGAACAATAGGTACCTTTGGATGAACAGGAACAATCAAAACAAAAAATCCAACTGGAAGCTAATCGCCAAAAAAAATGGAAATATATTTATGCGAAGCCAAGCAGAGATATGGTATTTTGAGGTTTCACTTCAATCTGCTTTATTGTAAGATAACAGGTTTAGTTATCTGATTTATTACTTTAAAATTAATTTACTATCCATTCCACCACTTTTAAAGAGTAGCTACTTCATCTTCAATGTGAAATCATTATGAAAATTAAGTATCTATTCCTCATGCCATTATAGGTTACCTGTTTCGTGCCTTTTGGGAAAATGCATTACAGATTAAAGTATTAAACTGTCTTTAAATCACCCGTGGCTAGGGTAAAACCAGACAGAGGTCAGCTGCTCTGACGTACATCAGCTTTCTAGGTTAATTACACTTGTGTCTACATGTGGAAAAAACACGTAGCGTGAAACAAAACTAGGTAAATACCTAAACCCCAAACTAGTTAACAGAGGAAATAATAAAACAGGATAGGTTTGATTGCATTAACTTATTACTATTTTGTGAGAGAGTTCTTACTGGACTGATAATTAGGTCAYGGCACTGCAAGAAGAAACATGATTAACTTTGACACACAGAGTGTGGAATATAAAGCCAAATAAACCAGACTTTCATTGACCCAACCCTTCCTAATTGCCAGTTATCATGAAGGCAGCATGTCTGGCATCTGGGTTGCATTTCTGAAACCCTATTATTTTACTTCTCCCCTCATTTTTCTCTTAAGCCCTCTCATTTTTTTGCAAAGTACTGACAGAATATAATTGCACTACTTAGGGACAAYTTTTGCAGTACAAAATTGATATTGAGTCTACTAGCACAGCTGCACCASAAACTCTCCTGGGACAGAGGTAAACCCCAAACTGACTTGTTCAAAACTGAGAGAAAATTGAAATGTTGTGWCGATGAATAGGGACCTTGTTCATCCATTCTGCTTTGCCATTATGAAAGTACATGAAACAATCAACAATTACGTAGATCTTTTATATAAYCCAATTATTGAAGTAGTCAGGAGATCTGTCCAATTATGCAAGGTCTGACGTATTATAACTTACTGCTTRGCTTTGCAAATTAGTAGATAATGGGTACCCAAAATAGCCTGTGGAAGACCCCCAAAACTKCTGAAAAGTGAGGACTTGTACTCCTAAATTTCAATATAAATAATGACACAACCATGTCATACATTAAGGTATCTTGGCATTCTTGCATTTTTGAGTGTGTTTATCTGATCATGCTTATCTTTCTGCTTTGCAAACTCACTGAGATATTCAATTTAAAAACTCATATTTAATTAAAATGCCTTTAATGTGTTTTTGGCACACATATTTTTTTYCTAGTTTTTCCTCTAATTTACGTCTGTATCAGCTATCATAGGCCATATTTGGAAAATAAATTTTGTTTAGCCCTATCCTGACATCTTTCTGTTTTCTGCTTAATGGTTATTGTTTATTAACTCCAATTTTTACATTGTTTKCTCTATTTTCACACACACAATACATGAATGAATTTCGTTGTTTTATTGTTATTATTATTTTGTGACCCATACATCATGACTTCCTGAAGTTCAAACATTTTCATCCACAGAGTAACTGGGATATTACTTTATTGGACATAATGCAGATCCATATATATTAGTGTAATGAAGAACTTTTTCTTTGCCTACCAATTAATTATTAGTCTAGAGGGATTATTGCTGCTTAGTAGTATATTTCTGGTTTCCATAACCTTAATTTGGATACTTTATGATTATATCTGGCAGATCCCACATAGTATGCCAGACAATTTTCAGTTTGGTATACTCSTGAGCCCCATGTGCTTGACAAGTTMTGTTTGGTTTTTATTTTTCTACCCCAGGTACTGTATTCGAAGCATTTGCCATTGGGCAGAGGAGAACACATGCAGTAAGTACTGGCATTCTCTTGTAAAGATGAGAAACACAGAGGAACTTTAAAGCTGGTTTATGTTTGTTTAGAATATAGATATTAATAATAGAGATCCCCTATTTGGTATTTATGAGATGCTGCTTAATATAAGATGCGATACAGCAGGAAATTCTATGCAAGACAAAGAGAAGACCAAAGTCTCAGTATGCAAAGGAAAGTYAATGCAAATAATAGATGATAAAAGCTGTTTTAGCAACCTATTCAGTATTTGTCCATGCTGTGATTTAACTCCAGTTAGCAGTCAAAAACTGGGACAGTCTAGAATATTAGCTCACACATTTTACAGCCTATCTGTAACTCACTGAAGTTAGAACTGCAGTCACTTTCTTTGACTAATTTGTATCTCCTTTTCTACTGCAAAAAAAATCTGAAGAGGGGGTTATATTCCTTGTAAACAGCATTACTCACAAAATGAATGCAAAGTTAGAGAGTAAGTAAAAGTGACTTTCTTCTCTTGGCTTTTCTACTGCTAGCACTTCTAAAGCTTTTTTTTTTTTTTTTTTTTTTTTTTTTTTTTTTTTTTTTTTTTTTTTTTTTTTTTTTTTTTTTTAATATTTGTGCTTGGGATTTTGTGTTAACAATCAGTATGGGACAAAAATAGGACACTTCAGAAGTTCATCTTGTTACTTACTCTTCAGATTATTCCAGTGACTTCTGTGTGGCCTGGTACCCCTCACCACCTGCAAGTTCAATAACAAAATTTTATTTTTCTGTGATCTRTCTTTAAACATTTGTATTGCAAAGCATTTCCATTAATAGTTACCAAAGAATTATGTTAATTTTATTTAACATAATTTTAAATATGTTCATTAACTTGCTGTCCCAAACTAGTTCAACAGTTACAATGTAGTAAATAAGAATAAAAAAAAAACAAAAATAATTATTTTTGTCCTCAAATCAAGAATATGCAATACACTTTAAACACACCTATAATTGTAGCTTCAGATCAAACAGTTTTAGGCACAATAAATTCTAGCATAAATGAAATCTTATTTCAAAATAYGCAGGCCAAAGTACTGCCCTTTGTAGGATTTAATTTCCACTTCTTCTTGACAAATTATTCCTCTTTTTTTTTGGAGACAACAGCTGCCCCTTCAGAGCAGCTGCTACTAGTGAAGATCATTGATTAGCTTGAAGTCAATGACAGCAAAGGAACTCTCAGGATGCTCTGATATGAGATAGCATGAATAATCCTCCAAATCTCTCTCTCTTGCACACACGCAGCGTGAAGTTTGGACACAYACATCTTTCCCTCATTTTCCACTGGTCTAATTCACTCAGTGTCTGTTCAATGTTTTAATGAAAGATGATAGCGCATTCACTATAAACTCTGTCCTGAACAATAGGCACAAAAAATGTATTGAGACCTGGATTTGGTGCTTTTRTAACAGCAGGGCATCATAAGCACCAGAATGACAGACACTGGCAAATGGCATCGAAGAAAATTAGCTTACTTGAGGCTTGGAGAAAGGTTGTGCCAACCATCTGTCACAGGAGATCTCCCAAATGACAACAAGGATCATAAAGGCACATTAAGGTTTTCCCCATATCTCCTCAAAGCCAGTTCTCAGAAAGGGACCCAAATGAAAGGAATATGCACACAAGAAATCTACCTTTGAAATTCATCAAAATAATTCAAATGCATGCCACAAAATAACCCATGTAAACTCAGAGTGTGTGCGGGGGAAGCCTAGGCTCTGAGGCTAGATCTGTAGATTTTTTCATTATTTCTAATAAAATAAATGCCGTGTGCAGCAGCTTTGCAGTGATAGTGATTCTGACAAGATGACATTGTCCCCATTCTCATCTTGTGAAAATAAAGTAACAACTGATTAAACAGTAAGGAGATAATACACTACAGAATTCATATCCACATTAAAAATTACTATTGGAAAATAATTAGGCAATGAGGATAAATATTTAATTTCATATCATCTATTTTTTTTCAACTTCATTTGGGATCAAATCATTTCATTATTCATTATCGTTCAAATCTGAGAGCATAATACTACTCAATAGTAGATAACACACATCGTATTTTTTTAAAAAACTCCACACAAAGAGAAAGCTGCAGATATGCAATTTCAGTGCCTAGTTATAACATTTATAAGAGATCTCTTAGGGCACCTACTGGGGAACCTTAGCATTGCATGCTAAAGAAAGAGCCCGTAAAAAGGATAAGAATCTTTGTACCAGATTTACTCAAGAGCGTTAGTTCAACCTTTTTCTTTTCTCCTCTGGGCAGTCCTCATTCTATTGACTGCAGCACTAAGGCAAATAACCAAATGAGAAAACTTCAGAGCTAAAACGATGCACTGATGGAAGGGAAAGAGCTAATACTCCACATTTCAGAATTTGGCAGCCTATTCCATCTTAGCTATTTAAATGTGTCCTAAGTATATCATGCTGTGTTTATACAGAAAAATATTTTTCATAAAAAATTTTGYGAAAACCCTAATGAGGAATTTAATTCATAGGAATGATGTACTGACAAGAAACTCAAAGCATTTGGATTAGACTTGTTTACTCTTTAAGTTAGTTTTTCAAACTACTTAGGTATTTTGATTTTTGAATTTTTACCTATGAAGTGGTAGTAATCCAAACATCTGTAAATACATTTGATGTATTGATYTGATTGCCACTTGATTTATTTCTGTCCATTAACGCAGAATAGTCTCTGTTTTATAGCTCATTTCTTTAAAGTCTCACACAGGTGATTYCTGGAGACATATGGTGTATAGATAGGAGTTTAGCTAGCCTGTGACTGAAAACAGTTGTTTGACTTACTTTGCAGAAAACATAGCCTTTGAAATTTTATCAATAAAGCAGCAAGCTCCTCATATCAGCCTCATAAACCTGGATTTATTTTTAAGCAAAAGTTTTGTGAGGGCCTCTCTCTCTTCCCTTAACATATTTTTGTGTTTTCCAGGAGTCAGTGACCTGTAACAGTCAYTTACAAACTCGAGGGAGAGCTGTCATACCTTGCTAAAAAATACCACTRCCAAGCCTAGAACAATAACACACCTAGCCTGCTGCTGAGGCACACTGGCAAACTGTTAGTATTCACAATCACTGCAGTCTAGGCAAATTATTTCAAACCAATAAAAATCCCCTGAGTATTCTTTTTTTTCATTTTATGCATTACTATAGGAATCACAGTTTACAAAATTTTTTTTAAAGACATACAGACTTTCTGTGCCAGCGCTCCAACATTAGCTGGGCTCAAATGGTCTGTCCAGTCTGTAAACATCCATGAATTGTCTGATCATTACAGTGTTAGAGAATAATTCCTCACATGATCTTAGAGTTTCTGCATTTGTCCTAAATTTCTGTGATGGAGATGAGGCATTTTTTGAGTGAATTTTCCTAGGAAATCAGCCAAGAGAAATAGTGTTTGCATCTCTGGAACAAAAGTATAAATTAATATAGATTKCTGTGTAGCTAAATGTACTTCTAGTCATGTAGCTCATCACGTATCTGATCCCAACCCAAGTTGTACTAAGAATATGAAGGAACCAGTTCTTCAAAGACTGCACTTACTGACTTTGAAGCAAGTAGGTCTGTGAACTCTGATATCTGTACAGGGTAAGAGACACTTCCTACAGTTCTAGAGAACAAGAGGAGAATATAATCAGATATGTAGACACATCTTACCCTGTCTCTCCTTGAGAGCGATCAGCTTGTCCCAGAAGAGCACAAGGAATATTAAATGGGACGAGTATTCTGCCTTTCTGTCCTTTTAACTTTGATATTGCAGAATTTCTCACTTCTTTAGGAGATAAATTTCATCAAAGGCTCACACTAGTATTACAACAAATACATATGGTAAAGAATGCAGTGAACTTTTCAGCTGGGAGACAATGTCATTATTCCACATATCAGTTAGTTCACAGTTCCACTCAGCCAGAATCCTTCTTTGTCTTTCCAGACAACATTCTAACAATCTGAATAAGAACAAAAACATAAAGCTAAGCAGTTCAAGAAGAACAGTAATTTCATCCCCTGGCAACTAATTTCTAACCATTTTGTCATTGATCCTGCACAGAAGAATTATGTGATGTAAAAGGGGCAGTATGACAGCTTCATGTTGGCAAAAAGAAAAAGGTTATATTCATGCTTCTTACTTATAAAGTAGTTCCTAGGACAAATTTAAAGTTGTAGTCTTACACTGTGTACAGATTTTATTTCCATTTCCTTTCTTTTTCATAGGTCACTCTATAAACTCTGACATTCACAAGAAACCAACTTACTCATGCCAGTTATATGCTGTGAAATATTAATAGGCACACATTTCTTAAATAATATGAGGAAWGTGAAATGGTTACTTGAAACTCTTCAGCTTTTATACATCTCAATGAACCCAATTCAGGAATCAGCTAGCTCTACTTTAAAACGACACTAATTTAAAGTGACAGACCTTTAATTACATATGACATACTATCCAGTTAAATGTAGAAAAATCTATTTTCACCAGTACAGTAGTATTGAAAAGTTGAGACTTCATTTGCCAAAAAAAAATAGATTTTCTCCAAGAACTGAACTGAAGAACAAGAAAAAAATTGCATTACAGCTTGTAAAATATTCATTTAAAAGACCTTCTTTCTTGTAGTTTATCCTACCCTTCATGTCATTTCTATTGAAGTCAGAAATAGGCCAAGTAGGTTCTTGTTCTTAATTTTTGTGAATTTATGGAAATTTGTTTGAAATGGATTACGCAGTCACACTTGAATGTAATGAAATGTGGAAGAAAAACAGAGGAAAAAATAAGATCTTATTTTGGTTTTAAAAGCAATCACAAAGAAGTTGTTAAAATTGATTACAAAAGAAACTTTTGTGTTTATCCACAACACATCTGATTACTTTACTAGTATTCAGAAATACAGATCACATTACTTCTGTTTTCCACAAGAAAACAAAACACTGATGCCCTCTTTTTGCTTAAATGGGAAAAGTACTGAGAGGTTAAGCTGTTTAAGCAGTTACAAAAGATCTGGGACACTGCTGGGAACAGAAGTTTCTCATTTCTTATTCATTCTTAATCACATGATAATCCTGCCTTATCAATCAACCTGTCAATTTAAAAGCGGTGATTACGAGTCATCAGTAGTGATGATCTAATATTTCAGTACAATCAAAACACAGAGCTGAACTTAAGAGAGTTCAGAAAAATCACAGTAGCATTCCTTCTAGCATAAATGGTACTGTTTGCCTGATTTAATCCAATACCGTTGATTCAGGAAAAATAGTCACAGTCACTGTAAAAATGCCTGCTGTGCTCACTTTGCTTAGCGTGTGCTACAGAATATACACACACCATGTTATTTCACTAAAAGCCTCCAGAGACAGTTCAGTTATACTGTCAACAACATTTTGAAGCAGTATCAAAATACATATCAGACATTTACATTTGCTTCTCTGCTAAATCAGTTACTTGTTTTCACTCAGGAAGCCAACATCACTCTGAAGTTTCAGAATTCAGAGCTCTTCACAGTTCATAGCACGCATTATAAAAGTATATTTGGTGCTACTTGCAGGTMGAGATATTTAAGGTCTCAAGTGATATTCATTCAAATTTACATTAGAAGGCTTTAATGAAAGGCTACTAAGGTGCTAAATAAATCACCAGGTTTGAAAAGCAGGTGCAATATACATACTCAATTTGTATTTTTCTGTAAGCATATATATTCTAACACACATCACAAGTGGTTTTTTTCAGCAGGTCTTCATTCAGTGAATAGATACAGGTGAGACAATGTCTGCTTGTGAAAGCTTTTTTCGAGGGAACATGTAATTGCTAACCACCTAGGAGATATTTGTTCTTAGTGTTTTACTGAGTACCAAAGAGGAAGAAGCCAAGTTTCAAGGCCAGAACTCGGTGAATAAACCCAGAAAGCCTCTCCTTACTCCACCTGCAATCATGCACAACATAAATTTAGTCATCTGCAACTAGTAACATGTTTTCTAAGTTACTAACATGTCACAACACATTGGGGTCTTTCACAGTCTTGAGGGGTGAYGGAGAAAAAATTAAAGTTGTGGTCTAGACAGAGAGGTGTGGGTTAGATGAAGGGACTCACAACCWGTATGGAATTGGCAACTTTAAAATGGGGGCAGAAGACAAGGATTTGAAGGACAGATAGTTACATTTTCAGGAAAGAGTATTTTCTGAGAGAAGCATCATTGGAACAACCAAAGAGGTCAAATGGCAAGACAAGATCACAGACAAAAAAATTCTCTGGACAGCTGAGTACAGGAAGTAGAGATAACAAGAAATGACTAGGAGATGAAAGAGCTGAGGACTAGGAAAAAAGCAGGTGAGAAGGAGGAAGAGAGAACAGAGTTAAATTCCTGGAATAATTGAAATGGCTMGAGATGGAGAACGGATAACAAAACTCAGCACATAGGCTACTGAGGAAAGGAAAAAGAAATATAATGAGATCACCTCATGCTTCACCTGCTTATCTTTTTTTTTTTTTTTAATGGAAAGCATTCAGCAAGATTTTGTTCAAAATGAAAGAAGCAAATAAGGTCAGAGAGATGAATCATTAATCGTTTCATCCAAAAAATGTGAAACTGTAAACAAAAACTGTCACTCTGAATTGCAGAACTAAGAAAGCTCAATTCAGTATCCACTTGGAAATAACAATTTGCAAGTCACGTTAGAATGTCTATATCTGTTGCAGAAAAGAACAAGCCCAATGTAAATTGCTAATCTGCGTAATCATCTATTAAAAATTGTCTACAGATGAAAGTATATTCACATAGCAAATTCCCAAATAAATTTGAATAATGAATGTATTTCAGAACCAGTGACTTGGCAAATACAGAAATGGCAAAATTAATGAAATATCCATGCAATGTATTTGCTCAGTTTTGTTAGATAAAAAAGCAGGTGATAAAAAGAAATCAAAAGGACAATGCATTTGCACTAAGTATAGGCTTTACTAATTCAGCTTATTGTGGAACTAGCAGCAATATGAGTGGATAGCAAATAATTACTCAAAGTTCTTCAAAATGAAGTCATGTTGCACTCAAACCTTTTATAGGTGCCAAGCCATACAAAGACATATTAGGAGAGTTGCTTAGACCAGACATAAAAACATAGCAAAATTACATTCTCTTATTTAAAACTCCTGTTCACAGAGGACCATATTCTAGTCTAAGTGTCTGTGGATGCAAATCAAAATTGGCAAGTATGAAGTTTTAACTACCCCAGCTGTGGCTGCTAACCCCACCATGTAACACAAAARTATCTCAGTAGGTTGTTTAACACTAGGTCAGGTACAAATGTCACAGAATCTCAGAATTTAAATTTAGAGTTGGAAGGGACCTCTGGAGATCATCTACTCCAACCCCCCTACCAAGACAGGGCTGTAGTAGCAAAGCAGACTAAGATAATATACAACCTATTGGCAGTGCAACTTTAGTGCAAATAGGCTTTGCAATACAGTTTTAAAATAAAATAGTTTAATAACTGTGGTGATGATGCTCTCACTCTTTTCTAATTTGGTGATACAGTGGTATTCAGTGGAGTGGCCTCACWGCAAGTAAGTATGCAGAAACAAAGCCAAGTTCATCATGCTGTGAATATGCTAAAGCTTTCTAACAACACTGTAAGAAGAGAAAGAGTTAAACAAACAGTTCAGAAAAATGAAACTGGTGCAACAAATCTATTTTCAAACACTAAGAGCACTGTTATAGGAAGAGCTTTCATTTGCTGCCTGTGGATCTWTTCAACTAAGACTGCAGCCRGTCCAGTGGATCTATTTGACTATGTATGAAACAGTGTGTGACAACACAGGCAGCAGAGCGATGGCTGCAAAATTAAATCATAGCTGGGAAAGGATGAAAAAGTGCACTGCCATATAAACAAAGCATGAAAATAATATGGATTAATTAGACGTATTRTGATGCATGGATTTTATTTCTATCCAATTCTGTGGAATATTTASCAAGTACAGTTTCATCAGACTAGCCCTTCATGTTAGGGTGCAGAGGTGCCATTCCAAAWCTATAAGCAGTTACTGGTCAGTAAACCTCACCTCAATGTATGACCAACCTGCTTAAAATTCTATCCTAGCTTTCAGATCTCTCTTCAAATCCTTAATTTATTACCCATCTGAAACACATAATGGATTGTAATTAAACTAAAAATGAGGTTACTATACAACTTGCCCTTATTCTTCATACACATGTATTTCCAACAGGTCTTAACATACTAATGACCAGTCTGCASTTTACTGTACAGAGGGCAGTCCATAAAGCCCATTTTGGAATTGGACAAATTTGGACAAATTTTTGTGTGGCAGTATAAAACTATCAAAAGCTCATTTCAGTTTATATTAATTCTTTCTATATGTTGTCTTTGAAGGAATCAAGTAAAATTTGGACTGATCCAAGCTGTAATTGACTTTTCCAACTGATCACATCTTGCAGCTATCGGAACTGTTGTCTGTTTGTAACTCAACTGTGTACTGTCTACAGATATTTCATCAACCAAACATTCCCCTTTTATGAGTAGTTTTCTTTTTTTTTTTTTCCCTGATCCAAATCCAAATCTCCTAGAAAGAACGACTCTGGTGATTTCAAATGTAGGAATTTTTTTTTTATTATTTAGCATATGATTGAGACTATTATGTTGATTCTTTCAATGAATTCTAAAGCAATGAGACAATTTTATATACACAGAGCCTAACTGAAAATTTAGATATCTAATTTTAAGTATCAAGACTTGAAGAATAATCAGCCCTGTTCTACTTGAGCTCTTCCAGCAGTGTTTRTTTTGATTAGATAAACATGAAATAATTAGAAAACTCTCAATATGAATGTTTGGTTGTATTTTGGCACACCTTATCAGAGTCTATTTTGTCATCCCCCATAGAGTTCAAAATTTCATGCTGGCAGTAACAGCTGTGCTTTTTGTTTCCATTATCTTTTTTGCCTTTTTCATCAAACATGAAACAGGAGAAACTCTTTGGTGTGTTCCATCATATCTGTCACATGCAGCGCTCTGAAAAGGAAATGTGGAAGTGCAGAAGTGTAATCTGTGTTATTGAAAAAATTAACAAGTGGAATGATCTGTAGCACATTAAACATTCACTCTACATTGCTTTCCCTCTTTCCTTGCWAGTTTACATGACTCAGAAGTGAACAGCATACATAAAAGCATCTTATGGAGATCTATGGACTACACTGCACAATTCAGATCAGAATTTTTACAAAAGTGCCCTCCTGAGAGATGTGGGCATTTCAGATGTCATCCTTCATCCCAGCTAAGATGAAAAACCGAAGTTGTTTGCTTTTTAGAATTTGACATACACTTAAATTGAAGCATCTAATCACATATTCTTTCCACACAGAGGATGATTAATTCCTCTGATTTTATGGACTGTGGCTGTACTGTGCTATAAAAACCACTATTGAGTTTAATGGTCTCTTGGTAATAATAATTATTAAAATTTTAATAAACAAATAAGGAAAGCATCACAATTTCATAATACTGAAAAAGAGATCATTGATATTGTTACAGTCTTTAATTGCATAGTCTTTATTTAAATTTATTTATATTTTTACTTCARTTTAGCCATGTAATTTTTTTTTCTAAATTCAAAATTATACCTCAAAATTATAATGGTTTCATCTTCCTTATTTCCAAGTTCTTGACCCTTTTTRTTATACAAATACAAGAGGTGTTATTCCTTTAGGCTTCATCAAGATCACTGAGGTTTTGCCCACATTTTCTTCTAGGAGACAAGGTTACGTGAATTCTCTTGTAGCACCTAATCCAAAGGATGTTTTTAGTGGAACATCGGGATGTCCAGTATTTTAGGTAGATTTCCTGATTGGCTGAAAACATTCAGAGGATTTCTCTTACGTTCAGTAAATCAGACTGGAGATACCATGTCCAAATAGATATTTATTCATCTTACAAGAATCAACTCGAATTAATATTACCAAACTACTAAACCCCAAGAACCTGATTAACCATAAAGTTATTGTTACATACTTTAAATTGTTTTGGTTCATTAATTTTGTGTGGAGTTTTAGTCAAAGTATACCCAACAATGAAAACTGTAAGCATAAAGATTTCCTTCATGGTCAGTGTCAAGGATTATAGGACAGAGATTCAAGGCAGCGTTCAAACTAACCTATAGTGACGGTGATTYTGGCTAAAAACACCCATAATGACATCATTGATTTTGGTAGTGATAGTTTAGCACGTTGTTCTATTTCTTACGCAGCTATATAGAGAAAATTTTTTGGAGGTTTAAATCTCAATTGAGAACAAAGTATCTGCGGAAACTCTGGAATAGACTCTTAGAGAAATGTGTATGATAACTACTCTGGAGCCTATCCCCCTCATATTGTCCAAGAATAGCTGACATTTATGAAGTGTCAGTGGCTTAACACAAAGAGTGTGAAGTATGTCTAGCAGTTATCAAAAGAGCAGCCAAAAGTATAAATATGAATGTTATTGTTTGAAACATATTTGAGGAGCAAAAAAAATACATCCTATGGCACTGTTATCTTCTGTATGCTGCTAAAACGTCAAGAATCACGTTTTCACTAAATGCTAGTTTTACCTATTCAGAGCTGTGTACTTCTGTTCCATTTGCTAGTCTTTTGCTTTCCAGTTCAGCTAGCTGAGGTATTGTGATGATCTAAGCTCTGTTTGTTACTGTGTTAGTGTATTACCAGGAGACCATATTAAAAGAAAAGCCTTTTCCTTTCTTACATTAGTCCCTGTTGTGGCAACACTGAGAAAAACAAAGGCCCCAGAAAGGGAGCCAAAGAATCAGAGCATCAAGGAGGTCACTACAACTAGTTAAATAAGCAGAATAAATAATAATACTTCCAAACATGGAATCAATTGAACTTGTCCATCTTGCTCTTGTGAGAACATAGTCCTTTGCAACCTCCAACTTGCCTGGGAAATCACAAATCCATGGTGAAAACCCAGCTTCCAGGAACAGGCAGCCTGACTCTTTGATTATCAGTTCTTCCTTATGAAATATGAACTTTTTCTGGTGTCAAATTGATTTAAGAGTGATACTTTTTGTATCCTTCTGGTTTTTAGTGCAGTACCTGGGGAACTAATTTGGGAAAGAAACAGAACACTTTAATTGTGTGTGAGAACTCTTTCAATCTGTAGATTACAAAATTTGCACTAAATTTGCTAATGTTTAAATGACTTTAAAGCAAATTAATTTTAGAGTTAATACATGGAAACTTTCATCAGCTAAGAGTATTATACAAGACCAGGTTTGCAATCTCCCAGCTTCACTAATGCCATTCACTTTCCTGATCCTGTTCAGAGTATTTGATGTCTCATGCCAGTGAAGTCAKTAAATCAACAAGAATGTTGAAAAATATTTTTTCCATGTTTCAGTTTGGGAGGATCCAGAATTGCACTCTGACACTTGTTTTACATGAACGTTTACCAATAGCTGCTTTGAGTGCCTCTGCCAACCTTCCCCTCTCTGTAAGCTCTTTTCAGCAAAATAGTTATGTGTCTCTTATTTTTATCCCATATTTTTTAACTCTCTTCAATCTTATTAAATCCCCTGCAAGAGAATATAATGGCCGGATGATTCAGTGGTTCCCATCTGTACAGGAAAAGCTCTGGTAGCATCAGTGAGGATTTTTATGTAAAATCCTCTCATCTGGGCAACATTATTGCGCAGTCTATTGGGGAGATTTTATGAAATTATAATTCTTTCAAATTCAGAGGAAAAATAAAACATCACACATTCAAGAGGGTAGGATTTTACCCATTCTGAGGCTTGTCCTGGCTTTCTTGTGAAATAAGGACCTTCTAATTCAAAAGGCCTGCTAATTTGGAGTGGCATCTTAGAAATGGAGATTATCTCTATTTTTTTCCATTTTCTAATCCGACATCTCTAGAGAACTATGGTAAATTTAGATACCATGTATTTGCACCAAAAGGGCTTATTTGGACAGTTTTCTGTTTATCTCTTATTTCTGAAGTATGCACTTGATTTGCCTTGATGCGCTGAGTGAGATTGCTCCTCCGTTTCCCTTCATTTTGTTGGCTTTATTTTAAGACTGTTGACCAGAAAACAACACGGCTGCTACAGAATGCTCATACTTTTCAACACTTTGCTATTCATCAGATCAAAATCTACCACTTCTGAGCATCATGTTTTCTCTTTCCATCACGACTTTTAGTTCTCCAAGGATCTATCTTTGTTTTTCTTATATTTGCTTCCCACGGTGTTATTTGTGCTCGCAAATGATCTCGGCTATGAGAACTATAATTAGACTAGTGCGTTTCAGCCTTCAGGCACCTTTGAGTAAATATGAGAACTGTGCTATTTGGGTACCTGAAAATGAGTGCTGCTCCTTTCATTTGGTCTTATACATTACCTGGGGTYTGGAAAATGGAAAAATAAACATTGATTTATTGCTGTCAGTCCCCTGCCTCTGCAAAACRGTAAGCCTAGACAATATAAACTTGAATTATGGCACTTTTTAACCAAGGTTTTAGCTTGATGGCACCCACATGATCTGTGATATTCTCTGTGGGGTTCAAGGATGTAGCCTTGGGACATGAGGCCCAACAGAAAACACCCCCTTCCCCAGCTGTGCTTCCCTGTCCTCGCCCCCAACCACTCACAATCTGCAGCCTCTCAAAACAACAGTACTCACACTTGCAAGTRCTCATGCCATCCTATACCCTAAGAATATACAATTAAAAAGTCACACAACCAAAAATAATCCCACACTCAGTGAGAGGACAGAAGATACTTAAAAATTATCCAGAAGATCCTTTTTGAATAACAGGTCACAAAGAATGCCATGAGTCAATACTGTGCTGATCAATTAAAATACTGTCYTTCACTTGACTTTGTCTGAAATATTTTCCAGTTTCACCTGAGTCAGTTCAACAAAGGGAAACTGATCTTTATCCACTTAAAGTACGATTCTACCTTACAATGAAAAACTGAAGTGATTTATAAAAGTGTTTTGTAAATTTGTTTATTCTCCAGTCAAAGTCTGAAGGTTCGTTATTGAAAAGATGTGTGATTTCACTTTCTATTCAAAATATTTYACAGTATGTCTTTCATAAAGAMATTCAAAATTGCATTTTAAAAGTGAAAAAACAAAAATCTCAAAAGGCAGAAAATTAATCAGATAATTATTCATAATTAAACCATTTTAAAAAAGCAAGATTAGTATTAAATGCACCATTCTAAATATTTTTAAGGGTTTTTTAAGTAACACTTCAGAAAGATTTCTGTTGCAGGGTAAGTTTGTTTTTTTAAAGGTACTAATTTTTACTTGGTAAATCTGATATTCCTTAACTCACTCCTCATTTGTGCACATGCTCAATGGTTTCTAATTAAATATAGCAAACTGCATCAATTTTGCTTTGCTTTCAAAAGTGATGGATGACTTAACTCTGCTCAAGAACGTGAAAATCTACAAGTTTTCCTTGAAAGAAACTAGATGCAAGGCCACATTACTTTTATTTTTCATTTGGTACATAACTCCCAGTCAGTGATAAATTTCCCATTTTTTAATTCTCACAGAGATGTGATTGCTCAGGAAGTGTCTACATAATTTCTTAAGTGCTGTTTCCAACTTTGAATCTGTTACAAGGTTTCTTTTATGATCACTTGAAAATTCAATGGGTACCCTTTGATTTTTTTTTATTACATTGAAAAGGCTCATATTTTACTTAAAATCATACTTACTATAAGTAGAGGAAGACTTTAGTAAAGCCAGACTATGAACTACATTACTGGAAGAAAAATACAAATAAATAGATCATCATAAACAAGATGAGTATTTATGTTTTTTGATTTAAACAAAAATAGCTTTGCAAATAATTAATGCCTTCTTGTTTCCTTCAAGTAATCAAATACATATTTATAAAGTATTTTCAAGTTTCATATTTGTCTAATCAATTTATAAACTATTTTTACTTCCAAATATGTGTAATAAGCATTACAATATTAATATTTCAGCTAATTGAAATTGATATTGCAAAGTTTCATATCAAATGCCTTAAAAACAATAAATCTTATTGTCACACTCATTGTTCACTCTTCATATTTTTTTAACCTTATAACTAAATATAACTCACATCCAAACAATTCCAAAACTAGACATTKCACAGAATCAGAGAATATTTGGAGTTGCAAGGGACTCACAAGGATCCGCAGAATAATCTGAGTCAGAAGAGATCCCAACAGATCATCAARTCCAACTGTTATAAAAATGTTTCCCTCTAATTTATGAATTTCCCTAAATCACAGGTATTTTTAATTAGATTTAAAYGGAATTTGGATGTGGCAAATAATTTTTATAATTTATCTTTTTCTTGGCAGTCCAAACTTTTGACCTGTGTAAATATGTATTTTAGCAAAAACTATGCACTCTGAATAGAAACACTCTACGCTCCCTTCATTAATTTGATATTGCCTTTAGGCAATCGCTGCTCTATGATTGTCCAAGTTTGTTTTAATTAACTTCTTTTTTTAAGAGTAGTTTGGGCATCAGCTTTAGTGCCCCTCTCATATGTTTCTTCTCATTGTTTAGACAACATTTAAACATTCTAATGGATATCTCTGGGGAAGACTGCCTCTCYCATGGGGGGTAAGAGACTCCAAGGTCTGCTCAGCAGGAGAAAGGAACTGGGAATACAGAGCTGCTGCACAGTTCAATAAATAGTTAACAGAGTAGGGGTGATACAGAACCCTTCTTCTAGGACAGGAAGGGTACAATTCTACAGACCAAACTCTTCAGAGAAGACTGAAAGTAAGAAAGCTATGCAGCTGCATGAAATCAAGCCTGGAATTGAGGATTTGTTCATTAGGAAGGGGTCTACAAGACCTTAGTCCTGTACTTCTCTTACCAAATCACATAAATTTTAATGCAAACGTTTTGAATTTGTCTATTTTGTAAATAAAGCAAATCACTTGACCTTAACKTCCCTTTTTGAGGCTCTCAGGATTAGGAAGGAGAGCTGCAAGGGTTTACTTTAATGCTCAGGTTGTCTCTACACTAACCTCAAGAACAATACCAATAGAAGATTAAGAGCAAGTAGAAAAATAGATGTCTTGATGTTCAATTAAAAACTGCCGGCAAAAAAAAAAAWGTAGAATACTTTGAAGGAACTGGTGAGAAGAATTTGGGGAGTCATATATTATGGAATATACATATAAATGTAAATACAGGAAAAGAGACAAAAACCTGAAGAAAATACCAGCAGCTTTTATTCTTGTTCCATAAGTTTCTGGAACAAAGATGGAAACTACAGCTCCTGTGTGAAAATAAGTTTCATTCTACATGCTAAACCCCAGGCAGCAGCATAYGCAGGCTGACATGAAGACTGTATAATCACTTGTTTTCAAGGAAGATGAATTCAGACTACAACTGAAACAAGCAAATGAATCCTGGGTTGGGATATAGGGAGGCTCAGTGGTTAAAAGGAGAGGCACTTGGCTTATTCACCTTTGCCAAAAACTAGAATAACTGGGAATATAGCACAAGTTTGTAAAAAGAGCCGTATGTGAAAAACAAGGCTAACAAAATTTTATTTCTGTGTTAAAGCAAGCGTAATACTGGTATAAACAATAAACATATATACTTGTCTGTAGATTCAGGCAAAAGAAAACCTCAACCCAATAATCGTAGGGGTAACACTGAATGTATATTTAGGTGGCAAAGGCCTCCTGACCCCTACTTTGAAATGTTATCTGGTTGCCCTATGACAGGAATAATTAGGAYGTGTTTCAGTAACCTATGAAGGAATTAGCCTCTTTTAATTCCTGTGTTCCTATTTCCTGGTGTTCTGTGCCAGKGTTTAGGAAATTTCAATAAAAATAAGTAAATGTCTCTTTTAAGGACTTTGTAACATTTCAATGAAAACAATGAAATATAACGTTTAATGCTAMTTTTGCTTCATGGGATGTAACCCTTAAATTTTAAGTAGATAAGTATTTCAGCCTTTGAAAATGTGCGGAAAAACACTGGTATAGGAAGGAGAAATTCCCCTATTTTAGGCCCCWTGAGAAAGTGAAATTCTGCACTGCTGAACTATATTCTACAATCAACTTAAAGTCACCTATTTTTTTCCTTTTCCTTTGTTTTTATTTTTTCTATTTCTGCCATTGAAAAGTGGAGTCAGACTAGTAACTAGACTGACTGCATTCAAGCATGTCTCTTGAGGAACAGGTGGGGGACYGCCACCACTGCCATACCCTGTCAGACCTCTGACAGTGGAGATGAGAGAGCTGGGCCTGAGGTCAGAAGTTCAGGGGATATTTAATTGCTGCCTCAGAATGCCTAACAGGAATCTAGAAAGACAGACTTGATCTCATCTGGAAGTGCCCAGTAGAGCAAGAGGCAACAAGAGAAATTGCAGGAGAAGCTCCAGCTACTTGCAAGAAGGCAATCCTCACAAAAAGAGATGGCAAACAAGAGAGACAAAAAAACACGGCAACAGATCTTCCAGAGGGTTTGGGCAGTTATCTTTGGAGATATCAAACCATGAAAAATACCAAAATATAGAAATGATAACACATGTTATTACATACAACTTTCTGGTTGTATGTAAAGATCACATTATAAACACAATAAAGATTTAAAGGTTAGTTAGTTAAGTGAAAAATATTACTGAATAAAAGTAAGGAAATCTTGTTCATAAACTTCAAATAAGTGGATGAACCAAAATAGGTCTGTGAGCTGCTTTTACAGAGACTTAGAAATCTCAGAAAACACAACAAATGTGTTGAAGGTGTAAGAACCAACATGCTGGATCCTCAGGGTAGTGTTACACCTGTCAATCAGTCTTTTTTCTTAACTTCATTTAAAAAAAGCCACCAAGAAAACAAGTATTGTTTAACAGTCATAAACTATTCTGCAAATATTGAAATATGCAAAAGTTTTTTTCCCCCAAACCTTAGCTATTGCTATTATGCATGCCAAGAGAAAAATGATGCGAAAGGGTTTTTTTCTGCAATAAACAGGACCTTCTTGACACMGCCATCTGAAAGTCTAACAATTTATTCTGACTAGAAACGTGCACAGGTCAGACAATGTCAATATTTGCACTGACTACAAATAATGTACTCTTTCTTCATGCCATTAAAATGAGATGTAAGTATTTTATTAAAATATTTTATTAAAAATAAATTGCCTAATAGCAATTGTTGAGATTTGTCCCATCATAGGCAAATGAACATATTACACATGTAGCTCTGTGTTCCTCTGAACACAGTATTATCACCAGTAGAAGATCACAGACTTCCTACTGAGTTTGCAGGGTCTCAGGACTAAAGTTTMTCAGGTTTGCTTGCTTTGAACTTGTCTTCAGCTGCTTCCAACCTTCCCTTTGCTTTGTTTAGCTCTAACAGGAATTTGTTAACAACCAGAGGGGCTTGTTTGGTTTACATGTCCTTATCTTGTATGGTACACACATAATTTTAATATATGTAGCAGCACCAAGGAGTTATTCTACATACCGTAGAGAAATAGGGGCTTGGGATGACAGAACTGTACCTATTGAGCAGGAGCATGGGCTGCCAATGTAAACTCCTGGCTAAACTGCTCACTAATGGTCACTTGAAGAAACAATAATCCAATTTCAGACAAAGCTATGGGGTTTGCATCTAACATATGTAAATTGCACCACAGAGCACACCTGCAGAACAGTGAATAAACTATTTGGAAAGGTGTCCTAGCAACATATAAAAATACCTACCTATGTTCTAGGCCAAGGAAAAAGAAAACWTCATGATCAAACTACTTGAAGCAAAAGCATGCTGGCAACTTGCTGTATTTTTCTACCTTCTACCTTCTCACTATTTCTTGCAGCAGTGAAATATTAGGAATTATTAGGAGGAGTGCTTAACTCTATGATTATATAAATACATGTCTTATTCCTGTACTAGCATTTGTATGATTATTGCTTCTCTTCTGATAATAAATAAATATGAATGGCTAAAGATGATTCTTAGATAAATCTGTTTAGATTTGAATTAAGAAAAATAACTAATTCTGACTTTCCTTTGAAGATCTTGCCCTGGTTTGTATCTTGACATTGAAGACAACATTTCCTTTATCTTTAAGTGTCACGACAATAATATCATGAACAACAGCTGAATGATGCCTAGAACATGGCTTAATTACTATTTAAATATTAATCTAGATAATAATCAGAAGAATGGGAATTAGCAGTTTTTTATTGTATTTAAGCAAAAATGACCCTGCATATTTTGATATGCATATTCTAGCACTGCGGTTGTAGGTGAATGTTGCCACCCCTACCAGGTTTTCATTGGTTTTCTTTTTTTTTACAATACTCTAGAAGACGATTTTATTATAAGAAAATAAGCCTTTTTTTTCTTCTTTCATGCAAACCCATAAAAATAACAAGATTAATACATTTTCTGGAGAACAGGCTTATATTTACAGCCATCTATACCTATAAAATGATCTGAAAACATTTTATGTTTCATGTCTGAATTACACTTTATGGCTAAATTTATATTTTAATCAAAACCATCAAATACGTCCCCTCCACACCATCCCCATCCCCAGAGGATAACTGATGAGTACCTCACAGGGTTATTAACAAAGTATAGACAAACAAAAATCTTAGAMAGACATTCTCTTTTTATAATATGAGCTAAGAAAAATTCTGTTTACCTTTGATTATTGCTTTCAATTATTACATATCTCAGTGATCCTGCACATGACATTTTTTTAACATAATTTGCACTACACAAAATAAGTCAGTTGCCTGTCTCAAATACCTCAGCTCAATTYCTCCCACTCTAGTGAGTTCCTTCTTAACTGAAGCTGGCCATGCACTAATTAGCACAGAATGAAATATATATTCACACAACTGGGAGTGCTACAGATTTTGCCTGTAAAATTTAACAGCTGAACGGGAGCATACCCAGAGTTTTAGAAGATTTCATTTTGTCTTCAATATGCAGAAACTTATGCTTGCTATCAGAAAATTGCAAAGTGYTATCATGCTACACATTTCTGGAAGACTCTTTTACAGCATCTCCAGAGGGGACTGAATAAGGAGTATTTTAATGTACATTGAGCTCATTAAAGTATTTCTTCCCTAAAGTCCTGTTTCAACCCAGTTTCCAGAACAGATGAGTTAAAATCAAGGGAAGACTTTTGCCCCCTTATAGAACTTTTAGAAACGTCAGATGACTACTAATTTATTCTTGAATGCTAATTGTGCAATTGAGTGATTGGGAAGAAGTTAGAGGGATTTGGAGATACTGTGGTCACAGCAGGTACATTGTACCTCAGAGATTCTGGGATAAAAAATCTTGTGTTATTTTGATTAGATTTTTTTTGTTAAGGTGTAACTTGACATCTTGGAAATCCTTACCCTAAAAATACCATATTTGTGTCATTACTGTTTCTGTATGAAATGTATGAAGATATTAAGAAACTAATATACAAAACGGATCTTCCTCACAGTGTCAGATCAAGATAAAAAGTGACTTTCCTGATTTAAGTTACAAATTTCTGGTGTTCAGTGACTGCATGAGCAACGTTTGCTGATCTTTGGACTATGCATACTTATTTTCATATACAGAAACAGGAGCCTATTGCTGTAAAATTTGTGATGAGTTAAGGCTCACAGTAAAGCATTTGCTGCACTCTTTGGCTTAAAACAAGACTTCAATCCCAGAGAGCTCAAAAAGACTCAAATACAATTTCATGTATCTCTTCTGACAGGTGCAAAGCTCCAAGCCAGACACATTTAATGAAGACCCTAGCAGAAGCTCAGACAGCACAGGGAGGGTTTCAGGCAGCAGCAATTTCAGATAAATAACCAAGCCGTGTTYCCCTGGCCTGGTTAGTGGGTTTGATTTCACAGGTACATTGAAAATACCTGGGCTGAGTCTATTCTAGGATGCTATGTGAGATAAGGAGCAGGAATAATCCAGGTGCAGCTCGTACAGATCATTTTCAAGATGATAGATTGTTTTGTACCTAGTAATTCTTAATGAAGCTGCTATACAGAATGGACACAAGAGGCCTCACTACACAAAAATGCATATAGTCAAATCAAACAGCTGCAAGCAAAATATTACCCTATGTACAAAAATTATTATAATGATAGTTATTCTTAGCCCTAATACATTTTGAATAAGATCACATTAGATATAACAGTGACTGGAAGAGGATAAGAAATGCTTAGTTTTAAAAGAAAGGTATCTACTAGTAAACTATAAAAATCACAGTTTGTTTTATGGTTTAACTTGCTTCTGATCACTTGATATCATTTGTATACARCAGTTATGTAAATAATAATAATAATTTGGTCTGGCACTAGCAAGTATCACTGTTGACATTTTCTCTCAGGAAGAAAACAAACAAGCACACAAACACCCCAAATCCCCAAACAAAACAAAACAGCCACCCTCCAGTAAACTGCAGTATATATTTAGTTTGCATGTGGAATTATTTTATGAAAAAAATATGGGATTTAAATAAGGCTTCCTTAATTGCTTATGAATCATTTTTCTACACAATTTAATCAGATTCCTTCTTCTGTATTTACTGAAAACACTATTAAGCTGAAATAAATACTGAAGTTTATCTGAAACCACACCATGAAAATARTATATAAAAATARTAATAGATAGCTTTCTGTATCACTGAAAGATGAGTGATCACTGAAAACTCCCAAAMCCTTATAACTTAATAACATAAAACYGTTGACTTCATTTATTGGCTCYTATTAAAGTGACACATACGTCCCACCAAGGAAGGCACATTCAAATGCTTGATCTGAGGTAAAAACAGGGATAAGTTGAAACTGCAATAAATAATTTTAATAAATAATAGGTTGCAATAAATAAGATAAATGTATTCCTGCATAACTGCAGAACATKTGGTCTTATCTTTGCTTTCTCTCTGTCTAAAGGAAATGGTCTCARCTAAGGGCTAAGTGATTTTACTCTTCAAAATGAGCAATAGAAATRTCTTAGAAAAAAAATGAAAACCAAGTTGTATCACACTGAGAAATTTAGACTATAATAGTTAATAGAAATGAAGGAACACAGAAAAATCTGGTTTATTCAATTGAGGCTTACTGGGGAAAAAAAAACTCATATATTTCCCCTGAATGGATGGACTATTCTAGTGCTAATAGYTAAAAAATGGGAGGGTCTCTGTTTTATGAATAGAAGGCTATATGTCTATAATACTGAGGAAAATTACAGSTCCCCTCTCCTCCCCAGCTGTTCTCAAGGTGCTGGATAAGTGCAAGATCCCTACTCCTGAAGGGAACACAGCCCAGGGGAGATGGCCCGGAGGCAGCCTGGAAAGATGTCACGGATGCAGCAGACTGCAGCCAGATAAACAGCACCCAAAAGAAAGGGGCTTAGATGCAAAACTTGRCAAAGAGACTAGTCAGAATTTGCAACCTGCTATGCAACAGCATCTAATAAGAACCTATAAAATCAATTTCATAAACCATGTGAGCATTATCCTTCTATGTGGAGCCACYACTTGCTGGAGACCTGCTTCCCACCCCAACCTCTGCCTCTGTCACACAGATTCTATCTTATATACTGATGTGCTTGCTTTTTTTTTTTTTTTTTAAAAAAAATATATATATCCAGGGATGGAGATTCCACAGCCTCTCWTAATGATGTAACCAGTCTTGCTTAATGATGTAAAGCTTGCTTTAGACCAGAGTAACTTAAAGTTAAGCATCAATCTATCTGAGTAAAAAGATACCTACATTAGCCCATCATTTACAGGGTGTTTACATTGCGCCTCATTAGGAAATTGCTTTCCAGTCAAAGTCTTTAATTCTCTACCACTTGTAACACTTTGTGGAGGCAGACTTCTTATGTACATTCCAAGAAATGACTGTTCAAGYAAATCTTTCACAAAGAATGTTTTCTGTAATGAAGCCTCAAACTATGTTTGAGAGAGTGAAAAGGGTTGTTTTGATGTTGCTGCTGAGATTATAACTTTTATGTCAAGTATCAGGTTCAGGAAATACTTCTTGAAGTCAGCAATACTTGAATATTTTAAATGAGCATTACTTTCATCTTGGATATCTCTTTTTTCAGCTGCCAAGAGTTTAATTCTAAGTTCATGGAAAAGTTAGGCAGTGACAGCATTCCCTCCCTTTCCTCCATAYTCCAATCACTCTTCTTCTAGTGAGAATTGCTCAATACTTGAGAATTGCTCAATACTGTACTTTTTGGGTACAGTAATTAAAATTGCTTAGTCATTGCCTTGTCACCACAAGAAGAGAACTTTGCAGAAAATCARCATCACCACTCTCAGAAGGCATGAGAAAAAATTATGTAAGAAAAAGGATAATTTCCTATTATTTTTGTATTATATAGGTAATTTTTTCATTGCCTTAATACCTTCTAAGGTACCAAAGATATCAGTCTTTACAATACTCTCTTCCATAGGAAAAATTATTTTTTTGCAGGCAGAAGTGTGACTCAGTTGCAAAAAGAATATGCATAAAACAAAAAGAAATACTATTCAAAATGCTCAAGAACCTTTTGAATTATTGTTGAGAACAATTTACATTTCAGTTCTAGCATTATCCTTGTAAACTAGAAACAATTCTATAATCTTTCAGTAAATAAAACTGTAAGATTTTTAGCAATACCACACCTACTTTTTTTTTTCTCATGAAAGACTTTCTCTCTTTAAATTGCTGTTGAAATTGCACTCTCCCCTAAGCTGAGCTCAGTAGGTTAAAGCATGGCACCAGTAACACCCTAGTTGTTACAATCATCATATGGGTGATTCACTTAAGAGCTGGACTCCATCCTTGTGGGGTCATTTCAACTCAGAATATTCTGTGAATCACTGAGCCACCTTCTTCTCACAAATACCCAAAGAAGGTCTCTATTTGCAACAGTTGTGTTCTATAGCTCATTTTACTGGTAGTCTGATTATTCTGTCTAGAAGCATAAATAACTTTCATATCTTTTAAATATCCCTTTTTCCAAACATTTTAAAGCCCCATAGCTAACAACTGCAGACACCAGAATAAACTATTAAGATTGATCTGATTCTTTTCAAAGGTACTTTGCACACTCCTAAACTCATCAGTTAATTTCCCTCTATTTGCTTAAATGCAGTGCTAGAAACCTAACATGCRTGAACATACCAATAAGTTATATTTTCATCAGTAATTTTCCTTATCTCTGGTCACACATTRTAAATATACTTTATTAGAAGACAGAATAGTGTAAATGAATTAAACTGACAGATGACCAGAAATGCAGGTCAATAATCTTTGATCTCCTAGTTTTGCCCAACTGATATAATTCCATTCAAAACCAGAGAAATTATTAAGATATCCATTGCTACAGAAAAGTTCACCCCGTGTCACAAGATTTACTCAACTACATTCTCCGAAGCTTAGAGTTCAATTCAGAACTCTTTCTGACTGCAAATCTTGAGCAAGCCCTATCAAAGTCAAAATTTTAGGGACATGTACACCATATTTAAGAGTGAAATCAGATCCAAGTATTGTTCATAGACCTCTCAAAAGCAGTGTCAGATGTCAAATATCTGTGCCTTCCTTTTAAATATCAAAGAACATTACACAAATGTGCTTTAGTGTCTTCATGTCAATATTTTATGCTTCCCATATCCTAACTTATAATCAGACCAAAAAGGTCAGAAATAGCACTAGTTAAGCAAAGGCCTTATAGAGAAAAAGAAATCTGTKTCTTTCCAAGACAAATAAAAAGCTAGAAATTTTATAATCATATTGAAACATACAGCTCAATCTTTTCAAACTTGCCAAACAACAGAAATCAATGTTTATTCCCACTGTCTGCAAAACCACATTATTTGCATGGGTTCCACGTATATATGGATTTGAAAATCCCCCCACCAAATATGAAAACAAATGGACTGATTCATTTTCTGCTGCAAACAATTTTTTTAATGCTTCTTATCTACTTAGTTTATTAAGTTAACCATATGCTATTAGGCAAATTCCAAAGATAAGAAAAGAAGAGGAAGTATAAATATTCTTATTTTGAAATAGGAAAAATAATTTCCTTCAAAAATAGGAACACAGTGATAAAATAGGAGTAATGCAGCACGTTTTGACTATAAAAAGTTAATCATATGTATTGCTCAAATATAGATTTTGGTAGAATCAGAAAGCTTGGTTCATTCACCTTTCTCAAAATTTATATTGTTTGTTGTATTCAGCATTCATTTTCCATTCTCCTCTCATTTCTGTGGGCTTGCCAACACTACCTTACAAATTTCAAATCAAATTACAAATKAACGAGCAGAGCTAAAAGTGATTAAACATGGTAAAAACTATTATTATGCTGCTTTGCATAAACTAGGTTATGAACCTGGGYTCAGCAGAGGTTCAAACCAAACAAAAGTAAAGGAGGAAAAATCTGAAGGTGGTCATTGTAAATTCATGAGCAGGTATCAGGATGTTTTAAAACCATTATCCTCTATAACCCTACTAAGTATAGTCCCTTTACATTTATCAATGCATTTTGCAGGTTTCAGTGCTGAAAACAGAATGACTTCTCAAATTACTAGGAAATTATTTTTCTGAACTAGTAACAATGTTTGTTTAAGTATCGGTACTTTTCAGCAATCCCACTTCAGAGTGACATTCCCTCCTCTGAAAAAAATTTACCCAGGTGTGTTGGTTTTGCTTGGCCCAGTTTCAGGAGGCTTCCACCATGTCCAGCAGAGCCATTTGCTGTTGGCTCTGAGGATGATGGACATGCCACTGACCAAACCTGGGMYAATTGGAGATGGTGGTTATGCCTCTGTGAAAACATATTTAAGAAGAAATCAAAACAAGGGACACACAGTAATTTTGCCAGAGGAGGAGGCTGAGAAATATGTGAGGGAATGCAGACACCAAGATCAGTGGAGAAGGAGGGGGAGGAGCTGCTCCAGGCGCTGGAGCTGGGATTCCTTTGCAGACCATGGTGATGACCACGGTGGAGCAGGCTGTCCCCCTGCAGCCCATGGTGACCATGGTGGAGCAGGCTGTCCCCTGCAGCCCATGGTGACCATGCTGGAGCTGTCCCCCTGCAGCCCATGGGGTCCACAGAGGGTGCAGAGATCCACCCCCGCAGCCTGTGGAGGAGTGAGGTCCCCACACCGGAGCAGG
>NW_026623241.1:1194278-1227154 GCF_030028575.1 Malurus melanocephalus | reverse complement strand
CAACCCCACACCCTGAACTGACCAACCCCACACCCTGAACTGACCAACCCCACACCCTGAACTGACCAACCCCACACCCTGAACTGACCAACCCCACACCCTGTTCACCCCCCGCTGCTTTGCACTGTCGGTGGGAAGGGGGGAGGGAGTGGGGAGAAGATCGGTGTCTTTGAGKGTTTTATTTTATTTCTCATTCTCCTCCTCTGGCTTTGTTAGTAATAAATTCACTTCATAATTTAAGAGAGCCTGTTTTGTCCATCAAGCATTTCCTCCCTGCTCCTTATCTCAACTCATGAACCCTTTCGTTAATTTTTTTTCTTTTCTCTACCCAGTGGTGGTGGGGGAGAGAGATTGAGCAGGTGTTATRGGTGCCTGGTTTTTAGCCAGCATTTTAAACCACGACACCAGGTACCTGTATGATGTGTTCCAGGACAATCCTGCCCAAGCAGGGAGGTTGGACCAGATGACCCACTGTGGTCTGTTCTTACTTATTCCAGATATTCTGGTGAWGGAGCACATGCGGCTTTAAATGAAAATTTTGTTACAAGGTAATAATGACAATCCTTAGACTAAGGAAAATTTGGCATTTAAATAACACTTTCTTTTTCATCTTTATTATGAGTATGTGAATATTGTTTTATATAGCAAGTGTATAAAAACAGTGCAACTATTTGCTAGATCTTTAGATTTTATTTCAACAAACATTTCTATGATTTATTCTGACTGCACATGATTAYGCTCTCTCTGCAATTTATATATTAATCAGGAAAAAATAAAGCTAAAAATACATGCTAAAAATAAGACACAAATCACTGATTAACTGAAGTTCTYATAAGAATACATTTGCAGCTCATTYTCTGAACRYTGTACACCAGTATATCTGCTGTGCTCAGATCAATGACTCAAATTTCATAGACTGTTAGGCTGACAGAGGCCAAGCAGACCTCAGCGTGTGAGGTGACTCCACAATTCTGGCTGCAACACATTATGGGCAAAATAAGGATATGATTGAAGAGTGATTCAGTAACCTACTCAGCAAATCAGTCCGTGACTTGAAATAATGCAATGTGCACAGATGCAACAAAAACAGAAAAAAAAAAATAAATGCAGATCCTTTTCACTCAGTTATTCCCCAGTCAAACTGCACTGGCAGGGTTTGTAAGGCACAGGTTGCTGGTTTTAGTGTTTGACTTATGTCCAAATTTTTTTTGAGGGACATTAAAAAAATAGTAAAAGAATAAAAGTGAATTATGAAAAACATGCAAGCATTTAAAAATGGTATTGTTTTTCTTTGGATTTGGAAGAGGACATTTCATCCAGCATCACATCTACTAGCTAGGCCAAAAAACCAAAACAACTATGTGTCATTCCCCAATAACCAAGACCCCCTAAAAGAAGAATGCATAAAGAGTGCAAAATTTTATACTCAGTTCAGAAATGTAATCTCCTTATGAATCTGTTTTCAAGTTCTGGCACTGAGATTCTTCTCAGCCYTTCACATCAACTATGCTGTTAGAAGCAAGACGTTTAGAAGCATACAGTTGAATTCTTGTGACATATATAACCTTGTAAAAATTATAAATAAATATCTTGGCTAATGAGAAATCTTGTGGAARCAACTTCAAGTTCAAACTCTCATTTGGAAAATTATATACACAGCTAGCCATATGACAACTCCTTCTTCCTTTACTTATATTGGGTTTCCAAAAATAATAACCTCTTCAAATGTCCATGTAATTAGACCATACAGAAATCAGCCAATCTTAGTATTCAAGATACAGCTAATTGTTAGCTTGATTTAGGTGTTAGCAAGGACAAATATTGTATTATACATAAACAGAAAAAAGCTGCATACACCATTTATCTAACTCCTTATAAGAAGGCTAATGTAAAAATAATGGTGTGATAGGAATTACTTGTTAGATTCAGCTGTTTTCAAGACAGTGAAGAAGAAGGTGTTCASTAAAATAATGAGAAAAATAATATTAATTCTAAGATATTTGTGAAAGATTCATAATAAAAAATGAGGCAGTTTATTTAACAGATGACATAAGCTTGCTTYTTGCTAGTCTTAAGATTATGGTATTTTGACATTTAAACTGAAGAGAGTCTGTATTTAAAAAATAGGCCTCTTCATTGCAATAAATATTACAACATTTTGTGTTAATTAGAGTTACATATTAGGATTATCATGCTAGTGAACAGTGCATGCATGTTTAATTAAAAGGCCACTAAATTATTCATTTTTAATGAAACTGCCAGGAATTCTGCAAAGAAGTTTAACAAAATTTATCAAATCATTACACTAATGAACTTCTTTCTAGATAATGAATAAAAGCYTGTAAGAATTCACAGAAGTTCCTTAAAGACTGATGTATCTTCAAATGTATAAGAMAAAAACACACCTAAATATGTTCCCCAATCATATAAAAATTAACTTTAAAAAAATATTAATGAAAGCCATACAGTGAACAAGACTTGTACTTTTCAATGGGAAATGGGTCAGATGTAGAAAAGGAATGAAGAATACACAGAAAAAAAACAGTGCATAAAAAGTTACCAACAATAAAAGGGACAGATGAACTAGAAAGAACCATTTAAAAGGATGAAAATTACTAATTGAAAAGTAAATTATCCTATAACTGATTTAAAAACAAAAGATGTAGTTAATAGAATAAGGATACAAGCACTTGGTCTTCACCCTTACAAATAAGYTAAGCAGAGTGATAACAGTGAATATATCTTCATCTTTCTAACAACTTCTTATGCACACAGTGACTAGCAACCCAATGGTGATGGAAGGAGTCAGAAAAACATAGTAGGAGTTCMAATAAAATTAGAATTAATTTCTGTGATAAGCCTTGTCCTGGTTTCAGCTAGGATAGAGTTTTTCTCAGTAGCTGTTACCGTGCTGTGTTCTGGATTCARAATGAAAATGGTGTTGATAAMACTGGTATTTTGGTTTTYTGCCAAGTCCAGTTATCCTAAATCARAGACKATTTTTTGCCTTGTGTTRTGCTCTGCCACTGAGGAGGTACACAAAAAAAAAAAAAAAAAAAAAAAAAAAACCAGCTGGGAGGGAGCGTAGATGGGACAGGTGACCCAAACTGACCAATGGCATATTCCACATCATAGGATATCACACCTGGTGCACGAACTGGGGTGAGTTACCTGAAAGGGGGGTTTATCTAGGTTTGGTGATGAGCAATTTTGTTGCGCATCACAGGTTGGGGGCTTTTTCCTGCTTATTGTCATAATTATTATAATTTACCATTATTACTGTATTTTTGCTTTATCTTCAATTATTAAACTGTTCTTATCTCAACCTACAAGTTTTACTTTGATTCTCCACCCCATTCCACTGTACTGGGGCGTGGGGAAATGGGGGTTGAGTGAGAGGCTGTGYGGTGTTTCATCTCCAGCTGGGCTTAAACCATGACAGGCCTATTAAGGCATTAGCGGGATTTATTCCTTCTTGGCCCTCAATAAATCYAAACTCTGAGAAGATGAGAAACAGTTTCGAAACAGCTATAGCATTTCTGATCCCCTCAGTAAGCCCTGTGGAAGTACTGCACTGCTGCACAAGTGTTTCTCCTAGAGAAGCTTTCCTGTATACGGCCAGAATTGCATTTAAAAAAAAACCAAATCAACAGCCCCCCCACCTYCCCTCCCTCAATTTGCCATTACTACAATTCAAAGCAAATAAGAATTGGGCAAAAATCACAACAAAAACCATGAAAAAAAGAGGGGACCTTACTCATATTTTCCCTACATGTAGTTGTATGATTGCAACTTGTTGAGGTGGGGAATAATACCATTCTTTCTTTCCTGTCACTCTAAATATGAAGCCTACCCCACAGAATTGTGACAATTACAGGTGCTTAAATAAACAAAAAAAAAAAAAAACCAAACCAAGATTCTCAGTATCACTGAGACATAACAGTGAGAAATTTAACTTCCATAGAACAGAGATGGTATTTTACAATCCACGACTTAGCAAAATGTCTTGTGCTGAGTCATGGTTAWACCAAAATCACCAATATTAATTAATACATGGTTATTTTCCAACTTCCATTCTTTCAGGAAGCCTACTTTGTCTTAGGACAAAAGTTTATAATGACTTTATCTTTCCCTAAGTTTTCCATTAACCTTAAATGCTGTAGGGTAGGGAGCATTTTATTGAAGCACCACTCCCAGACTTGATGCTATTTCCTAGACGTAAGCTGCCTGCCACTGTCAAAGACAAGGCACCTGATTCAGCAAAAATTTTAGTCAGGCTATTATTTGAAAATATTCTGTGATTCCTCCTCAAACACAAAACCTAAATGGTCATGGCAAAAACATCATTATATTTCTAGTAAAAGGAAATGTCTAGCCAGACATTSCATTAGATAAAGAAAAAGCTGTTAATCATCTCTATCCAGAAATGACCTCTTTCTTAGAGGAAGAGGGACAGATCTGTTAGTCCAGCCAAAGTCCATACCCCCAGTCCCAGCCTGGAACAAGACAAAGCTCTTGTTCCCAGTTGGTGCACACACAAATATTCATGTGCACAGTCTGCAACACAGAATGCTAACACTCTTTGCATGTGTGAAGCAGCATCTTAGCACATCTTACAAATTGCTTTAGGTTTACACATCCGAGCTAATCATTTTAGTCCACTGAAGCAGGATCAAGAAACCTTCATTCTTTATTTTCAACATCTCCCTGCATTATGTAAAACAATATAAATATTATTTGGAAGAATAGGTAAATAAAATTAGGGGTTCTTTCCCCCATCTTTATTCATGGGACAAATTAGTATTCTATTTCACTCACCCACCTCCAACCCTGTAAGATCTCTTCCAACAAGTCAGCGGAATCACAAGCTCTGAACAGAACAATTTGTCCTAAATCACTCATAAAATATGCCACAGTATGCTGGAGTTTATCAACTCAGTTACAAATGTGTATTATTCGCATTCAAGTCTCTGCAAGCAAGGATGTTCAACTCTATTTCTAAACTCTTCTATGGTTCTACATAAATAAATAAAAGCAACAGTTTTTACGCAAGATATTAACCCAAATCTGAGCTGCTACAAAATCTCATTTGATATTCCCCGTTTTGGAGGGAGTGGTAGGCTGCCATGAGAGTCTTAAGCCTATCCCTTATTAATGACGTCAGTAGAGCTAAATCCTTTATTTTCTACTTTAGAAGCACCACAATTGATCGTGTTTGTTCTTGCATCACCACGGTTTTTGATTTCTGATTGTTTGYTCTTGTTATCACTAAAGATATAGAAAGCAATTTAAAAAATTGCAGCRTATGAATGCATAGACCATTTTTAGATAAAAGATTAATTCAAATAGAAATCAGTAGTCATGATTTTCTATAAATGGTACCASTTCCGAATTTCTGTCACTGCTTTTCCAAAATCTGCTTTGTTTCAAAGTCAAAACAACTGTCACTATAAGGAATGAGCTGTGCATAAATAAAATACTGTTGCCAAGAATGTGGGCTTTTGAAAACACTCACCAAATGTGTGGCTATTCAGTGACTCCCTCGAATGTTAGAGCAGCTTCACATCTTCAATCATGGAGTCTGACACAAATATTTCTTAAGCTAACATTTATTTAAATGGKTTTTTTTAATCCGCAGGCTTGTCTAGGAGCTAATATAGCTCTTCATACAGTATGAAATAGGAAAATTTGAGAGACTAGATAAACATGAGCTTATAGGCAAGGGAGAACAGAAAGACATAATATTAAGATAGGCCAGAACAAGAGCTTAAATTAGAAGACAGATGAACCTATAGCCATCAGGAAAACGAAGGATATCAAACTCACTTCTGTCTGGTTTGAACATATATGCATTAAGGATAGGCACAGTAGTAACTGAAAGCCTTCCCCCAAATTGTTTCCATTTCTTGCTGTCATCTGACAAACACTTGGAATTTCTGCTGCATAATAGAAACAGTAATAATTCCTCCAAAGAACTTTATATAGGCATATAAARTCATGCCCCACCCCCTGACCTCCRTAAACAGCAGAAACCTGRGAAACCTTGGAAATAATAAAAAGCWTTYTTTTGTCATCTGAWGTCTTCRCTYGTATTTTTTTTCTCAAGTTTGGATTGTAAATAATTTTGTCAAAAGTCAGAGTATTTTAATTGGTATATTATACTCCTAGTGAATAATCTCTTAAGAACAAAAAATACAAAATTAAGTAACAGTTACATGTTATATGACAAGTGTTTAAAGAAAGAGGCAGTTTATTATTAGAAAAAAGAAACAAACWATATAAGAAGCAAGCAAAATTTTAAGACCTAGAACTTTTCATACTCATCTACAGATAATAGGAAGAGAAAGAGAACTAAGTTAGCAAATAAAAAAAAAACCTTTACTGATTACCAAAAAACTAAATTTAATATCACAATATTAAATAGCCAAATGCCGATTACAATATTAAAAAGCCAAAAGTATTTCATCCCAAGTTGCTCCAGAATTATGRAAACTTCTTCCAACAGCAGCAATATCATTGAAGTTTTATTTTACCTTTCTTTGAATTCTSAACTTCTATGCTTTTAATTTTCCTGCATATCTTCCTTAGCAATATACCTTTYAATCTTTAAACTGCCTTAGTCTAATTACAGAAAGCAGAAAAGCATTTAAACCTTACACTAGTTTCTCAAACTGAAACTCTGAGAAGATTTTATTCATTAATAAATAAAACCTCAGCACTTAGAGAAGACTTTCCAAGTTGCAGGTCTACGTGTATTTACTGGCAATTAAAAAAAGAACAACATTTGGCTTTGTACTCACAAGTTGTACAGCCGTAAGAAGCTCRAGGAGAGAACTGTTAAAATCCTGTTGATCCCTTGGAAAAACACCAGGGAAAAAAAAAAAAAAAAAGGGGGGGCATATTGTGCCCTGGGAGAAGAAACTTGTTTTTGTGATTGGGTGAAGGCAATGGGGAGGGGCAGCAGCAGGTGTCTCTAACAATAATTAGCAGCTTCTGAGCCCACCAGGGACTGCTCCAGCAGTTAATTGCTCTGTGTTAACTCTGTCTACAGGCAGCCTGTGCAGCCACAYCCATGTCCTCCAGGAGAGATCCCAGTGTTTGTACAGCCCATTGCCTGCTGCTGCAGAGTCTCCTGCCATCCTACCTAATTCCCCACATACACACCTCAGGTGCCAGCACACAGGGGGCTGGCAGGACACGTAGTCTGAGAGTGACAAAGAAGCTCATAATGTTACCTGTTCACATTTCTCCCTCCCTGTGGGCCTCCAAAMATACATCTTCAAACTGCCTCATGTATTTAAATGTAGGGATGAATTCAGAAGATCAAGGAGAACTGAACAAAATTGCCTGGATAATGCCTTTCCCAGATTTTTAAGGGAAATGTAACAAGAGCCATTTATCACTCATGTTGCAAAGCAACTTTTTAACAAGTAATCCTGAAAGCATTACATACGTACATATGTTCATATATGTATAGATATGTTTATCTCCTAATGGCATCTAGTCTTATTTCTTGTAGAGTCAGCTAATCAATGACTAGGACAGAAATACACGTGAAATACCTGCAAACAGGCTGTACTGATTAAATGCTTTTTACATTATCAGGACATTACAACTTGACCATTGAAGAAAATAAAATGTGACCTTAACAGGAGACCCCAGCAGTACAAATACAGGATGATCACAGAGACCCGRTCATCACAAGACTTTAAGGGTCTCCAGCTGTTCCTGGAGGTATGCAACCTTGGTAACAGAGAAATAAATACTTTCAAGGTAACAGAAAGATAAAAAAGGGAATTAAGCCACCAGTAATGAAATATCACACAGATTATAAGGCTCAGACACATTTACAGAACAATGAAAAAAAAAAAACAAGTGAACAAACTGTGTTAGAAGATGCACAAGTGTAAAGACACAGCTTCACCCAAGAATGAGAAGGAAGAAGCCCTCCAAAACATACTCTTCTTGTTCAACAACTCCCTGTTCTTAACMAAGTAGACTAACAATCAATTTATGGCTCTGTGCGTATGTTTTTCTTCAGCCCACTTTGACTGACTGTGATTTTTGGATTCGTGAACTGCCCTAGGGACTTCATAGCAATATTTGTCCATCACATCATTCAGAATCACATCAGATTGTGAACCAGACAGGCCTAAATTTGGAAAGATTCACTTCACTACCATTTTTCCAGTTTGACTTCTTTAAGAGTCCAGCCTGTTTCTGGGACTGTTAGGTTCGATTACAGATAATCAGTAGGAAGATGGAGTTATGATCTTCCATGCTGATGACAATTTACACATTTTACCATTATAGGATTATGCATGAATAATTTTCATTCACATAAAGTCATTTCTTTTTTCCAAGAGACCTTGCATTCTCCTTTCACTGCGCATCTGGCTTCCATTATGTTTTCACATTATTAAGTTTAAATGCATTTTTCTCTTCACAGCTTTTGTTGCAGTACTGATTTTTTTTTTTGTCTAATTTTGTTTAAATGTTTACCATAACATTTCAAACACTATTTTAAGAGAATGCTGCATTCAGAATGGTTGTGTTGCGACTTCAATGTGATTTTCCAATGGCATATCTCAGCAGCACATGTTGAACAGCTGGAAACTATCTAATTAGAACAGGGAAGAAAAGAGGAAAAGGATGTTTGARATGAATAATAATCACATCCATCACACTCATAGGTTTTTTATTTATGTAGTACACACCTGTGTCTAATTGGCAATGAAAATGATTGTAGGATGAAACACTGAGCTGACCTTATTTATATTTCTCCTTCTGTGAKCTTTAAATAGATTTTGTTATGTTCCTTTAATTATATAGGTAGATTTGTTTGCTGAAGCATTCATGTTCAAACTCATTTCATGCAAAGGGGCACACTGCATTTTTAATTATGTTTCTTTGGGAGGGCTACATAGTTAAGATGAGTTGCTGCCTGCTGGTCTCCACAGACGATAATCATGGCAATTCAATGCGAAACACCTTCGGGGGCATTAAGTTTTCATACAGTAAATACATGCACAATTTTGAAGCTGTGTCAGTGTAACAGGTTTTTCCAAAACACCTGCATTAGTGACTCATCTACATCTTTAGGTAACAAAAAGCTCTATAGAGCTGGAACAGGCTGCCCAGAGAAGAAGTGGTTGCCCCATCCCTGGAGGTGTTCAAGGACAGGTTGGATGGGGCTCTGAGCAAACTGGTCTAGATGGAGGAGTCCCTGCCATGGGTTGGAATGAGATGACCTTCAAAATTTCCTTTCAACCCAAGCCGTATCTCAACCCTGTGAGATAGGGCTCTCAGAGCCTAAACCAAAACACAGTAAAATTCCTATTGAAAAACTGCAATTGAAAGATTACCACTAACTTCAGAGAAATTAACTCAAGCAGAKCTATTTTTGTGGATAATATTAAACAAATAGAGAAATGGAAATGCTGCATCCCATCCCTTCTTTTTCTTCTGTATTTTTCTTCACAACTTTACAAATTCCCTTTTTTATTTTAGTGTAAAATTTTCTCTATTATGATTATATAACAAACCTTGGACCTGTTTCTGTGTTAATGTAAGAACAAACAGTCCAGAATTAGATTTAAAAAAAACAAAAACAAACAAACAAACAAAAAAAAAAAAAACCAGCTATTTTTTTATCTTGAAAAATACTGTAATTTTTAAGGAACTCTCTTTGCTGTCTTACCATAGTAGAATTGTGATCAGAATTTCTATTTTTACAAGTGCATTAAAAATGCCTGGAAATAGTTATAATCTTGAAATTACCAAACTAAGTGTTCTATCATTTCAAATTCAATCATTTAAACGTTTCCAGTTTAAATTTGAGAAGAGAGGATATTAAAATTAAAATGTACTCATACACATTAATTGCCAATAACTGTTTCAATTAAATAGTTAGCTAGAAGCCAGCTATTGTCTTAATGGATCTGAAAGAATAAGCTACTGTGAAAATAGCAAAACAAAGCAGACAGCACACTGAAAACTGACCTGTAGTGAGTGCAAAAAATACAAGACATTATGTAGAACAGAGGRTTTTCTTTCAAGTGCAGCTCCTAGTTTGAAGGATCAGATATGTCAGTAATTTTAAACATCCAGTTTTCCCACTGATAATTGTAATGGTTTAGGGGCATAAAAAGTTGTATTCMTTTTATTCACAAATACTCATGGCAATATGGCATGAATTTAAAAAATAAGAGTTCAGTGTTTCACCCTGAGAAATCCATCACATAGAACAYGTAATATACATCTTGATATGTATGTACAACTCTTTAAATGTTAATTGAAACTTTCTTCATATTGATATTCCATGCCTTTATCGCTACTGAATTTTCTAATGGCAGCAAAAATCCAAACCTATTTCAATTTTGTGAGGAGGGGCTGCCAGCTGGAAGGTTTTTGCCCATTTTCTGGAACCTCAGAAACTAGTTTGTAAAGCTTTCTCTCCTTTTAGCACAAGCACATGTAATTCAATCACCATAGTTATTCTGGGTGACAAAGTTTCGTATGCACTTCAACTTTTCAAATTAAATCCAGAAGGATGTAATCAGGTAATTATTAGCCCTGTTGCAGAACTTTCTTGATTTCCTATGATACATACCATCCAAATCTCATTTTCATTTTTGTTAGGTGAATAGGTCTCTCCTAATCAAAGTTTGTGATTTCTTGCAGTGTTAAATCTTCATTCCACATTTCTTACTAAGAATAGTCAAGGACAACATTATACATTGCTTAGATTATACTGCACGAATTCTATCACTTGGAGATGTTTGCTTTAGTTTTGTGGGGTGGTGTGGGGTTTTTTTGGGTGTTTTTTTGTTTGTTGGGTTTTTGGGGTTTTTTTTTTTTTTTTTTTTTTTTTGGGGTTTTTTTTTTTTTTTCTTTTTTAATGAATGTATTTCTCAAATGCAAATTGCACATCCTATCAACTATTTCTCCTCTAAGGAAGCATAAAATGCTTGTGTAAACTTAATTTGCATTGTGTCTGTGTACATTAACATTTAAATCCAAGCCAGGATTTAGGCTCTTCAGATTTTCTTAGATAAATCCCAGACAAAATCCACAAACCCCTGTTCAACATTTGTCTCCCAGTCTGCGGGGTGCTTTAATTTGCAAGACAGTACTTGATTCAACTCAAAAATGTTCTGGGTGTGTAATTTTTGTCATAGAACATCTGTAGTCTGAACAGTCAGGAAAATTTGCCAATTTCTTTAGTACATAGAATCCTCCAAGAAGCCCMATTTCTTAACTGGCAGAAGAGCCCTGATCAGCAGGGTACATGCCAAATCCCTCAGTTCTAACCCTCAGCTTCCTCTTGGAGAAAGATATCAATGGAATCAARATAACAGAGAGCAAAGAGACCTAATGTCTATGCTCTTCAAAGTGAGGATTCATAACTCTTCCTAACTCTGAAATTTTCATCTCTTTGATTCTAAACAGTAAAATGTAAAAAAAAATCTGGAACCAAGAAGAAGGAGCAAGACCATCCTACAATTCCTTTTCTTAGTTTGCTTCTGTTTGATGAAAATTACACCATTGCAGAGGCCACCAGAGTCTGCTTTGGCTTTTAATTAGGYTATTAGAATACTTTCCCAGGAGACRTGGCTTTAAGTCTTCCAGCAAAAAAATGTTTAACCCCAAATTTACTGTTTACCACGCAAGTTCTGCATGAAGTTGTGATGTAAAAGATACATCTGCAGCATTTGAAATAAAGATAAAATAAATAAATAAATATAATTGATATAATGAATATAATTAAAACAAAAATTCTAGGCACATGAACTTTAACAATATGCAGTTAATAAGGAGGATTCTGGGATTGTCCTTTGCTCAAGAGGAAGCCTATTTTATCATTTCTGGCTCTATTTCATCTAATCTGGAACAGATAACTAAAAATGTGCTTCAATGGATCACAGTTTGCTCCTAACCCAACATTTAGAGCAAGATAAAACAAACATCTGGAACCCCAGGTTGCTCTAGCAATCAAAATCTTTGTTTTGCATTCCACGATGTTATTTGTTTCACAAGTAGTGTTACACCATGTATGTAAATTTTTATACCAACATTTTGGAGTTTATACTAAAAATATGTCAATATGTAAATGAGTTTTAGAACTAATAGTAGGAAAGGCTGAAAGAGATAAAGAAAGCAGCAATCAGAGCACTTTGCTATAAAGAAGCATCCCTGTTGAAGTTAGCTATCCTGAACATTTGACTGCTTTCCCTACCTTTGTGCAGAAATTCAAAAACATTTCTTAAAAAACAGAGATTTGAAGGTGGTCGTGTCACTGGGATTCACTTAGGTGTCAGGGAAATTTCATAGGYATCAAAAACAAGAGGTTCCCATTTATTTCACTGGTCGTGCCATGCTTAACTATGTTTTCCTTTATGTAATCCAAAACTGATAACAGTATACATGAATTCTTTTACAGGCTTTATCACAAGAAGACAGAGATTATATTAATACTCATCTGACCATAAGAAAGCCTTCTGTAATGTATAAAGGGAAAGMAAGAGCATAATTTGTACCTTTGTATTGAGATTTTAACATATCTTCTCAACGATATGAAAAGACTAATTTAAAAACTTGAAAAATTCCACTTTCCACAGAATCCAAAAAAAACCAAAACATTAATGTACTGTGAAACTGTCCACGTCATCTGAATCCCCAGGTCAGATGCTTTGGGATGAAAGATCAGAGTCAAACATTTTGGGAAGTAATGATGCAATTTTCACATCTCAAAAAAAAAAAAAAAAAAAACCACAACCCCAAAAAAACCCCCAAAACCTTAAAAGCATTAACTGGTGAAGGAAGGCAAGAAATATCAGATTTCAGATGGCTGAAAAGTAATTCGCAAGTACATCTTTAAGCTTGCATCCTTATGAMAACTAATTATGTTCATAAGTCACACAGTGACTGACTTGTTTTTCAGAAAGTCAAAGAAGTTGGAATTCACTCCACAGCTACAATTTAAGAAGACAACTGTTGAGGGATGCATTTGCAACACTGCATGTGTGCGTTGAAGCAAAGGTAAGGCTRGCCATGACAGCATCTTTCACAACTGTTGATGTTGTAGCTCTTTCTATTCAATGCTAATAAATTCAGAATGCAATTATTTTCCCATCTATTTCCTGTAAAGCCATTTATTTCTATACTTCAAGTAAGTGCACAAAAAAAAAATTAATTTCTTCAAATATAATAGCTAATAAATTATAATAAGATTTTGTATACCATGTAAGAAAGTAAGGCAGTTATTAAATTAATTGTTACCTTTTTTGCATTATGCACAGTTGTCAAGATAAATTACTTCAATGTAGGAGACCATCAACATATCTTTTAGCATGTACTAATTGTTGTTTGGGGTTTTTTTAATCTACATATGAAAATTCCTAACAGCCTAAATTCTGGAATTTAAGATCAATTGGTTCATATCTGCTTTCTATTTTTATTATTCTCTGTTAATAGTTCAACAAGAGACCTAGTACATGTTGACGGCTCTGTTTGCACTAGGAAAAAAAAAAACCACAAACAAAAATTCTGTGGACACATAGGCTTATTTAAATTAAATCAAATGTGTATGAAAATGGAAGTGATTTTCAACTGTCAGCATTTTGCTGAAATTTTCTAAGAAGGGAAACTTCCCAAGAGGGAGCACTTATGTAACCAAAATAAATGGTCCTTCCCACTCTGATTATTTGATTGTGGGATTGAATTAAAGTATGTAAGAAATCAGATTTTGATAATTGTGAACTGTTTCAGATGAAGAATAAAAATCAAATATTTGCCTTCTTAAAACAAGGCACCTTGAAGAGCCATTTCATTGCTACAAAGAGYTGGTAAAGCAGTTTTTCTTTTGCAGTTACTGTCTTGTGACGTCTTTCAGCTTTTGATCAAYTTCGCTTTCAAATATTGTTGTTGTTCAGTTGAATGAATTAAGCAGTTATTGACTGTTCCACRTAACTGTTAACAATAAACTGATTTTCATTGATAATTACAGCTTAGATTGGATGAGACGTTTCCATTTATCTATAGACGAGACTTAAGTTCATTTACATGTTATTTTGCCAACTTGTGTGTACAATCATTGTAAAGAAATGAAGTCTAAAATTCTGCATCTTCSTTTTTCAAAGTTGCTAGATAGGTTATCATCCCTGGAAAGTTACATTYCCAACTCTTGTGCATGTTAGGTTTTTTGTGACCTAAAGCTCTCCTCAAAGAAAGCAAAGCAGATTAACATCTCCTCACTTCCAGGTTTCATAAATTTAAAAACAAATCTGAAATTTTAGAACTGTGTTAGAAYGTGTTAAATCCTAAGTGTGAGTGGAAATTTTTCTGTAAGTAAAGCAGTATAATAAGACCATCTCTACCTCAGTCTAGTATGTTTAGATCTCTTGATCAGAGGCCATGCCACCCACTAAGAAATGCTTCTTCCATGCTGGTCACTGATCAAAGCATGTCATTGTGCCTCATCTTTAATTTGGAGGAATATTTTTCTATTGTGTGTTTTTGTCACTAGACATTTTATCTGTTCCTTATTCCAACGTGCTTATTCTGGGAATTTTCTTCCCCTTATAGTCTATCTTCAAGCAAGAAAGATCTGAATATCTGGTAATTTACAAGTACTTTTAATTTGTAATTCAGTCCAAGTTTTTACACTTAAAGTTTCAAGACTGTAGCTAAACTCCTGTCACTAACAAACAATTAAAGTTACAATTTCATCTCAATAAAGGCAAAAGTGTGACTATGTGCTTTAACCATTTGAAATATGTTTTTCATATAAAAACAAAATAAATTGCTACATCTTTAAAATTTATTTATAGCTAAAGAAATGTTCCATGCTGATAACTAGTGAATAACACACTCCCTTTATTTCCAGATTATTTTATTCAGCTGTAGTTGAAATTTAGAAGGAGTAATCCTCCATCCTTTTCTGTGTTTTCTCTCTAATTCCAGGAAATTGATTGAGTAGTTGAATGCTAGTAATGACAGAAGCKAGGTTCATAGATTCCAAAAGAGCAAATACAGGATAAAAAAATGAAAGAGAAACTCTGAATTATTCTGAAGAAGTRTGTCAGTCCTTATCTAGAAGTAAATTTCCTGACTTTCTGACTGTTCAGTCCTTAGTCTCAGGGCTGAATTAATTTTGGGAATCTAAAAAAGGGAATCTAATACAATGGTATGTGAAACAGACTAAACGGTCATATTACTTGACAAAGAAATGAGACCTGTTTTCTTTAGAAAAAAAAAAAAAAAAACAAACCTGAGGTAAAATACACTACATGAAAATACATCAGCTTCCCATTTTTGAAAATACTCCTTTATCAGTTCCTCTTTCTGTGGAGAGCTCACGGTTTACTGTATAATTTTCTGGTGGTTATAAAGATACTCAAGTTTTGATTGTCATGTGAAAGTTTAGGTAATCCTGAATAAGCAAGTTTTCCTTTCATGCAACAATAGAAACGGGACTACTTTCTCTCATGCTGATAATCTCTTCCCCATCCTTCATTGAGTCAGGTAAACATCTGACCTACAACCACACCTTGRAAAAGAGGTCCTGTACTGGATATTGACGAACTTGATGTGGCAGCTGCTCTGAAATGTTGGGTGATAAAATGTCGAAGCACTTTCCAAAGAGAAGACGTATCAATTAGGTTGCACTGAGATGTGTTTGAAGTGAATAAGAAAGAAGGGTCTGGGCTTGAAGTGATCTTTCTGTAAGGCATTATTTCAACTTTTTTTTCCCTTAGTCTTTTTTATGGTCTTTCCCTATCTAATGGGAATCTTCATTTCAGAGCATCAAAGCCTCGAAGCAGGGGTAGGACAGCAAGAGCTTGTAGCTGAGAGAGCTGTATAATGCAGATTGGTGCCAGCCCTAGGGAYTGGCAGGAAGAGCAAAGCAGGAGGTAATACAGATTAGGTGATTGTCACTGGGAAAAATAGATTAATGAGGTACATAACAAAGAGATCTAAGGGAACAAAAAAGGAAAGAAAACAACAATCCATGGTAGGCAGGAGTGCAGCTGGGTTTGCTTGACAAGAACCGRTTTCTTCTTATTGTTCCAACCTGTTGCTAATTTTCAAATCAAGGTAAACTGTAATGGATGAGTCATTTTGCTTTCTTCCAGATAAAACATCAAAACTCCTCTGGACATCAGTGCTATTTTGTCCACAGGTAGGGAAGGCTCTCAGGTAAAGAGAGCCACAGAACTCATTAGCCAGCAACACCCAGCAGCAAACAAAACAATTATCTGAGGACTCCTGCTCCACTCTCACAATGGCTTAAATTAACCTGTGTATCATTGGATTGAAATGGAGGGGAAAGAAATGCTTCAGTTCTCTGGTGTAACACAGAGATTCAGCTAAGACAGAAAACTGACTTTAGGATCCTTTCATCACTCAATTCCTGGGAAACAGAATAGCCTCATTATTTCTAGCTGGCATCTTTTCAAGACATAGATTGTTTCCTAAGCCACTTTGATATTTTGACAAGTCATTTCTTCCATTTGAGAATCACACTATTTATTTGCTCTAAGTTTTTTATTTGGCATAAAAAACTTTCCAAGACTCAGCTTATAAAATCCATTTTGGTATGGATTTGAAGCAAATTGCAGTTCAAATTTGGGCCCCAACTTAACAAAGTGTGCATATACACTCTATGACTAAAAGGCACTATGGAATCTGAAATATTAAGCAGATTTCTTGGAGAATAAAAGTTCATATTAATGTCATCTTTAATTACCTTTTACCCTTCTTTTTCTTCAACAAACACAAACAGTTAAACCATTCCATCAATATTTGAAAAGTTCAAAGACAACAAGAACAAAAAATGCCCATCATGGACCATTCATGGCAGTGGGCAGAAGGATGCCGTGTATTTTTASAGCTTGAGCACATTAGCATTTCCARCTTTTACAGTTGCTCCTGAGGTTTTTTTGCTAGCGGAAGTAACTCACTTTGACACAGGTGGCCAAGCCACAGAGCTGACTCTCCTCATTCACAGCTACAATATGTACAGCAGCTTGGGATAGACAATCTTTCTTCAGATTTATCAGGTTTTGGCATTTTACCAAAGTGAAGTTTCTTCTGTAGATTTGAATATTGCCTGTTTTCCATGCCTGACCACTGGGATATCATTGCATCACCGCTATTTATCGGACACTGATTCAGCAGCTGTTCAGTCAGCATTGCACCTCTCCTCCTCTAAGCAAATCCAAGCAAACAGTGCTGTTCCAATGCATCTGACCTTCATGAGTCCATCTGGCTAAGAAACAAGACCTCAGGGTTGAAGGAGCTTCRTTCATTTCTACAGTTTAGACGTTGTTTGTTCTAGAGATGCTCTTGCAGAATTAAAAGGGTATGTTCTGTGACCCACAAATATGAGAACAATACTCATCCCAACTGTATTAATCCTCCTCTGTAATAACACAGGGTTGTTAGGTTAGAGATTAGTGCTGTAATGCTCCTCAGCTGGTGTAGCATTTTGTACAAAAGGCGCTGTATTCAGCAAGTCTGAAGATGTGCACCCAGGAAGCAGCTGATCAGCAATGTCAATATCTGAGTGATTTGGGGTTTAATTTTCAGTCAACAAAAGATTTAAAGYCATTCTGTCAACTTGTCTTCTCTGTAGCTAAATACTGCTGTGACAGCAGAAATAAAACCTAATTAGCAAAACAAAAAGCAATCCTATTCAAACATGAAGTAGATTCCTTTTCCATCTTTTTTTTATTCCTTCACATAATCACACAATGACAGGSAATTTACTTAATTTGAAAATTTTTAAGGCTAAGTTTTTCTCAGGGTGTCCCAGGGTCTCAACACAGCCATAGAATCATAAAATAATCTGAACTAGAAAGGACCCATAAGGATCATTGAGCCAAACTCCTTTTTTTCCCCCCAAACTTTTTGTTCATCAGTCATGATGYCCCTGAATTCCATGCACAACATATACATTACAGAGTTACAATAATTTTTAAAAATACTTTAAAGCACAAGTTAAAAATGCACAAATATGTGTACATGTATATATTAAAATTATTGTACAAGAATTATCCAATATCCTTTATTGAGCTAAGCAGTTTCACATTAAAAAAAGACCAAAACTCAAGGAGACATATATAACTTGCATCATAATCTGGAAAACAAAATAAAAACATCTAGTAAATCAATTTGAGTATGTAGTATGGAGTAAGATAAAAAGGCATTGSTTTAATTCCTTTAATCTTTAAATCAGCAAGTTTAATTTCTGCATGGATTATATAGTAATAAATATAGTGCAAGTGGGAATGAYACAGTTCATTTCAGCACATAGGAAAAACATATGGCTTCTGCTGGACAGATTTAATACAAGGTTCTTTTGGTTTTGTTCAGCTTTCTTTCCCATCACAACACACTGGGAAAAAAAATGAAATATTATTTCCTTCCAGATAACCTCAGAATATGGAATGAAAGCAAATATTTAGAAATGTAAAATTGAGGTCAGCTCAACAGCCGTTAGGAAGATGTTTAAGATTTGATTCCAATCATGAGCCAAGACTCTGATCATTAATCACTTAATTCCTTCTGGGATGATGAAGGTAGCCCTGTGGTGAATCTGACAATACAGAAGTAGCAAGTGTCCTCCTAGTAACTTTTTTTGCCTGAACATAATGGAAAAACTGTGAGAAACACTTTGAATTTTCTTTTTACTGGTCATGTACATATTTTTACTCCAGAAGAAAGTCTGAATAGGCTTTCACTAACAAAACAGCCAGAGACATCTCCTTCTCCATGGAATAGAAACAAAGTGTTTTTGCATAATTTGCAGTAAGGATTTTTTAACAGAGGTCTAGCTTAGACTTTCAGAAACATTCAGATTACCAAGGCCTTTTAATATTGATGTCAAATCATCTGCTTCCTAGGGTTTGTCTTGATTTCATAGATTTTTCTTATCTTATTGTTTCCTCTCACTGCAAGCACCATTGAGCACAAATTCTCAGATACTGTGCTCTGTACTGAGAATGCTTGCTTGACACCAAAAATACTTGCCAAACACTAAATAACTATTCCTACTATTTCCTAACAGGATTGCCTGGTTTTCACCTACTGGCACTCAGAACCACAAGCTAATGTCCAGAATGAATAAAAACATTTTTCCATCCTCAGCAACCAAATGCTTCAAGCAGAAAAAAAATGGACCGAGAAATTTTAAGAAAAATGGTTCATAACCTAGTTCTATACACAGAACCACAAGAAAATCCTCCTTTCAACTTATCTTCCAGGCATTTCATGAGAGATCATCTGATATAAGAAATTAACTAGCAATCTGGTGAAAATAAAGCAACTGCTATTTTGCCATGCAAAAAAATGCAGTGTAATCTGTTCAGCATGTCTAAATAAGCAGCCCATATTACTCTTTAGAAACCCCTTTTTCTTTACTGCTTTGTCACAGTAAATTGAGACATATAAACATGTCAACTGAACAACTCACAAATGCTAAATCTCAATTTAATATACATTAGATTAAGATTAGAATAAAATTATCATTCTCATGTCCATTTATGTCCAACTTCATAGAAACAAGTTTTACTGATAACTTTAAAATTTCACATCCTGGCATTTTCTGTAATGAGAAACAAACTGTAGAATTTGACAATAAACACATATAAGAAATTGCTCAGTATCATAATACTCATAGAGTTGGATACAATTATCAGAAGCATTATTAAACACTGCTATCTATGCAAGCCAGGGAATAGTTTCATGCACCATGTCTGAATTCCCTATATATAAATATTTCTAATCCTTATCTGTAGCTGGCAAAACAAATTAATATTTAATTGTTCTTGGAATAAATTAAATATTTAAATTAAGGGACTGGTAACATGGCTTTCTATTGCTTTTTGGAAAAAAAMCCCACACACTAAACATGGTTGCTCATCAGCAGCAATTCCAAAAGGATCTTCTACCATAAAAAATAGCATCTTGGAAAAAGCCACAAGAAAATTTGATATAAGAATTAATTTAGAAATACTTTATATTTAAATATGTTTACTTCTCAGAACTAACTTTGTCATCACAGTCGTTGAAAGRATTGCTTCTGCAGAAAGTTTTTCATCATGTATATTCCAAGATAGTATGTGCTTAAAAATAGACATGTAGTTATGACAGAATTAATCCAAAATTCTGTGTTATATTTAGGAATATAAAACTATAATTAGAGTATATTTCATGCTGCTATTTAATTACCTTATTTATGAACAGAGATCTTTCCAATCACAAACACTATTTCTGGTTAAACAGACTGTTCTAAATAATTACTATTATAAGACAATTATTCTTCTCTGTACTTGGATTACTAATTAACTCATTTAATAAATATCACTGATTTCTTCAGAACCCAACATCTCTTGGTTAACCAGATAGAGTCACTTGGACTTAATTTTGAAGAACATCTGGGCTCAGCTCAAAGATTGCTTCCTTGCTGTCCCCCATTACTTCAGTGTCTGWCTTGCCTTGATCTGGTAGAGTAGCATCATCCTTTAATTTCTTTTGAAAACAAAATGGAACTGCACACCTAACAGTTGCCCGTATTACTGCTCCTGAAAATCAAGCATCAGAAAAAAGCCCCAAGAAAACCATTCCAAACCCCCTCAAAAACAAAYAAACAAACAAAAAAATAAAACAAAGTACCTAGAGATAACTTTGCCTCTAATAATATTTAACTGAAGTTAATCAAGATTCTCACAAGCATCAGTAAAGTGAAACTACAAAAGATTTTACACTAGCTTCATCAAGTATTAGGTCAAAAACATTTTCATATACTTAAAAAGACCCTTTCACAACATACACTAATTCAACGTCCTAAAGACACAAAATATAATTAACTGTGAACATATAACTTCAGTTGAGGGTTTATAACATAGAGAAATAAAAACATGTYATTCTGGCAACAGAATATTGTTGTACAATTATCCATGAACACAAAGAAAGATTACACGGTGGTGTTTTGAGAATGTATTAGAGGAATGTGTCCATTATCAATACAAGTGGACAAAAACCATTTATACAGAAAGATATTCTGTAAAACTCTTCAGTATCTCTTCAGAAAGAAAAGTTACCAGGAGGAAATAATAATTTCCTATAAATTTGAAATCAGGTTTGTTGTGGGAGGGTTTCTACATGTTTATTGTCATGACAGAGAGCCCAATCCCTCTGGAAAAAAATTGACCTTACCAGACAAAAATGAAATTCAATGTGGCCTTCAGTGACAACAGACAAATCACCTCTGTGCCTTTTCTCTCTACTTCATTTTTGCCATCTGGAAAATGACAGATTTTTATTGCATGTGTTTGTAAGGCATTAATATAATGACCATGGTTGTTTTTTGAGATATACTAATGAAATGAGGATTGAAACAAGACAACAAGCCAAAATCAAAAACAAAGACAGTTTGTTGTGGTGGATGAGACCATCCCAGAAAATGCTGGAGTGATAGACAGCCCTGGGATAGCTGGAACTCAGTAGTGGAAAGATCTTGATAGCCCCCTTGGGAATTAGATGGTTCCCCCAAGAATACGTAAATCCTGCTACCCTGGTTGGATTTAATGTGATCCCTCACTCTACCTACCCCTTCCCCCACTGGTCATTGTATTCTCTTTGCCTCCTCTCTCTGCCCACCTTCGCAAGTAACTGGCCCCCATGTGTATATCTGTAGCCAGATAATCCTGCTCCCTCCTCTTTTGCCTCTGGTGTCCTTTGGGAATAAACTCCTGGAATAAGTTATGCGATCGAGCCCTCTTTTTGTCTCTGGTAACATATGGACTCTTAGTCCACGGGGGTGTGTGTGCCTAMCATTCATTGGCCTGGGAGTAGGTTTTACTCCTGCACAGCACCAAAGAAGTGCTGGCYGAGGTGATCYCCATAGCCGGGGTCGCTTSTGGTCTRCGCAGAGAGATCAGACCACCCTGGACACCCCCCAGAACACGTTAACAGTTGGTACTTCTAAAGATCTACATGGAGCAAGCGATTTGTGATTTTACTGGAAAAAACGTCAGAAGTCAATTTGGATATCTCTCCTGCCTCCTGGTTGTTCAGAAAGATCTGTAGCTGTGTTAAACCAAGTTAACACTCCCAAATCATGTAAATCCACTTTGTTCTGGAAGACACATGACTCAAAGAAACTATTTACTGGGTCAAGAAACAATGAAAGAAAGCAAGAGTGGTCTCCATCCTACAAAAACCTTTTATCTGAACCACTGTTTAAAATAAGAAAAAAGAAGATAAAAAGACAGGGGGAAAGGGAATAGGGAGAAAAAAAAAGGTATCCTGGATCTAGGAAACCGATCAGAAACCTGGAGCTATGAAGGCCTATTATATGATATTTTGTCTGCTTAACCAGAGTAATTTTGACTCCAGTGAGGCAGCAGGCATATGTCACATGCAAAGACAAGGCAGATGCAAAAATGCAGACAGGGGAGCTTAGAAGTTGTTTGCTTGGCACCATAGCAGAGAAAAGACAAAACAAATGCTCAAGGCTGCACAGTGGAATGACAAGCATCTCAAACGAAAGATGTGTGTGGCACAGAGATAAAAACATGCCCCAGCAAGAACCACATCTGTAATTCATGTTGGTGCTGATTTGATAGGACACTTATTGAAGCTGGCTTTGTTATGCTCTCAAAGTACCAGGAAAAAAAAAAAAAAAAAAAAAAAAAAAAAAGGAAATACAAGAAAACATTGTCATATTATAAGTACTCTCCAACAGATTTGTGCATCTTTACTACCCCAAATGTCAAAAAACTTTGTTCCTTACTTTTCTTCCTTCCTTTTAGACTATTGAATTGTGGAAGTCCCAGCAGAATAAGAACAAACTTTGTTTAAATATTCAATGCCAAAAAAAAATTATCTAATCTAATTTCTGCCATAATAAATGCTCTAATTTAAATAGACCCAATGAATACATTTATCCTATCATGTTAGCATATACATAAATATTCAGTTATGATACTAGAGCTGCTCAACATTTGTTGGCCATCTGTAATTACACACTTACAGATTAGCCCAATAATACATTCTTCTTTAAGAGACATTAAAAAATTATATCAGAGAAAAATAAATACAAGCCAAGTTTTTTTTTTCCCATAACTCAAATCTCTCCTCTTCCTGCTTACATAACTCAAACCTTCACCCAACCTATAATGCAGTTCATTATGCCTTTTAGATGCATGGCTAAGCCAGTTACTTCTGCTTTCAATCTCAAGTGGCAGACAAACAGGAGTGTGGCCATATTAATAACTCTCATTAGAGTCAGTAATTCCACTGAAAATTCATTCCTTCATGTGTACTCTGAAAAAGAAAAGGTGCATAGGTTCAAATTCCAAGTGGCTACCTAATAATCAAAAACCTGGAGGTTCTCAGAGTACAGTATTGCTGCATTGTCTCAGTTCTGTTCTTTATGTATGCACAGAGAAACACTTCCCTCATCTGGATCTCTCAGCACCTTTTCATAAGGGTTTTTCTTAACAAAAGAAGAAAAATTAGAAGCAGGATACACCCCTATTATAGCAACAACACCTCAGCCTGCCACAAGATAACATACTTTAAAAGATAATAGCAGATTTTTATTTTTTTTTTAGCACTTACACATTGATATTTTACTTACTCTCAGCAGTTATCAGTTGGAAAAGAAGACTTACAGAAGCAGAAGAATGCTTCTGTACAGCTTGTGCCTGTTCAGGACAGAATCACTACACTTCTGTACTAGGATTATGCTAATTTTATTATAGTTATTATATGACATAAGATAGCTAACTTTTGTTAATTGTTAATTAAACAAAATATTAAAAAACTTAGCAATATTATTGACATATCACAAAATCCTTTAGGGACRCCAATTTCCTGAAAGCTCAGGTAATACAATGTGATTGGCAGTATGAAAAATTAATCTAGTAAGGTCCCCGATATTTTTTCCCCTGTTTTTACTGTCTTGCTATTGACTGCACATTCTGTTCTTACTTCTCATGAAGGAAGAATCATTATTTCTGTCTCAAGTAGTTTTATATGGCTTTTGAAAAGCTTTTAGACACAGCAGCTGCATATATGTTAGAACATTTTTCAAGTGTGTTCTGCAGACAGAGAAAGAAGTCAATGTCTAGCAAGACATGCTGCTTGTTTCCTTGTATAGAACATGTTAATAGCGACTGCCCAAGCAATATTTGTATAATTTATATTGTGAATGCCAGTAGCTAATCATAATGGAAATGGAAGCAATATGAAACGCATTTCCCACAACAAACAAAGGAAGTTTACGAAGTACAAGATTTTATGTGATATCATTGAACTCTTGGTGACATTACATCAAAACACTAAAAGAAAATTGAATAACTTTTTTTGTCTCAAATAAAAGAAGAGCTGSATTGCCCCCTCTGATCTCCAGTCCATCCCAATGAGTAGGAAATCAAGGGAAGGTGGTGGAGGACCTGCATGGATGAATAAGTAGCTCTTGATAAAATGTTTGATGTAAAAATGAAGAGTACAGGAGGCAGAAGCAGGGACAAGTTACCCAGGAGGGATATAGGTAGACTGACTGTATAGGGTTAGGAAAACTGAAGATCTTTTGGAGACGAGTCTGTCAGATATGACACCTACACATAATACAGACTTGACCCATACTTAGATCTACTTCATATCTGTCAGCATCATATTTAGGAGATGCCATATCTCCAGTTAACATTGTTTTGCAGTGTACCCTTAATGCACCTGCATTACAGATTTGTATGGAGATTCCATCCCTAAAAACAAATGTGATCCCACTACCTTCTGCTTACYAAGATCAGCAAATGCAGAGGAAAGGTGTATTGTCTTAACTAAAATGGCCATGTTTTGCAGTGATATCCATTCTCCTGAGCTATGCAAAGAGAATTAGATGAGGGAGCTCATAAATCTTAACCTTATATAAATTTCTGGAATGCACCTGGGTGCACACGTGTGTGGTATTGACAATGAGAAAGGCACTACTTTGCATGGAGGTAGTCTTATCTCACTTGTTTAAAAAAAGTACATCCCATATTATTCTTGTCCTTTCATCATTCATCCACCAGCAAGGTAAAAATATCTGCACCAGCTGTAACTTTATTTCTGATCCTAACAGTAGAGAAACCATAATCACTTGCTGCTGGCTGCTGCAATCCTCTGTGGTTTTCCACAAAGATTTAAGGGGAGTTCCATTATTTCCTACATATCACAGGCAACATTTCATGATGCAAAGTTAGTATTCTCCTTTCTTACTAGGCTTGCTGTAGAGTTATTGTTCAATCTGTAAGCTGGATCTGTCTGGATTAAAAAAAAACCAAAAAAAAACCATAAAATATGCTCTATTGCTCTAAATTTCACCCATTGCCCAGTGAAGACTCATCAGGCAACATGACAATTATTCCCTTCTTTAAATGTGCTCTTCAGACACAGTTTACAAAAGACAGCCTCATAATTTGCAACATTCACTAGATAATAATTTTTTTTTTTGAGTCTGTGCAATAATCCATTTTGCTACTTTTATATTTTCTCTTGTCTTTCTGTTCTATCTCCTCACATAATAGAAAATACTTTATGTATCACATGTGCATAGGCAGAATGTTCTAGGCAGAAAGACCTGAAAATGTTTTATATATCAGCCTGCAAAACTTTCTCCTGTGGGTAAAAAACATTTTACAACTGGACCATATTTTATGCAGCCCAGCGTAGAACATGAAATGAAATGAAATGCTGTAGAACTCAAACTTACTGGCAATATAGGCCATTAATAACTATTGCAAAACAATTTACCAACAGTAGTGTTGAATTTTCTCATGTGAGTCACAAGGTTGGACTACTGATGTATCTCACATGTCAATGTAAGATGCCAACATACACGAGCTTAATTTTTTTATTTGTCTGTCATTCTATTGAACTTCAGGATTGGTCTCTGCAACCACACCTTTGAGATTTAATACATTTCTGAAAATATTTATTAACTTTTATTAATCTTTCCTCCCTGTTTTTTGTCCCTGTGTAAAATTAATTTGATTCATATAAAACATTTTGTTATATTTAAGTTACAATCTTCCATTTCAAGACATTAMGTATTATGTTGGAGAAAAATATATATTTAAGTCTCATTGCCTAACTGGAGGAGGTTGATTTACTTCTTTTTCCCAAGCAACTGGAGCAGGCAATACTTTAAATATAATGTATATGGGTAGCATTATTTCTCACTTGTTCAGCACCATTCTGAATAATTACTCTCTGTAATTCCTACCATATAGTAATAGGATGTCAATTTCTCTTTGCAGCATTAAGTTTCTCTCTTCCTTGAATGTCTTTTGAAAACATCTCTTAAATAATAGATAGTAAGTGCCTGGGGAGAAATAAACCCCATGAGGTATGATAAATAAAGTTAACAGGAAGTTTCAGGGCGGTTGTTGGGTGTTTTGTTGTTATTTTTAAGTAAAATAGGCTTGTCTTTTATTATTAATGGTTTCTATGATCAAGAAGTTCATACATTCTTCTCTTATTAAAACAAATAACTTCAGTTCTCAGACTTTATGGTTCTAGTAAAACATTTTTCTAATGGCAAGGGAAGTGCATACAGCGCAAAACATCCATCAACAACATCATTCATAGCCATATAATCAGCTTTTCCAGCACTTCTAAAAGATGACAATTGTCTTTCTGCATCAATAGGAYCAAACTGAGACACATTTTAGAGCAAAAAAATAGTCTATTATATCTTTTGTCACATTATCTGATRATTGCCAATGTTTCTAGGGATTCCTGTAGGCTTCCCTCTTGGAAACATTCTGCTTAGCAGGAATAGATGTTAAATAAATAAATAATTCTAACTTGCAAAGCTTTTTACTAACTTACTAAAAAAAAATGTCAGTTCTGAGTAAATGCTACAGTTTACTGAAAGTAAAGAGCAGAAATTAGATCTCGTATGGGAAAACCACTAAAATTTATGAAAACACACGCAGCGTGACCATGATGGAACAGTCAGAAATACAGAAACATGTAGAATGTAGAAACCAAGTATTTATACCTGGTGATTCAWTTTTTTCAATTCAGGTGCCTTTCAAGAAAGTAATAAGGTATTAAATTTCATTATGTTCTGTAAAGTGAGCTAAAATATATATATATAATATTAAAAATTAGAAAGTATTTGTTAGTTTGGCCCATTCCTTCTTTCTCATTGTGAAATATTGAGCTGAGAACTCCTACCACCAGTGCAGAGCCAGACCTGATAAATGAAGTAGGGACATGTCAGTATATTTACTGGCATAAATAATTTTCAGTATCATGAATTATGAAGAGTGTTCACATCAAATTATATAAAGCTTGCATAGTAGTTCCATTCCTATCACAAGTGCTGTTTTCTCAAGGGTCAATAATCTTGACAAACTAGTTACTGAGCTGAAATTACTTTCTTACAATGAAATAAACAACAAATACTTCCACAGCTAACTCTAAGAAGTAGCACTTACAAAAGAGGTAATTTTTGGCATGTTTATTGAAAACTTGCCCCTTCCAAGCTGACTTCATTATTTTGAAGCCAGAATAATTACTTCTTATAGTTCCTATAGGAAAAATACTGGGAGCAAAATCAGCTCAGTGGGACATCTGGTCTTCTTTTAATAGTATTCATAATTTTAAAAAGTGACTTTATGACTACAGCACCCCACTCTGGCCAATTCCTAACTATACATTGAATATATGTTTTATTTGGCGATAGGAATATTTTTATTTAACCACTGAGATTATAATTGCGTCCCCACAGCTCCTAGTGCATTGCCTAGCAAATTTAAGGGATTTGGTGTTATTTCTACTACCAGAAAACAAGCCCAAAGCAACCAAAAGCCCCCAAACCCACAACATTATGAATAGACAAAAATCTTTTGATACAATAAGACCATGTGTTTCAGCAGCAAGCACAGCCAAACAAGAAAACAGCATCTCTGATTAAATGAGTTGAGAACTTACTACCCATACTTCACAATTTTTATAAGTTATTTCAACAGGCTCCACTCTGGCTYGAGGGACCAAATGCCCACTGAAGGTTGACATGCATTGAACACACTCCTGTAAAGTATCTGTAATTTAGTTTTAGCTGAGAGGAATGCAGTTCAAGTGCACTGAGAGGCTTCTCCACAGCATCAACCRGAGCACAGAAAGGCTATTCATGGGACTTCTGCTCCAACCTAAACTACTGATGTTCATCACACTGAGACACTGCCAGACATATTACTCTTTTKCATGAGGTGGAATTGAAGCAGATTCTTTAAGGTATAATCATGCTAGTGATTTTAAGATGCATAAAACAATGGGGAATATCACCCTAGGGAAACTAAACATATAATCAGAAAGAAATAAAACGTTTTTATTTATAGTAGAAGGTAGCTAATTCTGAAAGCCATAGTCATTCAGTCATCTGCATCAGATAGACATTAATTGGCTGACTCTCAGAGTTTTAAAYCTCTACAAATACCAGCTTGAAAACTGAGCATATGTCATGCATACAGTGATTTTGACAAGACTTTCAATTTTAGTTCATTATGTCTTAAATTTACAATTTAAGGGCCTACTACAYTGAAGACTTTTGATGATTATTTTTTCTATGGTTAAGGAAAATAAGTGCTCCAAGACTCAATGACATCTGATAAGAGAGAGTTACAAGTTTATACTTCTGGATAGATAAATAGGACTAAACAGGGACAGAGTCAACCCTAGTGTAAAAAGATGGCTTTGGAGCTCAGGTAAATTAAAGGGATGGGCATGCATTCCATTTCATGGCCCTAAGAGAGGGAATTGGGCAACCTATTATATTTTCTATTAAATCTATGAGTAGATCAGAAGCCTCCAGTTAGGCTTAAACTCCTGTAAGATGGTAAGGAAGAACAGGATTTTAGGTCTTTAAAATGCAACGTCTCTAAAAATTATTCTGAAATAGAAAATGGTTGCATATTCCCCCAGCGTTACAGCGCTGGCGGACATGATTGCTTTCAGACTGAGGATACCTGACTGCAAAGCAACTTTCAGCATTGCTGAGCAAGTTCACACTGTTTAAAGGTCACTGTCACCATCTAGTGGCAGCCTGAAGGAGCTTAGACTGCCCACTCTTCAATTAAGTGTTTATTATGGAAGAACAACACATTCAGACATTTTCTACTTGTATTACGTTCATTTAAGCTCTTCAGCTTCATATTTGGCTTGATTTTTTTGTAGAATCTAATTTTCATTTATGAATATTTGCTAAAAACTAGAATTCACCTTTCCTGGCAGTTTGCTGTTTCTCATAGTCCCTTTCACATCATTTTGGGAGGTAGACACAGGTATACCTACAATGTTTAATACTGATTAATAAAGATTCTTGTCTTTTTAATTCCCATATTTTTAAGAATAAATTAAATAACTGCTCACACTTACTACTGTACTGTCATTTTTTCCAGTTTCTGTGATTTATAATCTTGCAGAGGATGTTCTGTAACACTTGTAAGTATAGACTACTTTAAAGGGGAAATATCTTTGTACCTGTGATTAAGAAATAAAATATTTTCAACACTATTGTTTCAATGTYGTGTATACCACCTTTCCAAACTATCCACTTTTTCTGCTCATCTCACTTTTCCTGTTTATAATCTATTGGTGTGGAAAGAATAAAGGTTTTTATTATATGGTAATATGCAGTAATAACATGTTCTAGAAAACAAACACCTGCTTCTAGTTAATGCCATTTCTCAGTTATTGTGGAGTAGTAAAATCACTGGACTTCACAAAACACTTTTCATTGAATGGCAATATTACCATTTATTGTTCTGACATACTACTACTCCTAGTCCTTTTCAATTATAATAAATAGGATAGATTTATTAACTACTCTCCTTTTTGACATTTCCAGAAWATCAGTTTTTGCTATATGAGTAAGAACACTGAAAGTTTTATGCCAATCATACCCATAAACCTTTAGTATAAGTAACTGAAAATCCAAAATCCAGCCCATCTACCACAATTCTCTAAAACTTCTGTTTTCCATGTAGTCCAATGTATTGTATTGTCATCAGTTTATTCATGAATTTGATGTTTTACTGATGCCAAGAAGAGAATCGTATGTAYTGGCCTGAGGAAACCTGCTTCACTATTCACTTTTGACTGAAAGCGTCTATCTCAATTCTTTGGAGGAATTTTAACTTCTTTCTCCATAAAATAAATCTTTCCTTTGCCTCATTGCCATTTTCTTTCCAAACTCTGCCTTTTCCTTTTCCTCTGGGTCTCTTTTCATTTGTTTGTTTGGTTGAAGGGGATTTTGTGTGCACAAAAGGTTCTGTTTGAACTTTGTGTCTCCCACAGGTACAATCCAACAGAGATTACTACTGCCCTCACCAAACTATCAAACCCCTCCTCACCTCAGTGCACAACATTTTGTATACTTTACAAACCATGACATTCTATCATTCCTACCTTGGAATGCATAGAACTACTATAAATGCTGTAGACTGAAAAGTTATCCCAGTAGGAGTGTGGGTTTTATTATGGAGTTTCCCCTCCCCAGCATATGAATCTTGCATTTACAACCCTAGGCCAGTCTGTGTTTTAAGAGCCAGAAACACAGGCAGCCCATATTATTTCTATGTGCAGTATCCCAACCAGAAAACCCAGTGAGAAAAGAAAACCTCCTGAGGATATTATATCAGAACAGAAAAAAGTCAATTCCAAAAATTACATCAACTTTTTGGACAGAAGGAGTATGGCAAGAGTATGGCAAGGAGCTGAAAGAAGCAGCATTCTTTCTCCATTTAGTTGGAAAGATGTGAAGTTTGTGAGAAAGAGGTAGGTGAACTCTCTACTCTGTAACAGGCAAAAAGTCTCGAGGCTTTTGATGTCTATGGTGCAGTTTTTCCTTATCTTATTTCAGGAAGTAACCCACAATAAAGAAATTATTTTGGTTCAATTATTATCAATTTGGATCAATTTTCTGATTTCCTGTTTTCTTGTTCTTTCTGAATACTGTAATATATTTCACACAGCGTTTAATTAAATTTGTTTAATCCTGGTTTGGAAGAAAGCAGAAAATAATAAGGTTTCCAGGTGTCATTTCAGAATAAATTAAAATAGAAAAAAAGAAAAAAACAGCTCAGAAAATGAACTTATTTCAAAAGAAAAAGACTGAGACGGACAGCATAGTTTCAGTGACCTGAAATGAACAATATCTWCATTACCTAGAATACATTTTACAAGAGAAAAAAAAATCATACAATAGTTTTCAACCAYGGACAGCTAAAATTTAATGGCAAATACAAATAGCAAGCCAATGATAAATTATTTTCATTAGGAACCAAAAATATATCTGTCCTGCTATCAAGAAGCAGTTTCTAACACCTCTTAAATCAAAGACACAAAAATCTACTGGGAAGATAAACAATAACAAATATAAAGCTGTTTGTCAGAGGAAAATACTGTCATTTTCAAAAAAACTGACTCACAGAGCTTGTATATTCATTCCCCACTTCTTTCCCATTCTATTTGCACAGACCGATTTATGACCAAAAAATAAATCATAATCTGGAATAATGAAAATAATCACCCATATTCATTTAATGACATTTAGAAAAAGGTGYTTAAAACATTGTAGCTAACAATTTTTGCATATACTCTTAATCTTACCCAGACTAAAGGTCTGAAAAATACTGAGTAATGGTTCAAAAAGACATTTCTAGTATTTTTWAAACAAGAATCAGGGACTTACCCAATTTCTAGTCAAAGAGAAAATATATAACAYAGTTATAAGGGGTTGCCTACTTCTGAAAAATAGAGAGCTATGGCTTTCATCTATCCATTACCTCTAACATAGGATCTGCATTTGGTCAAACTGGCATTTCACAGAACATTCTGAGTTGGAAGAGACCCACAAGGATCACCCAGTCCAACTCCTGAGTGAATGGCTCATGTGGGGATTGAACCCCCAAGTTTTGCATTATTAACACCATGCTCTAGTTGAGCTCATCTCAGGTTTTGTAACAGATTCCTGRCTCAAGACAAGGAAAACCTGCTGCTTAGAAGAGTTTCTGCAATCTTTTGCAATGACACAGATCTTCTGATCTAGGTCCATGTTTATTCAACTGGTGTAAAATATCTTCCCCCTCTATCCCTCAAAACCGAGCCCCCCCTCCTCTTCCCTCACCAAGGAATGTCTTCTAGGATCACTTTTCATCATCCAAGAGCTAGGAAGGAGGGAAGAAGGTAGCACTCTGAAGAGTATGACAGAGAGTATTCTGCCAAGAAATACTGGAGCTAGAATGGAGAAATTTGGAAGGYGCAGATGCTCAGCCAAGACCAGAAGGGAGACAGACTTTCAAAGGCTGCAAAACCCCTCCACAGCCCAGAGGGCTTCCATGCTTCTATACCACCATCTCAACCTGTACCACTCCCATACTCTTTCATTAGCAATATCTCTGACCACATGTGCCCTTCTGCACTCCTATGCTTTGCCTTCCCCAAAACRGCACCATTTCACTTTTCTAAATCCATAAAGATCATGCAGCTATAATCAGAACCAGCAACACAAGTATATGTGATCAACTTCCCTTTCTATKTTAAATGCACTTTTTGCTTCTGGATCTTGCATTCAAAATATTTCATTCTGTGCTTCCTTTCACATGTCTTTTTCCTATCTTTACATTCATATCCTGATATAAATCTCATCTCCATTTGGGTATGGAGTTTTTGCTGTTAGATACTGTAACCAAGATTTTGCACATAAAAATATCTTTCTGTAATGTTATTTGAGACAAGTAAGTTATTAAGGCAAAAGAGTCTTTGACTGAAATGGCAGTGGAACAAAAAAAAAAAAAAAAAAAAAAAAA
>NW_026623241.1:1182824-1194253 GCF_030028575.1 Malurus melanocephalus | reverse complement strand
AAAAAAAAAAAAACAAAGCCCAATAACTCTATTACACCAAATTAGCTAATTGTTAGAAGGGAATTTTGATTTTGTACGCACACAAAATTTGTTCATCATACTTGGAAATACAAAGAGGAATTACATCATTGCCTGTATCCTAGCAGTGTGTTGATGTTCCGGTTGACAGAACATTTGTASTGGTGAGTTAGACAGAACTCATTCAAACAAACTTTCATTCAAATAACAAACTTGGACACAACCACTTTTACTGTCTAGGTGATTATTTTCATCAGATACATCTTGGAGAATCTTCCCTTATGGGATATCTACAGCCAAGCACATTCTGTTTCAGGGAGGTACTATTCACACAGACACTGAACTCCCCCCAGAATGTTAATTATATGAATTATAAAAACTGACAGGTCCCACTGGATATAACTAATGACTTCRTGTTCATCAAAGTAGGAACTATCAAACAACCTAGCAGTAGTTTCCTGGGAGAGCTTCAGAAAAATAACTCTGGAAAACAACAAGCAAAATAGCAGCTAGACTCCTTTGTAGAGCTGATGCATTTTACTGCAGGTAAAGAGAAATCTAATTGTGTTTTGATGCGACTTCATATAACAAATTCACTATTTGAAATAACCTTTTTTGCCACCAGTAAAAAGAAAATATTTTTCAGGTGATATACTGTAACCTGTGCCCAGATGGTAGGTTTATTTGACATTATCCACCAGAAAATTCTACTAACTGAACTCCTCTATTGTTAATATAACTTTTCTATATCTTGCTTGAAAAATCATTACTGTAAAAAAATTAYATTTGTGTTTGAAGACCGTTTATGTACATCCTCTTTTCATTTATATACATACATCTTCTCACTGTTTTATACCTCGGGTTTAAGTGTTATAGCTTTCCCCGTATTTTTCAGTCACTGGACAGCTTCTTCCATAAATTTGACAAATGTTTGTGCACACAAGAAAAATCATCAGATGTGCCATTTCTTTAACCACTATTATATACACATTGGATGTCAGAATTCTTTCATCCAATTTCCAACAGTTTGCTTTTATTGTTGCATGTCTTCCTTCCACTGTCTACATTATAACATTGGCTTTTATTTTCTAAACCAATCCCATGATTGACTTAGAGTGTGTTATTCCACTACCCGCCCCCCATCAYTCCTTTCATGGACAATTCCTTTTTATAGGATATTTGGGCATTTCAAATGCACTTTTCATCCCATTTAGACAGGATTGGATGTTCATACAGATCATCTCACTCCAAACTGTAATGAGAAGAGGTGGGACCAAAGGCTGCAGTGACCTGTTGGGATTTCCTGAGGGTTAGTGGTGGGGCTCCCAAATATTTCTCTGTGCCTAGAGAAGGCACTGATAAGGAGAGAATTGCACTGAGAGAGTACAGATAGTTCTTCCTTTGGTTCACACTGAAGATTTGGGTCGCATTTGACCCAACATCTCATAAGGACTGAGGGAAGGAAGAGTAAGYCTTACACACACTGGGTTCATCTAAATCATTGCAATAAAAATAGCAGGCTGGTTGCAATACATAGCCACCTCTTTTCCTGTATTAAGCCGGACAAGAAAATGCTAAAGTCAGTACAATATCAACAAAAGCAATATCTCTTTCCCAAATTGCCAGAACRGGTGGGTAAAGAGCAGCAAACTTCAGCAGAAGCATCTTACAGCAGTTAATGCATGCTCCCACCACTTTAAGCTGCCCAAGTAACTTTCTAGGAAAAGGATAGTGAATTGACTGAAAGAAATAAAATAAGACCAAAAAAGGAGAATATTTTGGTCTGAACCATGCACATTCAAGAGGCAAATTAATAATTTTAATAGACTAAGCTCACACACCGAAAGGAGAACACAACTAAAGGTTTATGATCTAACACTGATATCAGCAAATATTGTAATCATTCATGGTTTAAAAAATAGCAGATTTAACTATTAGTCATTGCTGAGCAAAATAGCATATAATTTATTCAGTACCTTATTAGAACTGCACGGATTTTTCACATATTGAGTACATTAACCTTTCTGCTAAACGACTTAGTTTTACACAAGAATAATCTTGTAATAACAACTGTTTGACTAAATTTACACGTGGCTCATCTCTGTACGTGATTAAAGGCTTTAAATCTCTAATTAACAGCTTGCTTTTTTTTGGCCAGTGATTTTAATACTTCTTTTCAAATAGTTAATAGTACATGTTTAGAAAAAAATGGACATGAAAGCACACCTATGTATTCTTCATTTCTGAATCCATGTGAGCTCTCATGGTTCATGGTGACCARCCTTGATAAAAATAACAAATTCTAGAAAGTATTCATATGAAGCCAAAATTAATGYAGAACCAATAATATCACTGGATCTAATGGAAATATGTGTTTTTGCGGACAAACCTACCTAGTGTGTAAAAAGAAATAATCAATATTTTAGTTTCTGCATAATTTACTTTAAAAGAAGAACCAGAAAGTATCTACCAAAACCATGAAGCTTCACAAGAAAGCTATTAGTCATCTTCTTTTTCCTASTGTCAATAAACCTTACCTGGACAGGGCATTAGGTAGGGACGAGGGGAAGACAGGGGAGAAAAGGCTGATGAGGACACATTTAGGATACTGGTTTTGGTTTCATCATTTTTATACTACAGTCTTTACTACAAACAAGAATAAAGTAGTCTTAGAGAAACCAATCAAATGCAATAACTGTTGCACGGATTCACATGACTTATAGCAATCATCTTTGATGTGGTAAATTCATTTAATAGTCAGCTTCAAAAACTAAGCAGAAAGAAGAGGAAATTCAGAAAATAGGGAAGAGAAACCTGGGTTGCATATATAAGGTATGGGAAATAAAGAGCAGAAGGGCAAACATGATGCTGTTTTTGTTGATTACCAAAGCTGAAAAGCCAGATACATGTTATATACACCAAAGAGAAAAGAACGGGAACCCAAAAATAGAATTATCTGGATAGGTAGAAATGGTAGTGTTGCCTTGAACAGCCAGTTTTTAGTAATGACACAGACACAGTTAAGGGGATAAAAGGGTTTTACCTCAGTATTTGGGATCCCAGGTGCACAACTTGATGGCAGAATGCACWCCCRTGTAYAGCACRGRTACAAGTTTTATAGATTTCAGGAATTARCATATCTATCTAGGATTCCCCAATAAGAAACTTAACAAATGCAGTAATGTCCCCCTATTCTAATGAATCTCCCCCTGGATGAGGCCAGAGCCCAGTTTACACAAGATGTTCCCAAGAGAAGGCTTCACCCAAGGCTGGAGCCTCAGGTTTTAGATAGCACAGGGCACGCTGACYCCTTCCTCAGGATGTTTGGTCTCTCTGCCCAGCARAACKCCTAAACTAAGCTGGAGTATCAGGCTTCAGGAATTACAAGCATGTGGGCTAAGGGGTATAGGCAGATGCATAGAGGGTACAGAAAGCATAAAAAGGAAAAGCAAAAATCATCAGGCATCGTTCAAAATAAGAAAATGTTTGCATTTATCACTAAAAACAGCAACAATGAAAGAGAACTCACATTTGTTGTCTATTTCTGAACTATGTCCTGCAAATGTGATTTTTTWAAAAAGAAAACATTTATACAGTGTGAAAAAAATGGATTCTGTAAAAGTCCATTTTCAACAATGAAGTTTATGTGAGATCTTGTAACTATCTTGGATACAACTAAAARCAATTGATAAAGTACTGCTTCCAGCAATTTCATTTCTTGTATGCATCCTGAACTTTATTACAGTTTAGATTTCTCCTCATCCTTCCCGTTTACTCTCTCAGACCCCTTGACTTACTAACCTATAGATGTTGATTCYTTTAGGATGACGGCAATGTCACAGTCCACCTCAGAGTTTAAGAATTGGATCTTCAACATGAGGGTGTGTTAAGCAAACTTCCCAAGACTCTCTGGCAGTCATGCTCCCAACTCAGAGAGTGCAGGCAGTTCAGAGAGCCCAGGGGGGCCCCGCTTGACTCCCCTCACACACCCCACTCACACAGATCACGTTTCCTTACCGGTTCAACCCCAGGTTTCCCATAGCAGAAGAGAAAGTTGAAGCTCTCAGATGTCTCGTCCCATGAAGCAATTTCTTCACAGCGCATTTTACMCTGAAAGATCCCGAGCCGGCGCCTCCAAGACAGACCCCAACAAAGAAACCCTTGGGTTTTTACCTACTCATATCTTTACCTGCGCACCTGTCGGGCTCTTCCTGCAAGTGTTCGGCTCTCTGTGTCCCAGTGCCATCAGCTGGCTGGCACTGCCGCTCTCCCCAGCCCTTGTCATGCAAAGAGGGGGCAGTTCACGGCCTCTTGCCACCCTGGGCTCTCATCCAGAGCCCAGCCTGCAGCTCATTCCGCAGCTCCCAAACCAAGCTCCCTGCGCCTGGTGTATTSCTCATCGGGGAGAAGGGGCAGAATCACTAACACGGCAATTATTGGGCACTTGTCATTTGCTAAAGTGAAAGGTGTGATATGAATTCCATAAATAAACAGTACTATGAAGATTATAAACTCAATACAAGCACCTGAAGGGTCTTGTTCCTCTAAGAGTTGTACTACAGGTAGGTAGTTTTCAGACCTGCACTTTCCATCTCAAGAGTCACATTAGTTTTTGGATTTAAATATATCATAGTGGTGTTCAAAATGATGCAGGGAGGTTAGAAGTTACGGGATAACTTGTTAGAAACTGCTTGCTGAAAAGTATATATCACTAACCGCTTGCTAGACAGTGTATATTGCTTACTTAACATTGTGTTTGTCAAAGCAGAATGAGAAGTAAAAGATTATTGAYAAAAGCAGGGACTGTGACCCAGCTGGTGTTTGTGGAACCCCTAAGCTGGCTAAAACCAGAGTTGTTGTTTGGACTTGGGCAAGGGGCTCAGAGAGCATGCACAAGGCAGAAAGGTGAAAAGTTCAAAACAAGAGGATGAGTATTTTACTTCCTCCCAAGTTCCCCGGAGCCCACTACCAAATAACACTGSKCAGGCRTGAGSAYATGGAAATTACTTTTAAATTCATTATAATACGAAGCGGGGATAGGTCATGTGTATATATAGGCGAATTGCRAAACTCGGTGAATGTGTAGCATTTTATCAAATGTATACCAAGCAATACCGTGCTGGGGGTGTGCACGGCTTTGAGGAGTACCTCCCGCTCCCCCGGCGCTGCAATAAACATACCTAATTCRCAACTTAAAATTATATAAATTGCAGAGTCTTGCCCAGATCATTTTTKGATCAAAAAGCCACTTGTACCTTAAAAGCAGCGAAATATTTACACACGAAGGAAGCCTTAGTAGAGGTCTATGTAAAACAAATAAAAAATATATCAATTGCTGCTCTTTGCTTTAAAGCATTCTTTAAACTTTTTCATTAACAGAAAGGGAAGGAAAACACTCAAGAATGTTTCCACCACACACCACCAGATAGCAGTAAAGGATAAAAATGCACAGAAAATCACGCTATGAAAAAACAGTGTCYATAAAGGAGACAGAGGAGTCCTGTAACTTTACTCGAATGAAGGGAAAGATTCCTCTGGGGCACACGCCCACGGGATTTTCTCTCTTGAGGTCTCAAAGGGCACAACTCCCTTTTTATCCTAAACTCCCAACCACATGGTGCCATCTTCCTTTCCCTGTTTTCTGAGGTACTAGGAAGGTACACCCTTCCCCAGCCGCCTACCACATATTCCACCTTGAACCAGTCATTTTACCCCAAAGTTTGGAAAGTCCCCACGTGTCTGTTCCAGGAGCCAGGCTGTCCGGGCTCTTTAACAAACCTGCTGCTAATACAGACATTAAGACCCATTTTAAAGATGTCAACACCACACCCTCACCACAGAATTGCTTGTAAAGAGATTAGCACACATCTTTCCTATCAAAAGGAAAGACTTTAAAAGTAACCACTAAAGGCCAGAGAKAAGAGGGAAGGAGGGATGAAATAAACACAGAAGCTTAGCAATTTGATGGMTCCCTCACRGCCTAATTAAGTGCATGTGCAAATKCGAGGATGTCTAATTTAATGTAAACTACATATTAATCAGGAAGGAAGGAAAGCTGTGTCATTTTATCTGGGTGTGATTTCAGCCATTCAGCTGCAGTTCTCTGTTTCATGGCAAACATTTTGTTTTAGCAATTCTCTGTGTTTGGCAGCTTAGCTAAAATACCATCATCAYTGTTCAGTAGGGCAAGGTCATCATTTTTTAGTGGTCAGGAGTGACCAAACKGAACATGTTTACTGCTGCATTTTGGTGATTTTGTCTGCCTCCACCTCCCAAATTGCATTCATTAAGATTATATCTGCTGTAACTGATATCAGCTATTCYGGTTAAACAAAATTAGATAAGCCTTTCAGGCATCGTAGAAACAGGGATATTTTGCCCCCACTTAGCAGCATTTACTTGAAGACAATGAAGGCAGTCCTCAAACCCTGAASATCCAATTCCTCATCTTTCAATTGCACTGCAAATTTAGACACTAGATGGCAGCTACTCCCCATCAGATCAACATCTCATATTAAGTTTCAGAAATATCTACAGTATTAAATGAGTTTCTAGAGCTTACCAACACTGTTATCGCAGGTAACTTTCATTAAGCATGTCCTTCTGTCTCCATCAAATATTATCTGATAGGAGAGGGCAGAATATTTTCTAGTTCTTTTCAAAAGGAACTTCTTAACTTCTTAATACTTTTGCTGTTGCTCTCAAAGACTTCAGTCAAAATTTTTCCACATGAGAGTCTGTCATAACATTGACTCTTTAGCACGAAGGTAGACAGGAGCAGTAAATAACAGGAAGTCCTTGACTAAAACAAGAAAAAGTGTCATTACCTGCATTTAAAAAAAAAATAAAGGAAAAAAAGGGAGAAAAAAGTTATTGGCATGGTATTGATACTAATAGTGCTCAAAGTCTGCTAACTACTTTAGAAGTCCAATATCATGGATTTGTTTGTTWATTTTTTGGTCTATGATTGGTTGGAAATCAATGTCTAGCTTCTAATACTGTTTGCATCAGCTAGCTTGCAGTACATTTGGTGAATTCTTTTCTGAGGTGATTATTCACTCATGGCTATTTTGTYAAAGATGAGAATACAAATTTAGTGACAATTATGAAAATTTTGAGATGCAAATATACATAATATGCCATAGATTTTTGTTACTAATATAGAGGAGTATAACCATACAGTGTGATRTTGAGAAACTGGATATATACTTAACTAAAAAAAAAAACAAAAACATCTCTCACATTTAGGTAGGACCTAAATCACAGTAATACATGAAGCTTCTCTCAGAAACTGCTGCAGACGTACCAAAAGTATATATATATAAACTTGAGACAATGAGCTTTTGATAAAAGGCTGTTATTTCTTCACCATCTTCAGTTTTCCAAGTGATTTCACAGATAGGTAGTATAAAAGATATGATGACAGCACAGAGGAGCAAAGAGAGSAATCCTGGTCAAGCAGGCAAACAAATCTGAGCTTCCAAATGAAATCAGGTATGACAAGCAAGAGACAAAGCCACAAAACGGCATTTTGCTTCTATTCCTGCTGTTGCACATTCCCAGACATMTGTCGATATGGTAACTTTTGTCCAAAATTTAATCTCTACATGTACCAGGTAAAGAGTGTCAAAACAATGTCTGTGTGAAGAAAGTAAAAGAGCATCTAAGGCATTGTGGAGACAAAATGGGCCATGGTTCTCATGATTCTTTTTCATTCCTGTTACCACAGTATGCCAACTTAGATACTTTACGAATATCTTGCACAGTGATAAAAAGTATGTGAACTATCATAAACATTTCTAATAATTGAGGAAATGTAAATCTTCTGTATTTTTTTCATTTTTCTTGAAAATTCTGAAAAAGTTGTATGCCTTAYACAATTATGTTTAAGATAGTCACATAAGTTCATATTTTTCAGTGCTCACAAAAGTATGAAAAATTATGGAAAGTTTGGAACTCTTCTATTCACATAATACAGGTACAAAATGTACACAGATTCAGTGTGAACTTATTCACCATTCAGTTATGTCTTGCTGAAATTTTGTGCAAATTTTGAACTTAAACCATAAGGGAATAAAGATGTTCAATTTGGTCTTCCTACAGCAACTTGAACAATTTTTATCTGCAGTGTGTAAAGAACCTTTTCATGACAACTACTCAATATATATTATTCATGGTAGGGKTAGCTGAAAGGTTTTTGATTAATAYATTATTGAAGAATTTTTCAATGCTGTTAGCTAAATTATTCACTTAGAACTCTTTTTCCTAATAGGTCTTGCTCTAAATTGTAGCATATATTTCAAATGGAAGGAAGGAATTGGTTCAAATAACCAGTGACGGTCATAAACTGAGCAAGTTARTTGTCCTTTAGGTAAGGACCTCTCCATGTCCATAAGGGACTGAAAACCCCTCACTCATTAAAGGAATATGAGCATTGCACTACTCTCTCCATTTCTCAATATCTCAGCTCTCCAACATTTATCTTCTCAAACTTATTTGGGTCAGAGAGCAGTAAACTGACTTCTTAGTTAGTCTAAAACAAGAATCAATCATGAGCTACATTCTTGTATTTAGGTGTTTGCATTTAACATGTTTGATTGTGTACAATTTTACATTCAAGAGAAAGTCCACATAAGAAAACATTTTACCAGGAACAATTTTCCTGAGCATTAGGAATCAGTTTTACCCTTTGTCAAACCAAGAAATGGTTACCTAGACATATCCCAAATTCTCTCTTAGTCTCCTTTATAGTTCCAGGTGAGTGACACATTCCTTAGCTCATTTAAAAATTATAAAACACTTTCCTGAAATATTTAGCTGTAAATATATATCAGAAAGGGATGCATTTTCCTGGACTTTTCTGAGGTTCCCAAAGAAGCTTTTGCTATAAAATCCAGCATGCATAAACCAGGATAAKAAATGGTTCTCCCTCAGGGCAGTCTGAGAAAAGATACACTGAAGGACAGAATCTCCAAAGTCTATAATCCATGTCAATTAAATTCTAGAGCCAAAACCCTGCTTTTCTTCACTGATATCTTTTATAAAGAAATATAAATSTGGTGTCAATTTGAATGTTACATTCAAGTAGTTCATTTGAACTTAATCTAGCACAACTAAAGACTTGTTCTGAAGGTAAATGGGTAATACATCTCACTGTGAAATTCAGCAACTGAAACACTGTCTGGAATAGAACATTGATTTCTTAGCAAGTGTCTAACTTCTCGGTATATTTGACAAAATAGGAATTTGTATCCTTAAAGAAATCATGCAGGGCAGGTTATGTAAACTAGGTAAGAAAGCCCAACTAAATATCATCCATTCTGCCTCTCACTCCAAACATGCAGTTACCATATTTTAGCASCTGTATTGCTATCAGACAGCTGTTGAAAGTGAGAAGCTGGTTGCTCTTCTCATTCATTATGTTCAGCTTCCTTTCATGAAGTATTTAAATTCAGACAAGGTATTACATCTGGAACTCTCTAACATCGCCACATATTGTGCTTAGACAGAAATCAATCCAAAAGGTTCAGAAAGTCAGCAAATTTGAAGGTGTTGTAACATCTTAGGAACATATGGCCTCATCCATATGTGTCATTCTTGTAACTCTCCCCCAAAAGTCCCCCATCAACAGCTTTCTAAAATGCCTTTTTTTTTCTTATTTAGATTGGAATATATAAAAATAAAAATGCACGAATAAACATGTCTCTGAAATTAAAAGTATCCCCCTGGTGTTTTCAATTTATTATTTGCAAAACTACATATTGAAAGCAAAAATTGAAACTGCTGGATTTGAGAACACAAATTAAAAATACTCTCATTGACATTCAGGTGTTTACTTGAATATGCCTGAATAATGYGACTGCAGAGATGAAGACAATCATGAAAATTTTACAACACATTCCTATTGCCTTAGGACACAACCAGCTTTTAAAAGAATACAATTTTTTGGGTTTGTATCAATTGCTGTATTTTAAAACTCTAAAATGGGAGATGTAATTGTGGACTCACTGATTTTTTTTTTTTTTTTTAACTGAAAGCTATCAGCTTTCAATCATTACCAACTGAGTTGGCCTAGCCTTGCCTAAATAAAATTTATACCACTCTTAACAGAACTGAAACTTTATGTTTCTCTTACTGCCATTCTATGGATATAATGAGAAYACAGTAACAAACTCATTCAATTAAAGTTGCAAAAGCATATCTGATATTTTGCATAACAAGGATTAGAAAATTTAATCAGAGTACAATTTTTAGATCTAGAAGTCACTCTAGTTTAACCTTCTCATCTCACTAGTGTTTTTTTAAATGAGTCAGAATTTTGAAGCAATTTAGCACCTAGTGTACCCTTTAAAAATTATGAGAAGTGCTGAATACCTTGTTAAAAAACAGACTCCATATATCTAAGCTTTGGTTTCAAAGCTTAAGTGCAGGCATGCAACATTTAAATTCCTGGTTAGCCTTCTTAGTATRGTTAAAGTGTTTATTCTGTCCTCTCACCTAGTGAAAAAAAATCCTTTTACTCCTAGATACACCCCTCCACATATGTTAGAAACCTATTCAGCATTATTTAAATTCCCTAACAAAACCATTGTCTTATGAACTCAGGCATAAAASAGCAACATTTCTCAAATGCACTGGAAAAGCAAATCCTGAGACAGAAGGCAGGCTTTTAAACAGATACCTGCATATCTCCCAGAACCAGAATCAGACCATTTCCAATGGCCCCATCCAAGCAAATGAGAGCATCTACATCAGGCAAATGCTATTRAACTCCATACATGCCATCCATTCAYATAGAGATAAACCTATAACCACTAGGACATTTTAAACTCRATTTTAATACCAATGGCTGTTTTGTAGTCCTTCCCATCTGTCATACCAGGCTGCATATTTTTTTCCACAATGTGATATTCTCATTCTGCCAAATAAAAATACTATTTTTCTCCTCATAGGAGTTTCATGCATCCTGCTTCAAAACATAAAAAAATTATCAGCCTAGCACTGACATTTAATGTGTTTTGAGATGAACCACACATACAAGCTAACACAACTTCAGTCAGGAATTCCTGTACTTTTGGTCTCATTTTAAAAATAACAAAGTTCTGGTTTATGTCATTTGCAGAGTTTTATAGAAGATAGTTTGCTTTCTTTGCATTTRGTGCTATCAGCAAGTGTTGAAATTTTGTACTGGAGCACAAATCCCCATGGCTTTTTAAATAAAATTCTATGCATTAATTTATTTCATTAAAAGACGTTCTGAGAAATACCTCCCAAAATCTTATAAAAGAAGTAAAAAGTTGGATGTAGAAGTACTCTGTCAGAAAATCCATGAAGGGACTTGATGTTTTCTTCTCTTCTTCCATGTCTAAAAAAAATACTAGTCAAAATGATTTTAGTTTAATCATAATATG
>NW_026623241.1:1174561-1182489 GCF_030028575.1 Malurus melanocephalus | reverse complement strand
CATTGTGGGAGATATCTGGACTTTTGCAGTTATTTGCATTGTTTCTCACTAAACTCAGCAAATCTGCACCAACCATGACCCTACAATCTCCTCATACTACCATTCACAGTAAGTGTAACATCTAGAAAGAATCCAAGATTTTTCTTTTTTTCTTTTCTTTTTTTTTTTTTTTTTTCCATTAGAACTTTTTTTCCCTGCACTTTTTATTCCCTTAGCTGGACTTAGGTAATGCATCCAAAACCTGCTGTCAGTTCTTCAAAACACCAGGCTGCCTCTCATATCCTCAAAACCCACCAGRCTCACATTTGTAAAAGGCACATGTTTTCTGCCTATTGTGGATCTCCCCAACTGGAAATAACCTTTTTCACAGKACACTGCTGGATGCCAGAGAATGCTGAAGCTACTTGAAAATCTAAGCTTCCCTATGTTCTTTCATTATATCAATAATGCAATGATGCAAAACCTGGTGTAGTAACACAAAGAACAAATTATTTTTTGGTAAGGCATCAGTGGTAACTGATGTTATCATAATACTCCATTTAGAGTCCCAATGTTTCCTCACAGGTCTTAGGCACTCAGAGTTCATTCTGATTTAAAACACAAAAAATAGAAATACCAACCATCAGCCCCCAAAATGCACCAGTATTTCTYTGTCCTCCTTCTCCCTATCCTCTATCTGCACAAAGTCTCATGATTTCACTGTAACAATTTTAGCTTCCTATGAYTCTGACCTTTATTATAATGTATATGGCCAACACTTTCAAGTTTACCAGCAAATCTGCCAAAATGTGTTCATTCATCAGAAATAGATTCTGATGTGCTAAACACAAACCTTAAAACTTTAAGCTGTAAGTCAGATCCACTCAGGATTCTAGTTCTTAGGGGCTCAGGCACCCGGAGAACCTTTCTTTGGAAGCCAACAATACGGCTTTAAGACATTTCTATCATACTCTCTTTTTTTCAGATAGTTAACACTCCCATATTCTGCTCCTTTCTGATACTAGCAGAACTGCCACAACTTAATGATTTTTAAAGCTACAGAAATTTTAATATTCCTGTCACTGGTAAGAAAAGTATCAGKACACCACCTATAAAAAGTGTTAATTTAAGGTGCTTTGATATTTATTGCTCTGCAGAAAAGTGCACTAAAAAATCAAACCATACATTGAATATTAAACTGGCTTTTAAAACCAGGTGGAATGCTATTCCTCAACAGAGGCTGGTTGAAAGATTTGTCAGAGTTATTTTTAGTTAGAAAAGTGGATTTCTTMGAACTCAAAATTTTGTCAGAAATAAATTAATTCTGGGAAGAGAAAAAAAACTCCAAACAAAACAAAACAAAAACCACAAAAAACCCAAATAAACAAAAATCCACTAACACCCCACAAAACCACCCCAACATTTTACAAGGAAAGAGACACACTGAAGTTATAASCCAGCAAAAAGGCATTTTTCTTTTGTAGGAAAAAGACAGGAATTAAACCCATGCTTTCTCAAAATGACATTATTCAGCTTCTAAACACTYCAGGATGGTTTTCATGCCCCCCTTTAAACCACACAAGAACACAAAGGATTGGATTTCTGTTGATATTGATTGAAAAATAAAACCCTGTCAAAATATCTCAGAAAGTGTTTGCAGCCTTCTGTTTGAGCTGCAGTGACAGAAATACTGCTGGGCTCCCAAAGCAGGAACAGATTTACACAAGCCTTCCTTAAAATAATGCTGTGCACCACACTGGAAAGTTACATATTTTACAAGTTCTGCATATAAAGACAGCRAAGAAAAAAAGGAAAAAGGAAATGAGTGGTGCTTTTATACACACAGCTAGAATTAAAAAAAAAAGTAAACCCACAATTGTGTTTGTACATGTATGATTCAGAACAGGGTTAATAAGCAAAGAGATCCCCACATATTCTGGTGCTGTTTGATAGAACTTTCAAGGTACAATCTTCTGGCGTGGATCTGCTTTATCAGTTGAATGTTTCTGTCTCCATTTGTCACATTTCTGATGTGGTGTATTTTTGTATTAGAGACTACTGCAGAACTGAGCTGTGTGAATAATGAATTTTACACTGCACTGTCTGAATCACAAGAAGAAGAATCTCAGATAGAATACTGCATTTGCTGTTCCTTTGTGAGATTATTGCCAAATTTCCCCCTTTATTAAGAAAATTTCTGAATAGATATTTCTTTTTCCATTTTTTTAAAGTTATCAAAACATGAATGCTTTGCTGAAATAAATTGAGTGCTTTTCCTCCTCTAGAATATTAAATTGATTAGTTATTAATTTATATAAACAAGAACTTTGCTGAGTTTTATTGCTAAAATTCTTCTCATTTCTTCATGCCATTTGATTAAGATCTGGGCACAAAGACAAGTACTATCTTTTTAGTATTTTGGGTTGATATAAGATACAATTTTTTTTGACAACTTCCATGAGATAAGTCTATTTTTGCTTCCTTGTTTTATTTGTTATCTAGATAAACACAAAAAAGTTGTGCAGACTTAGCTTTCCAATAGGTTTTGTTAAAACATTTTTTTTAAATTTATAGCACAAGATCCTCAATCCAGTTTATACCTAGGTGGAGCAAAAAAATAGAATATATTGTCTTCACAAAATGAAATAAACCAATAAAAATCTGTCAAACATTCTACAATATTTTCTGGAARTAATTTAGAAAAACTGTTACCTAGCATTAGCTATTTCATTCTAATTACACGGGGAATAAATGAACGTGTACTGAGTTGCAGATACACAGTTTAAGAAGTGAGATTAGAAGATTGAATGCAATGTGGTCTCTCACCTCGCTTATTCTGAAATCTCAAAACCTAGAAAAAGTGGATGTGGGTGACATCAGGAAGGGAATTACGTATTTTTGTCTAACCATTAGAATATTCCTCCTCACTGTGGTCTCATACAAACTTCCTTTCCCAATGTCTTGCTAAATTTAAGCTTTCAAAAATTCAGAATCTCTAGACTATTTCACATTCAAAAATAAAAAAAATAAATCAGCAACAGTGTTTGTTTTAGGTAAAATTAATTAAAATCCCTGTTAGAGGTCAGAAGGAAGATCATCAGTGTGGCAGTTTTCCACATGGAAAGTCTTCCAGACACTGAAAATTAACACTAAATTTATGGACTCRTAGCCATTATTAGCCAAACTGCAGCTTGTGAGCTGCCAGGAACCTTGCCCCACTGAGAGGCAAATGCAACAGTCTTCCCAAATGAACTTACTTCTGGAGAGAAATGAGATGTGAGATTATAAGAGGATCATCACAGTGACCAAGTTCCTCTGAGCTCTCAGAATCTTAATTTATCTTAGTCTTTACCCCCTGTTGCTTGTAATTTTTGTCTTCTTCGTGCTGACTGGAAAAACTTCTCCCCCAAGTCTGCCTGTGTCCACCATGGATCAGTGTGTCCTGAGATGCCCAGAGCAATTCAGTGCAACAGCAATCAAGTTCTGGGCCAAAACATATCAAGTGGAGATGGCATATTTAAAACCTACTTGATTATACATTTATATATATACATATATATATACACATACATGGGAAAAAAGGGCACTATACTGAGCAATGAAAATATTTAAATTCATCTCACCTCAACAAGCATTTCAATCAGTATCAGTGAGATACAGTATTTAGTAGAGGGTTACTGCAGAAACTGAAGTATTTCTGTATTTATTATGGAAACCAATGCTTTAAGCAATTGAAGCTCACACTCAGCAACTTCCAGCAGAACATGTCAGTTCTAAGCATCTTAAAATATAACTTTGTTTTTATGAAACTGATCTGTTGGCAACATAGGTCTATAATCAATGATGCATCTCAAGATGTTAAAAATTCCCTTTAAAAGAGAGATATCTTTGAGTCACTTCAAGGTGAGTGTCATTTWGGACTCACCCCCATCTCTGAATACAAACTTATTCCAGGAAGAGRAGATATTTAAACAACAGGAGTGTGATTAGAACCTGTTAGAACTATTRCTGCACAGATTACACTACACTGACACTAAAGCTACTACGCAGCAGTGATTCAGTTTTGAAGCAATGACCAGTGGTTACCAGAGACTGCCCGTCTGGGAGCCCTGGAGGAAGTCGGTAGCTGTATTTGCCACAATCAAATATATACAGCATACTGTGTACCTTCACTGAAAAAAGATTGTCAGCTGTATTTTAAAAGCACATGAGGAGTTCAGAAAAATAGGTAAAGCAGGCGTCTTTTTGGAGTAAGATTAGTATAGACCCTGTAACATATTTCTGTATAGCATWGCAGCTGTGTCTTCTCCCAGCTGTTGCTATTCACGTGATGTGGCAAGATTATTATAACACTGAAATTGCTGTTTCCTCAGACTTCACCACCATTCACCAAAAGTCCTTCATTCATAGCAAAAGTCTTGAGATGGATTGGTATTTTATATTGCTGTTTAAAAATCATCTGCACTACTTATGCTTCAAGTCAAAGCTGAAACACAAATTCTATTGCAGAAACAGAATTCAAAGCTTCCTGTATGGATACTGTTTTATTCTCCGTGGAGAAGGATCAAGCTACAAAAAATGTAAACAAATGTAACCTGTCCATGGGTCCTGGACTAAAATTCTTGTATTCTCAACCTCATGTTAATATTTCTGGTGTGTTCAATGCAAAAGWAGAGTTATCTGCCAAACCATGATTTAACTGGCAAAAGAGGAGAGAAAATGTCAAAGCTCTAGCTTTTATTTTAAAGTTTGAATAATCAATTTTCAAAAGCTTGATGAAACAAAACATAAAAATAACAACACTCAAAAAAATAGAAGAAAGCTTTACAGTATTTTGTATAATCATCACAAGTACAGGGAAATTCCTTCACTTTTTCCCAGTCTGAAGAAATCTAATCTTTGCAACTTGTCAAGAAAACATGGGTCTAATTACAGTATTTTCTGTGGGCAGCTACAAACCCTCATCACAATAATTCTTACATCAGACTCAGTTGAGCAGAAGGAGGAATTTAAAYCTGGATTTAATCAAGCCATGAACATTTGTTTAAAGGAAGCTTCCAGGAAGTGAGTGCTGATGCTTTTGCAAGACACAGCTTGTGTTTGTGTCTAGAAATCTGCCTACAGAAATTGCTTTCCCTGGAGGCTACAAGAATATGTCGCTTTCGCAGGCAGAATATGTAGCATTATTCATGCTGGGTGCATTTCAGAGTCAGCCTCTGCCACAGCAGAACCTGGGCCATTATCTGCATCTTCAGTCAAATCTGTGGGATTTAAAGAATCTCTGGAGGATAAGATATTTTTAGATTATAATACAGATAGGAGCAACACGAAACTAAGCAACTTTATGGACTCAGCCCTTCATGCCTGTTTGCTACATCAGAGAATGACTATTTATTGCTGTACTGCTTTGTCAGTTTACATTTAATATTTCAAGCAGCTGAATTTGATCTTATTTTGTGGCAATTCTGATACCCATTAGTTTTAATTATCAGGATGCAACTCATCTAATACAGSCCTGTATCACCCTAAGAGCAGTTGGTTTTAGTACTTTGTCTCTCAATTACTCTTTATAAATTTTGAATGCTTAGGTAATGGTCAACTCAGGTCCAGCAAATATAAATTTGTGTCCTGTGTTCAACCAACTCAGCTAGCTTTTTATAACACATTGCCATTTTGTTGATTTGCTTTAGAGTTTGACTTCCACATTCAATGGTTCGCAGGAATAAAAAAATTAGGCATTTTCCTTTAAAATTCTTGAAGTCCCAAGATATTTCTTTGACAGTTCCTATTATTCAGACYTTCTCTTACTGAGTTAAGGAGCAAGAGCAACCAGGAAATAAATGCCCCTGTGCAAGCACACACTAAACCCTACGTTAAATTCACAATCATTAAGAGAATTTTCCCCTGCTTATGCTATGACTTTTCTCATTGAAGATGAAGATACAAGTACTCAAGAAGSCTTCAAGCAAAAGATTTTGAGCAAGAAACTTCATCAAAGAAATCAAATACTGAGACCCMAAAAAACAAGATCAGACAACTGCTATCAGTTCTAAATCCAGGAGAGCGGCTAAGTATTTCTCTGTTCTCCTGAATCGATAAAAGGAAAAAACACCACTTGAGAAGTGATAAAATTGAACTCTGAAGAAAATATGGTAGTATCTTAGGGATGAATAAAGAAATAACTAGATAAAAWTTTTTTAAAGAATCCACTAAAACCAATAATTACTTCTCTTTTTTTAATATTTTAACATGAATAAACATGAAGTAAACATGAGTAAACATGAAGCCTAAGTTATCAATCTTTAGGGTTACTGTTACTGGAGAATTTGGTCAAATTTTTCCAAGTTCAAAAAGCACACTTGTCTTAGAGAATCCTAGTACACATTTAGATTTCAAGTCTTTATCTAAGTGGAATGGCATCAACCACAAAGTGCTGTATTAAATGAGGAAAGAGACTGTCCCTCATTACTGYTTCACATGTAACGAAGGGCAGTGAGCTAAATCACATCATTTAGGACATGAGGCTATAGTTCATGATTCTGTAAAATTGTCCAGTCAAAGGTTAGCAGCAATCACAAAAAACCAAAACATGACATTGCAAAGAAAATGAAGAGCATCCCCATGCTACTCTGCTTTGTTAAAACTTGTGTGGCACAATTTAATACAGCCAGAAGTAATAAAGAAAGAAAATGGAAAMAAGATAGATGAAAGTTACAGAACTAGATTTATAGAAGTCCAAAATTTAGGACACAGACTTGGCTCACAACCCCACTAAATGCTCAAACCTGAGAAATCTGTGTGAGACTGGACTCCACAAAAAGACCCCTCCAGCACCACATCAAGATCCARAAGCACATTAGGAAGCCAATATAGATTTAGTCTATACCTTACACTGTCCACATAATTTCCTTTGTGTAGTCAACTAAAATGTCTTTACGTTTTGGAGTCATAGAGTCTTAAATAGGCCTTATTATACAATTAGACAATAATAGTCTCTTATGCAATACTAATTACTGYTCATTACAACATGTAGTCATTCAAAGCCATGTGCTAATGCAGTGTTTATTAATTCTTCAGGAAGTAAAACAGTTCATATTCCTTTCTKTTTCAGCAAAATAGGTAATAGCATGAATAATTTTCTCCAGTTACCTACAAAAAGCAGTTGCTTCTGAAGTCCAAAATCACTGAATTTTGTGGAAGTAAAATTCAGCTGTAGCTGAGAGAGAATTCAGAAGGATTGCAACAACACCAATCTGGAATTGTCTTGGGAAAGCTCCAGAAGTAGCCTACTRCCAAACCTCTAAATTCATTAGGCTTTTAATATGCTTTTCAAGCAACAGGAGATTAACCAYTTCCTCCATAGATTGGTTTATTAATCTATATATACATTTCTGTTTGCAATTTTTGGATATGGGTTTTTTCATTTGGTTTTGGGTTTTGAAGGGTGTTTTTCTCCTTTTTAACAGTACTCAGTGTTAAAAGGTGCTACTAATGGTAAATCACTACAAAGCCTGCAAATWTTGGTGAAATGAATTTATTCTGCAGCTATTAAGAATGCAAGAGTAGCTGCTGGGAAAGAAAATAGGAAGGCTTTAATAAAGAAATTCATATACTCTGTGCTGGCAGGAATTAAAGCAGTTCAAAGATTTAATACTGAGCCTTTYATAAGGCAAGAACACAGTTTCTTCAAATTGCTTTTTGTTTTTTAGCAACATGCTGGCATGTGGATGAARCAGCAGGAAAAGGAATCTGCACTGAAAACCAAGAAAAGTACTTTTTCTATTAAAAATGTGTTGGGGAACAACAGTAATTTGAAGAAAGAAGGAAGATTCATGCATGAATTTCTACTCCCTTCTGTGAACTATACATAATAATAAAGTAATAGGCCTGAACTGACGTGGGGTAGCTCCCTTTCATATCAAGAGTTACAGGAGCAGATTCCAGAAAAA
>NW_026623241.1:1169112-1174456 GCF_030028575.1 Malurus melanocephalus | reverse complement strand
AAAAACCCCAAAACAAACAAACAAACAAAAAAATAAAACCCAGCAACAACAAAATGTCACAGTCTTCACATGGCAGCAGGTGTTCTTGCTATTTGGTCATGATCATTCTAGTGCTGTTGTCATTAATTTCTTACAGGCATTATTTAAACTTATGCATTAAAGTCTACTCCCTTGAAAAAAAATATTTGCATATAAACTTGATGGCACTTTTCTATCCAAATTCTGTATTCCACGCTATTGAAAATCCCCACATTTTGCTTCCAAGCAGGGGAAAAAAAATTATTCCAAAACTGGCATTTTGAAACCTTTAAATAAGGGTTTTTTTAAATCTGAAAATCTCTTCATTTTTTAGTGGTGTTCAAAGTTCTCATGAACCAATGCACACTTTTTACCATAATTTATGAAAATGTTTTAAATTAGCTTCAAGGCATATCTGGGGAATATGTTTGTTTTTATCCTGAGTACGTCATGTTGAAAAGTAGCATTTAAATCACCATAGCTGCAAAAAGTTACATGGCATTTCATGCCAACAGAATTTCTGTATAAGTTACATAACAGGCCACTTCAGAACTGTAGGTCATTTGGGGGAGAACTGTCACCAAAAGATATCACAACCTCCACCCCCTCAACTTGCATAATAAATCACATATGACTGATTTTATAATGTAAATGAGTAGGTTAAATAAATAAAAAAAAAAGGCAAGCCTTGTGATTAAGTGACAGGACTAAGAATCCTGAGAACATGTTCATGGTATTGCAGGTTTCTCAGATAAGCCATTTTAACTTTTTAAACCTTACTTTTTAAACTTTCTTCCCAGCCTCATATGCACTGATAATGTGGAAAGTAATTWTATGAATGTGTTGAAGGTTAAAAAATAAAAATCAGACTCCATAAGGCTTGTGTTGAAGCTGGGATTTGTGAAGCTTGTGTTAAGGCTTGTGTATTGCTGGGATTTGAACACTAAATCTACAGAAAGACATCCACATACACCAGGCTGGCAGGTAACACACAGTCCCCACACCATAACAAAATCATTTAAGAATCTGTGTATTGACACAATCACTTTAGGCAACGTTCAGATAAAATGAACGGGTCAAATTTGTTGTCACTACTGGTATAATTTCAGCCACATGTGTAATCGTTCTACTAATCCATTTACCAGTCTTAGAACAGYCCAGATCCATTACACAGCTGAGGAAAGATATGCATATAATATAATCCTATAAACTTTGTACTTCTGCAAGTATGTTAGGTATSAACATGCCAGATTAATGGAATTAATTTTAATTTTAAATTTTTAATCCAAGATTAAATTTGAATTTTATATTTAAAGAAGACCTTCTCCTCTTTTGGAAAGGGAGACAAAATAGCCTCATTGTGAGATCATTTTGAACAAACAAACCAAGATTGTCAGGAAGGTGTCTCTCTTACTCCAGTTTCCAGAGGTGAAAAACAAGGACAAGAATCTGCTATAAAAATTCTCAATATAATGCCAGCCTTGGAACAGTGTTTGAGTATCAATAGGTATTATACTCAATAAAGTAGAAAAATGGCTCACAAACATTAGAAATATCCCCCATTCAAGCCTCTGACTTCATATATTACTGAAAAAGAGATTATCTCATGCTGGAACATAGCCTGATTCTTACATGGTCACTGGCAAGTAACATGGATTCATATACCTTGCTTCTAAAAATGCTTAATAAGGGGTTAAATACCAGCTTTCCTTCACACTTTGCCTTGGATCAWAAAACTCAAACAAAACCTGACCTTCCTTACAGGAATCTCATCAAAATCCATGAAACATTTCCATCTGTGAAAATACAGGTTTCCAAGAAAATATTTTGTACATCAAAAGCACTAAAAGGGATACTGAYGATGTTTCTCAAATTTTCTTTTCCTCTACTAGTAGCTCATTTCTTAGGAAAAAATCATTTTTATGTCATATTACCAGTAAACAACAACAAAAATACACGACCCCCCAAAACCCCAAACACAAAACAGAGAAAAAACCCAATCCCTATGTGTCTTCACTCATATCAGTAAGAATATTTCACTTTTTTCTACATGTTTAGAAAAAGATGTTGAATTCAAATTTTCTCTGTAATTCACAATTCAATATTTGTTTTGTATAATTATTATTTTCTGTTGTATATATATGGATAGGTAACAGCCCATCCTTTTGAAACAGGGAGCAGAAGAAAGCAACAAAGTTTTGTCAGTAGATTCATGAGACTCAAGTGAGAATGGAAAGTGTCATTAACTGCTATCAGCTCCAAAATTCAAAAGAGCCATGTAAATTGGGGGCAGGATTTACAGAYATGAAATTATAAAGCCACAAATTAGGATATCAGATTGCTGTTCAAAACTAGTTCCATTACAAAAGCCTTGTCCACTGTTTTGAAGGCTATTTAACTCATTACCCCAAACTAATTATGCTGATGAGAATAATGTTAATTAGACTCCAGAGACATGTGCGAAGCATCAGGGCATGAAGAGGCAAACAACTTTGTGATTGAAATTCTCGTTCCATACAACTTCAAACTGAATTTTCTGCTCCTTACAAGCCTTGTTTTCTAATCACCACACACAGCGTGGTCAATACTTAACATTCCTGTCACCACATCTGCCTGGGTMGATCCAGCAGAGCATCAGGTTTCTTTCTACCCTCCTGATACCCCCGGGGATCACAGTTCAAGGAAATGCAGGCACACCTTACCAGCCAAAACCAAAGGGTGTGCAAGACCTACAGAGGTGAAGGAGGGACGGCCAATGCTGTGTCTTTTTCTTTCCCTTCCTCCCTTCAACACCTTGAGGATGTGTGCATGTRCATCTGAAGACAAAAGAGGGTAGAAAGCAGCAAAGCACACCATGGAAACAGACACAACAGAAAGAGTCAGAGTCTCAAACCTGATTGCTTCCTTATTAACTTAACACAGATAATCCCAGAAATATGTTTTACATTGAGCACCRACTGAAATTTTCTCTCCTAACAGCTTGAAATTTCTATCTTTATCATTTCATACTGCGCTCAGAGCAAAATGTTTTCACACAGGAAAACTGCTTTTTACAAAGACATGCAATTCTGTCCGCTTCTCCTGATGACTTAAACATCAAAGAATGTTTAAAAAACCACAAAAACCACCTCAAAACCACATCAAAGAATTCCAACTTTTGTCAGAGAGAGTTTTTTTGTTTTGTTATTGTTGTGTTTGTTAAGAAGAATGGAGGGAGAAAAAAAAATACATTCCTAACACTACAGCCAGGGTAGCCTTTGGCTCCATTCACACTGAAGACTAGATACTTTAGAGCGGAAGGTAACTAGTGATTTTCCTGGCTCCTATTACACCCAGGCTGCCTTCCAGCCCTCAAGAGGATGGAGGCTACRGAGTGGGAAGGCACAGCCAGGTCTCACCCCAAGAGAGACCATATCTAAACTCAAAATTAGGTATATATTAAAATAAAACAAGGTGATACAGAGAGAAAAAACTCTCAAGTCCTGGTGTTTAAAGTTTGTAAGCCAATTAGTTTTAATGCAGTTTTGTGATTTGTTGGTTTCCTTATTAAGACTCCATGGAAAACTGGAAACTTTGGAGAYTTCCCAGAGAATTAGCTGTAAAAAGTAGTATCAGCTGCCTTTTCCTTTCCTGCTTGAACACAGGGAATATAGCTTCAGAAGCCCGACTAGCTACGTGGGTTAGTAATCAAGAGGAAGATTCAAGGGCAAGGCTCATTATTGTATCAGGAGTGACCTTACATGGAACAAGAAATCTGGCCAGCTCTCTATTCTCTTGAGTACATTAGAAAATACAGTATGACAATGCAGAATAGTTCTGCTCATCTTAAAGAAAGTGAGAAACCTGCCATAATTTATGCTAAATTCTGCTGAAGAAGTGCAAAATGAGGCTCACAAAAGATTCAGGGGAGGACTGTCCAGAACAGSACCTTTGGAACTTGACATATGACAATCAAAATCTAAGAGTAAAGCAAGGATTACTAAACTTACATGTGTTCCAAAGTAATTCCTCAAAACATTTTAAAACACTTTTTGCTTTTGTTAGAAGAATTCTACAATATCCTAGAAAGTCATTATGAGTGACCCGGTTTTAACTGGGACAGAGTTAATTTTCTTCCTAGTAGYRGGCATAGTGCTGTMCTTTTGATTTATGATGAGAATAATGTTTTAATTTTTACTAATTAATTTAATTTAATAGGAACATTTAATTGTTGCTAAGCCATGTTTACAGAGYCAAAGCCTTTTGTGCTCCTCACTCCACCGGTGAGGAGGCTGAGGCTGCACAAGAAGCTGGGAGGGGAATGGTCAGCACAGCTGACCCTCAGTGACCTAAGGAAYATTCCTTACAATACTGCATCATGCTCAGCATACATGAGAGGAAAAGCTGGCCCAGGGCTGCTGATCAGGAACTGTCTGACAAGTAATTAATTGGATTGAGTACCCCTTGCCTTATATATCCTAATTCTTTTATCATGCTCATTTTTTTTTCTTATTGGAAATTAATGATATGATGATGATGATGATGATGATGATTATTATTATTATTATTATTATTATTATTTTCCCTTCCTTTTCTGATCTTTTGAATTGTACTTAACCCACGAATTTTACCCTTTTTTTGCCCCCAACTGTCTCACCTCTCTCTCTGTGGGGCTGTGGGGACAGAGAGAACCAGGCAGAGGTAGCAAGAAAGTGGCTGTGTGGTGCTTAGCTGCCTCCCAGGTTAGAACACAACAATCAGAGATTATTAGAGCACCTTGCCAACCACAGAATACATCCAATTGGGCAGCCACACAAGCTGGAAGAGACAGAGAACATGTAATGGTTTTTAAATGTTTATGCCAAATAMGTAATGTAATTTGTAAGTGCTGAGCAGATACACTAGAGAATGATGGGGAGAAAAAAGAGATAAACTGTCTCMTTTTCTCAGCTTCAAATTCAGTAAAACAAACAGCTTATATTTCAGCAAACAGAATTCTATCCTGATGCAATCAATGTYAGAATACCACACTACCCAAATCCATTGTGTTGCCCATCTTAACACTACAGAACACTGAATTGTCAGTTTTCATGRTCTTTTCTATCACACAGGAACAGAGTTAGGGGGRTWRGTTCTATTTTTTTTGTTATCTTTARAGCCAATTTCAACATTGGCTATTCTCCCACCATCATTACAAAACATTGCTAATACTCTCCATATACTCTCTATACACCTCTCCATAAAACCAGGAAAAATCCAAATCAAAACCCACAAATTGAACAGTTTTCATAAATGCAAATTAATCCCTGAAAAGCTGTTTTGAAACCTTCATGAAGAGAATAGTGGG
>NW_026623241.1:1130764-1169081 GCF_030028575.1 Malurus melanocephalus | reverse complement strand
CATAGTAACAATTCCACTCCACCAGAGCAGAAAGAGGGTTTACATTGTAAAAAGAAATCAAATCCCTTGTCTGTATGCAGGAACATTGGAAAAATTGTCATTTTCAACATTTCATACAATTCTTTGTCAAACTCTCCCATTCTGTGGTCACACAGCCCTGTCTCTATTTAACAAAACAGAAACAAAATCTGTCACAAAGTGTTCATAAAGTAACTGTCATCTGTCTCAATCAAAACTAAGGAAATTCTGCTGCTCCAGAAGGATCAGAAATAGGATTTGAGCCCAACTTTGAGACACAGGTACTCAAGCACTGAGATAACATGGCTCTAGTACAGCACTGAAAAGAAAACATATTAGAGAAGACATCTGACACTGGMAGATCTGGTCCACACTTTCTGACATGGAAGCTCAAGATGAAGGGTTTCAAGGACTTACTTAGCTACTAATTTAGCTTCAAAACTTGTTTCACATATTCCTGAAATTCAGTCTAAACTTGACTACACTGTCAGTCATCTCAACATTTTATTTTTTTAGTATTAATGGATGAGATAATTTGCTACAAAAATACCTGACACCCAGACAAAAAAAAAAAAAAACTCTCTGGCTTCAATTACAGCACACAACATTGAAAAGCACCACCAAAAAAAGGCCAAAGAGACACTCGAGAAGGAACAAAATTAGAAGATGAAGTCAACCTATTACCCCCACACAYTTGCACATGCTACAGGGGAAAATGTACCCATAATATATATATTTTTTAACTGCACAAAAATGTCACTGCCTTTCAAATTACTTTAAACTATCATGCAAGTTCTAACAATGTTCTGAAAAATGATACATGTTCTTAAATTCTATTTTAGACTTGAAAACAACTATTTTATTTTTATTTGAGGTTTCCTCAAACCAAGAAAAGCATTTAGATTTTTAGGACATGAGAAACTAAAAGCATTTTATAGCTCAAATTGTCACTCTAAGCAACATGAGCTGGCACAAATCACATGACCAATATATTATTCTCTTTCTTGTTTTTCAATATCCGTTCTGTATATCAGATGTGATTATTGTGTAATGAAAATCTCTTTTTTTTTATAGTAATTTCCTTCTTTATTATACTTATTTAACTAAGAGCAAAATATATGCAATGAGTGAGTAGTGAATGACCTTTAATGTGCCGTGCAGTCACTCTAGTCATCCAGTCCCCAGGCAGCTGAAATAAGGTTCCCTTTTTACAGCCCACAATTTCACTAAATTTTGGTGTATTGCTTTCTCCAAACACGTTTTTCCTTCCCCTGATCATAACATTAATTAGTCTAAAGCCTCACTKGCAGCTGGRGTTTCAAATACTTCAAATCCATRSTTCACAAACCATTTGATTAAAATTTTGTGATTAYATTTTAATTTAAAATTTTCCTACTYTCTTTTTCAGGCTAGAGCATGCTTTTTCAGACACAAGATTAATACAAAATTACAATGATTTTCTCCTGTCATTGTCACCTTAAGCTACTAAATATTTCCTGATCTGGTTGTATAACTGGTTAGAAAAACAGATGGATCCAAGTGTGAAAATACTGCTCAAGCAGTGTATATTTAGACTTTCCACATTCATTATGTGGAAGTCATCCTTCCACCCACSTGCACACATATTCAGTAACATATCTTCCCAGAAACATAGGAATATGGGAAACAATGAAGCATTGATAGAAGCATTTTTATCAAGCAGAAAAGACAGTTTCAGTTTTTTTAAAAAGTTCTTTAAGATACATTWTCTTACCAGAGAAAATACTAAGCCAGAGGAAAGATCTTCTCCACCCCTACCTCCATCCACAGTAGCTCTTCCGCAGGAATCTGTCTGGGATAACTCAACACTGGCTGGACAGGGATGCCCTACACAAGAAAAAAATGTCACCAGAAATGTGGGAYCCTCCTGCTTAAAGGGCAAATTCAGCCTTTTCAAACCTCTGTGGGTTTTGCTTTCTGCTGAAGTGTCCTTAGGGGAAAATTCAGCCAGTCATGTAAATTTAGATRATTAAATGAGGGGAAAAAACACCAAAAACTTAATGCAAACTCTTTCCATGAAAGGCTGAGATTAAGGWCCTGGAAGAAACTGGGAAATTAAGGCTACCTCGATTGATTGTTAATGATGACTGTGATAAGGAAACACATTGTTTTAAAATGTGCTTGACAGAGCTGAACAAGATAAGCAGCTGGGTATCAGAAATAAAAATTAAATTATACCATTTTGAAGTTAATTTCTTTTGTTAGAGTTTTGGTGAAAAGAAGGTGAATTGCATGAGAGAAATTAAAAATAAGAAAAGAATAATTAGACATAATAAAGAAGACATTATCTTAGCAAGACACTCTGAATTATAACTAAAAAATCAGAATTGTGTAACACAAATCTCCTATAGTGCCTGTCAAAATACCACTGAAGAAATATTTTAGAAGTGTCTCCAAAACACTGCCAATTGACACCAACCAGCTAAAATGAACAGTTTCAGTGAGGTCACTGGTTTTCACTTGTTTTAGAGCACTTTCCAGAAAAGCTTCTCAAAGCATTTTGCAAACACCTATATATTTTTGAAGTAGCTCTCATATGTTCACCATGTTGGTTTCCAGTTAGTGCTACTGACCAGTAAGAACAATTATTAAAGAGAAAAAAAATCCCACACTCYAAGGCTTGCATTCAAAAGAAAAACACACGTGAATGATTAGAAGTTCAGCTTAGCTTCATACTTTATTGCCACTATGATTTTCTAAAGAACACAAGCTCCCTCTTGAACTCAGGCAATTAATTTCTAAATTTTCTGATACCACACAMAAAAAAGTATATTTTCTAGAATTAATTGAGGCCTGATACAGAGACAGGACTGACACTTTCCTTCAGATGTGTTTTCTAGCATGCATTTAAAGCCTTTTATTAGTCTTAGATTCTAATTTGTTCTAATAGTTATTATTATTTTTTCCATKTTTTATKATATAACAAGTTGACATTTAATTAAATGTTTCAGTATTATGTACCAATACATTACACCAAAACAGGATCTCAAAACAAATTTGTCCTTTGTCCCATCTAGTAGAAARCCTTTGAGAAGAACCTTGAACTTCCTTGGGTAAAAATTCACTTTTATTCCTGTTTAAGACCCAACTCAACCTCTGGAAATAGGACTGAACAATTAAAGAACTTTGATACTTACATCTGATATACCTGCAAGACTTCTGAGCTTCCTTCAAAGCTGGGTTCATTGATGACAAACAAATAAAACCAAACAAAATATGTTTGGACTCTTTGCAGTCAAAGGCTGTTTTCAGAAGAATGCAGAGCTCTGGTGTAAATGGTTGCCCTCTCAGCTTTCTACATGMGTAAACAATTTAGCATCCTGCCAAGTGACACAGTGACAACAGGTCCCAAGCCTTTCCTGCAAGATTTCTTCTACCTTCTCTATKAATTTGTAGGGGATAATCTGGCAATATGCTCCCTGCTGTTTCTCAGATCCTTCACAAAAATGGAGAACTAGTATTTTGAATTACCTCTTTTTTAAAGCTWTCTGTCTCCTTTAAAGACCACTCAACATTGCTCAGGAAATTACAAAGCAAATACTGTATATCCTATATTAATAGAAAATAATGATGGCAGCTAGAGAATTTAACAGAAACCGACACAGGAAAAATGAAGTCTGGGGCAAGCCTGGTCTCCAATGGTCTGTTTCAACAAAAGAAATGGGCCAGCAAAATAATATACGGTTGACTTCATACAATTGCTTACTCTACTTGTSAAGTTGCTATACCCTGTTTGTGCCCTTTACAAAAGAGAAAGAAAAAAATTTRCTAGAAGACAACACATTAATTAATATTTCTCTTCCATTTCTCTGCACTGTTACACAGAAAAATTGATAGTGCTTCAGTAAAATTCACCACAATATGTCACATTAACATATCAATCTGATATACTGGTATCACCAGACAAAAATATCATGTTCCTCATCTATATTCTGTTCCTCATTCACTTATAAATTAAGTTATTCTCACTAGTAATTAAATGGGACATCCACATATTGTTCTCTATAATATAATTAAAAATTTTTTTAAGCTGTAGTGAGATACACACACTCATCAAGAAAGCTAATTTCAGCCATTCCCATGTAAAATTGTTTCTCATTCTTTCTCCGTATACAAAGGGTTTTTTTCTTTTTTTCCTCATTTAGGTTAGGAAGTTAGGAATTTGGAGAAAAGATTTAAAAGATRTTAAGGACTAGGTTACAAATAAATAAAAGACATTCAAAAGGAAGARTAAGTATTAGTATCAATAGAAGGGAAAAATTAAATTTTATTTACCTTGAGATGAGCATCTATCAGAATTTTTTTCATACTATTTCCTGAATGAGTCGGGAAAAAATCCGCCAAAATGTAATTGATTCTATGAAAAGTTTTTTTTTTCTTCAGGGAGAACATTCCAGCCAAGGTCAGGGAAGTCTTAAGAGTTCCACACAGGAATGCAAGTTTCATCTCATTGAAGGTAAGGGTTATAATTGCATAGCCAGTAGTCATCTTTCAAAGGTAATTCCTAAAACATCATCAGGAAAATAGAACTGCTATTTGTTAAATAGTCAACAGGCTAAGTAGATTATTCCCCAAAACCAGTTGTAGAAATGATCAGCAAGATCAGGTGCATGTGGAAGACAYGATCACACTGTGGGTTCACACAAACAGAGCAGCTTCAGAAGGAAACACTGAGAAAAAACTTTCAAAGAATATCAATAATTTGGTATTGAAGCTCCTTGTCAGGGATATGAAAGGCTCTGTAGAGCCCTTGCCATGACAGTGCCAAATGATATTTTAATTAATTTCTGTCATTTCAAAGAGATACCACAGCAACTCAAAGTGAATCTCAAAATTCTTCAACTGTCTTTGTCAGAGAAGATTTAGCTTTCAGCATGTTTTGCAACACTACTTAAATTGAAAAATGTCATTCAAAACTACTATAGTGGAAAAAGAAAAATAAATTATTAATTAGGTTAGGCTTCATTTTATGTGGTTAGGAGAAGCTGTGTATCTCTCTGTATAAGTTTATATTCACYGTAAAGGCAAATTGCTTCTATTCATTGGTAGCACTGTGTTTAATGTTTTGTTTTTTAAATGCTCTAGTAAATACAAAAATTATGTTGAATAAAGTGGAAGAAGACAGTACTCAAATTTGAGGAAAAAAAATACTATTGTAAGTAAAATATTGATCAAGCCAACAAATGCTCCATCATTCAAATATAATCACTAAATTACCTTTTTTTTTTTTTTTTAAATTAAGAAAATGAGGGGTGTTTTCTGCTTCCTGATTTAACCCCAGCTGGCAACTTATGCATAGCACACAGCCTCTTAATCCCTCCCCAGGATGGGGAGAAAGAGAATTAAAAGGRCAAGACTCAGAAGCCTCATGGGTGGAGAATTGTAATGAAAAGGAAAATTTTAAAAAAAAACCCTCTAAACCTTGGAAAGGCAAATTATGTAAATGAAAAGCAATTGCTGACCACTTTCTGACTGATGCCTAACCAGTTTCTGAGCTATGGCCCACAGCCAACTTTCCCTTTTAACTCCTCAAGGTGTGGAATATCCCATTGGYCAGTTGGGGTCAGCTCTCCCAGCTGTGTCACCTCCCAACACCTGATGCACCCCCAGCCTGTCTGCTGATGGGGGGAGATGAAAAGCAGAAAAAGCAGTAATTAAAACATTAAAACATCTCTTATCAACCCTATATTCAGCATGAATCCAAAATAGAGTTCATACCCGCTATGGTGAAGAAAATTAACTCTATCCCGGCCAAAACAAGTACACCTGCAAACTGTTGTTCATAAGCTCTTTTTCTATAACTTGAAATTCTGTATTASTCCCTGTAGACAGGTTAAAGGATTTGTAATTTAGGTCCCTGTTCAGAAAGACATTAAGGCAAAACCAGTAGAGTTATTTTCCTAAACTGGTACATCAAATTTTCTTCAAACATTGTTCATTATTTTGTCTTCTCTGGCGAAAGCTTGTCTTAAAGAAATCTTATATTAGCCCTTCAAAACTTGTGTAGCAATGAGAAAGTGCTGACTGGCCAAGAAAAATGTAGGCTGAGAAAAGATGATGACTTTGGCAAGGCCTTGAGGTTCATTTTGTGCAGGAGTGCTGCTGAATGGCACTGAGTTAAGCATGATTTCAGAGCTCTGACTGAGGTATCAGTCMCTCATATGCAAACAGTGTTCCTAGTTCTATTTCCAGATTTTTTCTGTAATAGTAAATTATTTGAATACAATTCTTAGCTTGTCTACTGTTTTATCAATTGATAAGAATTTATGAATATTGTATTATGCAAAGTGCACATTAATTTGGTAACATTCAAGGGTGTTAGAGTTAGGATATTGGATATATTCTACTCTGGAACCTGAAAGGCCCAATCTACATACAATACGGGAGTAATTTCAGATTCAAAACTCAGAAGCATGGCAAGCTGGTAGCAAGTCTGTAAAAGGAAATCATTTGTTTTTGTGAAAAACAGTAACTGCACAGCAGAATTCAGGAGACTTTCAGAGATTGCGCTAGATCTTTCTTTATATGCAACTGACATGTGGGTCTGGGATCTGCAATGGATGCTCCTTAGAGAAAGATGATTTTGACAAGAACTCATATTCAGGGCATATGAATATGCAAAGCATCATCTACTTTGATTTAAAATAGCAATGTTTTTAGAGGGGAAAAATAAAGAATGGTCTATGTCTTATTTTTTCTCCTCAAATGTGTGTCCCCATTCTGTCAAGTTTAGCTTACAAAATTCCACTGGATTTAAATTACTTGTAGGTTATCAGTGAAATTAAGTTTACTGTTGTGAAAAATTGRAAGGGTAGGGAAGAAAGGCAAAGTAGGGAGGTAAAGAAAGGGATTTCATTTTGTTAAGTGGCAGAGACAGAAAATATTTGCCTTTTTAAAGATTGTGTCTTTATTTTTACTGCTGGCATTGATCACTATATATGTGCCCCCAATATCAATCTCACAACAATGGCATTTTGATAGAATCTTTGCTTTCACCAACAGCATGAATTTACACGGCCCAGTAAAATGATGGTCAATTTTTCTAATAGGTTGTGTTTGGATTTTAGATAATACACTTGACAAAGACATTAAGGATTGATTTCTTATATTCACCTTCTAAATCAATGTTTAGGAATCTAAATATGCAATATAATTCCCAAGGTATAGAAATCAAGCAGTCCTCACAGCTCTTCTTCAGCTTCTGACGCTAGTAAAAATTATGGTTATCTATATAAGAGTGCTATAGCACATGGTCAAGGACTCAAAAATCCTGAGTTTCTCACACAGAAATCCACAACCATCTTTTCCTCATTGCAGAGTTTAGCAGCCACTGATTCATTCTGAAAAATTCAACAAAGATTGATATTTCAGAAAGTTTGAGAAAAAAATCATGCATTAGAAATATCTTTTGTGTTTGTTATATATCTTAAGAGACAATACTTCTAAATCACTGAAGGTTTATGTAAAATCCTATAYGTATCTTTTACACAATAAAAAAGGACATTCAGAAGAATCTTTTTCAACATGTGAAGAATCATTCATAAGACTCAATAGTGTTAAAAATAAACACAGTGAAGAAAACACTAGTGATGTTTCTGTGTTTCCATAGTTACCTTATTTTTTTTTCAATCAATGATGCGACCCTGTAAAAAGACAGAAGGACTATCAAAGGAAACTTCTCTTCTTGATAGCACATTTTGCTATTGTTATGCACACCTGTTAAAGGCAATAACACAAAAAAAAAAAAAAAAAGTTCTTTACAAGAACTTCCAAAATAACAATGAGTTGTGAATAACTTCCTCCTCACATGCCCTTTCTTCTTCCCATGCTGCAACAAGGTATGGGGAGCAACAGGCATGCCCAGAAAAGAAAGGTGGATCCTGCACATCTTACACATAGTAAGCTATGTGCCATTTCCCATTTCTGCTGCTTTCTAGAGCCATTCGTAGTTTGAGACTCAGCATAGTTTGACAAACTGGCAGAAGTTCCWCCCCTTGCTCTGCTATCCCCTCTGATGAGGTACCTTTTTTCTACCATTGCCTTTCATGYCAAGACTTTGTCCCCTGCCCATGACTGACCAGCTACTGTCTAAATCTAAAGCACACTGCCTCCTAGCTGGGTACGTGAGGAATTGGTAACCTAGAARAGCAAAAAGACAATTTTCTGGACGGTGTCTTTTTTTCTTTTTCCTTACAAGGTTTTATCATTTATCAAAGTGTGTTTAAAGTCAGCAGCAAAGCAAGGCATCACTGGCAAAGAGAATACAGAAGCAGTTGGTCTTACTTACTGGTCTTACTGCAGTTGGTCACTGACTTCCACCCTGTGTTCCAGATGTGGTGACCAGGTGAGCAAGCAGTCTCCACTCCATTCAGACCCTGGGTAGCCTTCCCTCACCAGCAGTCTAACACAGACCATTTCACTTTACCTGCATATAGAAACCCTCACAGACACCATAGATCCATGACTTTGTAAAGGATCCACGTAGGACTTACATAACCCCTTCCCAGACATTTGGGGTKCAAGACCTTGACTTTAGTTGCTAACCTAAAGAGGAATTGATAAATTATGGATTCCCTTTCTGTAAGAATAAACAGCCTTCCTTGTTTTTGCAGTGGAACAAAGCACCCAAAGCAGGGCACCAAAAGAATCTTTTCTCTGTTGTGTCAGCTAAGATTTGCCAAGCTCCAGCTGAATCACGTCTGAGAGTACAAAACTGKGCATGACAAGGATACAATTTCAAGAGATACTAACTCACAGACCTCAAAAACTGAGCATGCAAAATGACCCTGTCCATCATTATGCAATGATCTTCCACTTATTTATATACTAATTCAACATGGTGGGCATGGACACTTAATTTATACCATGTGCACTTCCAAATAAAGGATATCTGATTTTAAGAGAATTATTTTCTTTTTCAAATTTTGAATCTGTGGAAGCATTTTTAAGCATTGTTTTAAAATAATTCTAAGGTGCTTATTATCTTTGCGTGTTGCTATTCGCCCTTTCCACTCAGTGTGAAGACCTAAGTGATTGTAAGAATCAAGATTATTACAAAGATCTAGATGCTAGATCTTRGTGATCATGTAATCTAATGGATGTCTGCATAGACAAAGATTTGGCTATTTTGTAGACTAAATCAGTATTTTTCTTTCCTRCATTTCTGTTTTTAATTTTAAAGTATGTTTTTTCTTCAGGAAAAAGAGCAGGGGGAGAGCAAGGGAATAGAAGTCAACAACAACAAAAAAAAAACATTGCTGTGTTTTGAAATTTTGAAGGAGAAAAATTTCAGTTTCTAGTCATAAGAAGGAGTAATCCGGGGGAAGCCAACAAAAAACCCAACAACAAAAATGGAAAAAAAAGAGGCATAAAAAATACATGTGCTCATTTTATCCTATACATACCCATAAATATGGTGCCTCGTTTGGAATCTTACATACAAGTGTTTTGTATCTGTTAGGATTTATCTCTGGTCCTTGAAACAGGGAACCCAGTGGAGATCTGCTTACATGGCAATACTTTACAGGGGATGTCAAAGTGCTGCAAAAAACTGTAAATGCTGAAATCTGCTTAAAATTAGGGWACTGTAAGAGTGTACAGCTTAAGATGCTGCAATCTGCTTTAGCTGAGTGTCCCATTTAGGTGCCTGCACAGTACCACAGTCGAGAGTGACAGTATCAATTAATCCTCCTTCCATCCCTATATTCCTTCTGTAGTTATACCCTTATCTACTACTCTCAACATCCTGWATCCTGCTGTGCTAAGATCCATTTCACTTCATTTCACCTGCAGAATTGTTGCCACAGATAAGAGATACAAAACAAGGCACTAAAATAGGGCAGGTAATGAAGAAATATTTCTTGCGAATCAAGAAAAATGTTGTAGAGAAATAATTTAGATGCAAGAGATAACACCTCTATTGTCATTTTTTTCAGGATGTACTGTGAGAGCMCAAAGACAGAAATTCAAATTCAGAGACAGCATAAGTTCCACTTGGAACACTGATTAACTAATTAGCTGACCATGAATTATTCAACATAATTTAGACAAGTATCTTGAAGGGGCATACGTTGCACAAGCATGCTTTACTGTGCCATTTCCCACTCTGTGCCTAGAAAAATCAACAGGGCATGCATTAACATGAAATTATCTGACAAAACAACTTTTGATCATTTTGATTGCAGCTGCTTGCAAACACTGCATTGTAGGCATATTCCTACAGAATTTCACAACAGAAAAATTGTTATTCTATTTGCATGTTCATATATTAAAAAATAAAATACTTTCTGCTATTCCATGCATCTCATTCCCAGCTATATCCATATCACAGAATCAGGCTGAAAGCAAACAGATGATTTTACCAGCACTTGGTCAGCTAACAGATTGATTGACATTAGCTATACATCCAAGGCACTTCTTAATGTTCTTAATGTGGGGAAGAAAACTTGTATGGATCAAATAATCTCTACCAAACAATCAATATGGCTGGCCATTGCACAAAAGCTTCAAAGACTTGTGTATTATGGAAAATTCCTATTATGCTTCCTAAATAATTGAGATGCATGGGTTAACCTTGTGGGTTACACCATGACATGAACAAAATCAAAAAATTACCCCCTAAAAAATACAGTTTCATTTCTGAATTAGCCTGCTGTTAGCCCAACAGTTCTGTTGTTAGTAAAGCTGTGTGCCAGCTCATGAAGGGCTTCCCAAAACCTGTTTCATTCCATCAATAGCCTGTACAGAGTTCCTGTTTGTCATATGCAGTACCAGAGAAAAATTACCCTGTACTCCATTTGAAAAGCACAATTTGGCCTGACCATGTGCTGGTCTTTTGGATGAGATTCCCCTTTTACATCTAGACAAAAAAGCAATTCATGGAAATCTTGGCCACTAAAATACTGGTTAAGATGTAAATGCTAAACATAATAAAAAAAAAAAAAAAAAAAAAAAAAAAAAAAAAAAAAAAAAAAAAAAAAAAAAAAAAAAAAAAANAAAAAAAAAAAAAAAAAAAAAAAAAAAAAAAAAAAAAAAAAAAAAAAAAAAAAAAAAAAAAAAAAAAAAAAAAAAAAAAAAAAAAAAGAAAGAAACAATACAGTATTTGAAAATAGACAGCAGTGAAAGAATTGCTGTAAATTCTTCATGTTACTTTTAATTTAAGCACATTGTTCTTGGTTCCATATATAAATAGCTGATAAATAAAAATAAGTCAGTTGGGAGAGCTTATATGTATGCACAGTTCAAAGACTGTCAGGTTTGCAAGAAAATTACAAGTTATAATAGTCCAACTAGGCAAACAACTGGCTAAGATCAGCTGTTCCAAGTTACAGATTTATCATTTATTCATCAAGAAATATCTTGAAATCTCTCTCTCTCACACACACACACACACAGTCCCCCTTTAAAATAAATAAATAAATGAAAACACATGATAAAACATGAAAATACAGCAGTGCTATCCCTCGCTTAACTGCATTAGTTATGGAAGTGAGACTATTGGTGAACATTCCTTTATGGCTATTGCTGATATACCCTTGTAGAGGGCAAGAAGCCATTTAGCCACACAGTAATGCTCAGGGATACAGCCTGGCTTTACACTGGACTTCCAGAGAACCAGGACAGTGCCATATTCATGCCTTCCAGATGGAAAATGTGAAAATGTCCTGTGTGCCAGGGGAAAGCCAGTAGATTTGGCACAGGTCTCTGAGCCWGAGAAAGCAAACACTCCACATTTGCACTATCCCTGTAGGGAAGAATATGGTAAAYCATCCTTTGCTGATGCTTAACAACAGTTGATAATTGACAAAAGATTTTTTTTTTTCTCTTAGACTTAAAGCTTTTAGAGTTCTTCAAAGTTCACATTATGCTGGAAACCTATAATTGCTAAACATCAAGTCTTAAAGAATATATAGCCTAATACTAGCTAACAAGATGAGGCAGCAGTGTAAGAGAAAGCAGGYGAGATAATGATTAATATCTCAATTATTCAGAGGCAAAGTCCATAAAGCATGGAGTGCTTTAATTAGTCTGCAGAAAAAATAGGAAGCCTCCCTTTGGAAAACATCTGCTATGTTATTCTGTAGTAACCAAATTAAGATCAAAAGTTCCAGCTCTAGGGATATGAGTGAACATGCATATATATACATACATATATACAAATACATATATACAAATATACATATGTATACACATACAGCCAGATAATTTCTGCTTGAACAAACACTGATATTGTGCTGCACATTGTCACTCAGAGCAGAGGAGCATTAATAGWCCCCAGCAAGCTGGCATGCAGAGTAATTGTATCCCGTTTCTTAGCACATTATCTTTTTCACCAAATGCAACTGCTTGGGAGCCTTTTCCAGCCTGGTACTAAATAAGTAGTTTTAATCAAGGAATCCAAAATGAGTTTGCACAAACAGATTTACTATACTTCCTTCTTCTAGGATGCAAAGAATATATTTAATAATCAAATTATCACACAGACATCCCTGGGCAGGCAGAAAGAATGGCATTTTCACCACTCCTTTGCAGAAGCCACAGGGATTAGCATAACTGCATCAGCAAAGCAAAGGACAAGGCAAAGCTATAATGKGAAATTACTAGAGAGGAGCATAAGTTGTGTTACCACTGTGGGTGTCTTCTGTAGCTGAAATTGATTTGGTCACAAAAAATAGTGGGGAGCAGAAAGAAGGGAAATGTTGGGAAGCAAGCGAAGATCAGAAATTCTCGTAGCACTCAGAGCTCCATTAATTTTACCTTTATTAAATGCAGGCATAACACCCAAACACACATGAATCTTCCTTCCTGCTGGGGATATAAAGAACAGGAAAGATSGGGTTCACTTCAACTAGCATAACTAAACAAACAGAAAATATGAGAAAGATGAAAGAACAGAGGACAGAATTCTGCTTCTTCAGATTTGTAAACTATTAACAATATTGTTACAGGGTTTTTTTTTTAATTAGCCAGTCAGTACTTGTTTGAAGGAATAATGAACATGCTGTGAACATGACGCGTGTTTCACAAACACAAAAAAAAACTTGACAGCTGTACTTCAACATGGATGTTGCAGAAATGTCAATTATTTCTAATTATGTAAGACTCAAATGACTAAAATTTTACTTGTACCTTTGTTCTTTCAATAGCTCTTCCAGAGCTTTTACCAGAATCTTTCTGGTCTCTAAAAGCAAAATTAAATTTATTTTACAAAGAAGTTGACTACAAGTGCCAAAAAAAAAAAAAAAAAAAAAAAAAAAAAAAAAAAAAAAAAAAAAAAAAAAAAAAAAAGCCAATATTTAATTTCTTTAAAATACTGACTTTTGAAAACTGTTCTATGCTATTGATAAGTACCTGTGGGACATTTTGTGCTTTTGCATTTTGTTAAGAATTTGAAGTGTTTTGATGTTTAAGGATCACTATTTCAATGTTGAGTTGTCTAACCTTTTCATATAATTTTGTGATAGAAATATGAACCTCCTAGTGAGCTACACTAAAAGAAAATGCCAACTGAAAAGTCACTGAAAACAAAATCTGTCTTACTCTCATTTTATTAAAGCTAATATATTAGAGATACTACAATGTAAGATTAAATAACATAGCAGAAGAAAGGAATTAAAAAAAATTAAATATTTTCCAAATAAAACTAAAGGCAACCCACTTAGATTTGAGATTCAGGAGCAGAAAGCTTTTGTTGATTCACTGCATTTGCATATCTGTCAGGTTTAAGCTTTCTAAAGTTCCCTAGCTAAAATATTATCCAATTTTGCTACCTGGAAAGATATGGCAGCTTTGAAAACATTTAACTGTCACTTTATTTCTGTTCACTTTCTCCCCAAAGACTGAATAGTTAAATTGTAACCCAAGTTTTGGTAGTGAGTATGAGGGTGGAAGACTTTGTAAAGAGGTGCTACATTTCATTTCATTATGTAGTCAAGCATTTTTTCCAGGAAAAGGGKTTTTTTTAGAAATTACATAACAATGTAAGTTGTGCACTCCATTAATCAGTCCAAGCTTTGTTTCAATAATTCATTTAAAAATTGGTTTAGATCTATATTTTTTTTAAAAAAAATAAATTTTTAATGATTCTCTTACCTGGCTAATGCATAAATTAAGAATTACTAATATAAATTACCAACACTACATGAAAGGGCAGTGACAACAAAGGCTTCGCACGTGTAGAGAGTCCCTACACGATGGAAAGAAACAAAACAAACCGCAGAAGTTGAAGCAAAAGGTCAATCCTCCAGCAAGCTGATATTCAGTTTAGCACAGAGCAACATGARTATTTCCCAAGAGGTTCAGCATCAATGATGGGAAATGTACCTGCTTAGCTGGAATTTCTTGGACTTTTCTCACAAAACTCAGTTTCAGAACTCAAAACCCCTTGAGCATTTGAGAGTCTCCACAGTATAGTCAGTGGACACCACATGATTACTGTGTCACAAACAGACTGAACACAAGCTCAAGGAGATCTTCCCACACTCAGTTTGTACAGGTTAGGAGATTCTCAGTGGCAGAGCCCCCTTCCATTACTGCTTTGCTGATTTTTAATGTCTGTTATTCCTTCCTGAGTGTCTGCTCTTCTCAACAGTCTCTTTCCTCTGCATTCCCTGGCTGCCTGGCACATCACCAGGCCATCCTAGCTGTCCCTGTGTTCATTCAATAATGAAAATTGGTATGCAGCATGATGTGACAAAGTTGGATGTCCTACCCAATCTTATCGTGTAATCAACTGAGGTGGGAGACATGGTGCAAGTGCTCCTTCTTCCACCTTCAGCAACACCCTTTTATTTAGCATAAATTGATTAAATTATAGATATATAGATATAAATTATAGGATAGATATAAAGAGACAGCAGACTCATTTGTCACTGTGAAGAACAGCAAGTCAGTATATAATTTATTTTCTGACTTTTCAGGAAGCAAAAAKTACCTGCTTCCATAACAATAACAATTCAAGGGGGAAAAAAAGCCCATTCTCAGTCTTCTATATTTGCATTACAGCCAAAATGGGTACAAAGGCTTAAACAGGATTAACAAAATAGGATGGATAGGCAAGGATCTRTTATCGGTAAGTCAATACTAGAGAATGGCCCTCCTAAACCACTCAAAAACTTAAGCAGAATTGATGCTCTGCTTGCATACATCACTGTTTTACACTGACAGCCACCAATATGTGGAAGGGCAGAGCATCATTACAAAAAAAAAAAAAAATAATCTTCTCCATAATTTTGGCCTCAGTTATGTTCCACAAAGGCAGAAGAAGCAGAAACCCTCACAGAGGAACTTTTGGGTGAGGTGGTTTCTGGGTGCTTAACACCAAAAAAGACACTGCTTTTCTTATGGGTCAGCAAATTATGTTTGAAAAGTAGTCATTCTTGAGAAATTTCACTAATATGGAAGCAAAAGAGAGGCTGGAAAACAAAGGTGTACCAGAAGGACTGAAAGTGTGAGGAAAGATATGCTTTTCAATCTGTATCAAGCCCTTCATTAAATTTCAAGYGCTTAGGCCATTCTTCACACATCTCAAAACCAAATGCTCCTGCACTCTTAGCTTTTGATTATAAATACAACTTTCACATTTTCTTAATGTCAAGTAGCTATTGCTTTAGGCAAAGTAGTACTTAAGAGCATTCTTGAGCGTGTGAAATTTAGGGTAAGGGGAAAAATCTTCTTAATTTTTTTTAAATTTCCAGCTCTGTTTAGAGTAAACATCAGTCGTCTCATCAGCTGCTATTATGACAAAGAATGCACTCCAAGTGCACAGATGTGGATCCTGGAAACAAATTAGACCTAAAAGATTTTTTTCTTCTTCTTTTCATAAAAATGACTAAAAAGCTGAATTATGCACTGATTTTAATAACAAACAATATTAGATCACATTTTTTACTCGACAAAGTGAAATTTCTTTCCAACTGTTATTATTTTAGCCTGGGGTTTTTCAAGAGCATTAACCCATTAGTAACTCCTCTGTCTCCAAGCTGAATTAAAGTGTGATAGAACATAAATATTCKTTGACTGAATGTAAAATCCATCACACTCTCTGATAAATTTAAAAAGACTGGAATTCTCAAAAGTATATTCTGCAGATAATTTGATTTTCTGTAATTGTTTTAATTAACCTAAACTCTATGTAGGAAAAGCAAGTGCTATAGATAGCCTTAAATGCTTACATATATTGAAAGCTGACTATCAGCCTGACATGAATGGCTTTCTAAGGCAATAACTATTTTATGAAAATTCTTAAGATCATTCTTTAATTCAGAGACAGCAGTAAACACTAATTACTGCATTTAAAAAACTAAAATATTTGTAGCAGGTATCACAGAGATAAAAGACTTCTACAAATCAGAATTTTTTCCATTTCTGCCCAGGAAGACTTAGCCAATCCTTCACTTCTTTCTCACCGACAGTTTGTCAATTGCTCACTTGTATCAGCAACCCCAAAAGTAATAGAAGTGTAAAAATTCTAATTCTTTAAAAACCCACAAATTTGCTACTTCTACTCTACTCAGATCCTTTTATCTCTGGTGCTCAAACACTGTATTTGTTAATAGTTAAGTATAAGGCATTTATCAGAGACAGTGAGGCTTACAACTACCAGTATTCTCTATGAGAAATCTGCATAAGAGGTTTACCTCTGAACACTTTGAAAAGAGGAGCAAACAGATCAAAGCCTGATGAATATCAGAGCATAGAAGCAAAGCAATAGAGAGAAGAGGAAAACAATAGTGGAAGGAAATGTTTAATGCAAGCTCATCCCAACCTGAATCTCCTAAATTTCCAAGTTTGTAATCTTATAATAAAAGGAAATACAATTAATATTTTATTATTATTGTTATAATAATATATGTAGTAATAAAATATTATTCTAAAATAACAATAAAATCAAATTTAGGATAACACCTTCAGTAAGACTGATATGATCAGCGGTAGATTCACCATTAACTGGATCTATCTCAACACATGTGAGAAGAAAACAGTGTATTAATGATTCCATAGCTTTAAATTATTATCTGACTTGATGCAAGTCCTGTACTCTCCTCCATCTCTGCATAGAGTGTACTGCTATAAGAATTTTACTTATTGCAGGTCAAGGACGTCTTAAACAGTTCATAAAAAAAATCACAACAATTCACCGATCTTCCTCTCTCACCATCTCTACAGAAGTGGCCCAGTACTCCTAAAGCACTTGGAACTGCCTAAATTGTCTGTTAAGATGAGCTATTCTTATGCCTTTTGCTATGACAAACAGATTTGCACTCAAAACAGAGCTGCTTATTCATGAAAAGCAGGAAATCATCCTTTGTCCTCCTGTTCTGCTTGAAYTTGGACATAGCTGATGAATGAATGCATTTCCTGAATGAATAGCCACCTACTGTTTGACCAAAGTCAATAATTATATTCATATGATTAAAGTAATTCAGAAAAAAGCCTTATGTAACTATTACATATTATATAAACTTTAYTGTCCTGCTTTTACTAGGTCTGATTTTTTGGTGGTGGGGGGATGGGACCAAGAAACCACAATGATGGCTCCTGTGAGGAAGTTCTAGAAGCTTTCTCCTTCTCCAGCAAAAGGAGCCCTGYCCCCTGTGTTTTAGAACCAATCCCTTGTGGCTCTGAGGTTGATGGACAGGCTGACCATCARGCCTGGGCAAATTGCACAGTCTAGTTACACCTCTGTGATGATGTATGGTCTTGTACTTATGAACAATTCAAAACAAGATAGTGTGGCCATCATTTAATTTTTAGGTTGTTAGTATCATGCACTGGGGAAAAACAGAGCAGGAGGGTGAGGAGATGTAAGAAAAAAAAAGGAGACCCAAGATCASAGTAAGGAGAAGACAGGTGCTGTTGCTGTGGTGCTCGGACATGGAGGAAACAAGCTGTTCTTGAAAGGACTATTTCTTCAATGGGAGACCTGCATAGAAAAGGAGAGCAACCTTGCTCTGAGAGAAACCTGGCCTTTGAGGACTGGACTGATCAGGAGCCAAAAAGGGGGAGGAGGTTTGGCTTTTCCACTCATTTGAAGCGAGTTGACACTTAGAAGAAATTGTGTTCTGTGGGGGGTAAGAGGTGCCCCCATCTCTTCCCTCTGAAGCAAGTGGATGCTTAGAAGAAGCTGTATTCCGCCAGGAGATTTGAGATAGTGGCCTTACGCTGCCCAAACAACACAGTTGGCCTTGGAGAACTTTTTTCCCTTTCCACCACAAGGTACAGAAAAGAATGCCATGCCATCAGCAGTTATACACTGACTGTTTCTTGGGAAAAGACCTTCCACAGCTTGGAGCTGTAAGAACGCTTCTCCTATGATGCTGGACGACAACTGTAATGAGTAGTTTGATCTATGTTAAATTTTCATCCCTGCCCCCCCCTTTGTGCATGGGAAAGCATGGTGAGGATGGAGAGGGACAACCTGAGAGAGAGACAGGTCCCTTGAAAGAATAACAAGTGTCTTAAAATGTCCATTTTTATATTCTTCTCCTTGTAAATTTTTCCCATCTTTGTTCCCCTCCCCGGTGCAGTAGTATTCTTAGTAGTTTTTAGTAATAAATCTATTTTGCAACTTAAGTTATTCAGCCTGTCTGACCATTTTCTGGAGCATATAAGTATCTTTCTCTCAATTATGTTGTCTTATCTGAAAGCCACTTTATAAAGTGTTTTCACACTAGCTATTGCAATACCTATTACTCTACCTCAATTCCTGTAAMAAGAACAATATATACAAGAGTGTGTTTACATGATATGTCTCATTCCAGAGAAGGATTCAATCAAGAGTTTTGGTGCTTTTTTCCTCCCAAAATCAGGCAAATGTATGAATTAATATTTTCCATATTTCTTAAGTATTTCTTTTTCACACRGTCCTTTCCCAAATAAGAGCAATTAAGCCAATTGTTGAAAAATGCATAGATCTCTAAGACATTGGACCTGGCTTCTCTAACTTGGCCTCTGTATTTAAAAATATTCTGAGTATTCTGTCCAAGCAAACTTTGCTTATCACATCAATGAAAATTTTGGGACATTGGAAATGTCATTGTATCAAGAACACATATAAGAAAAACTCATATTTTGGAATATCTTTTATGCCTTAAATGTGAAATAGCACAGTCCTTACATGTTCTTTTTAGTCATTTGGTGGCAGTATTTGCAAAGCATATTCGAAGTTTTTCTGCTATGTGAAAAAAATATCTTTAACTCTTTATTCAGCTCTCACCATAAAATTTACCCTTGCTCTGCCTGATAAAGCTGTATTTAATACCAGTAACTTAAAAAAGTGTAAAACACAAATGGGTTTGTGGWCAGTAGTGTTAAGGACCAACAATATTAGACACAACTACTTTGAGTTCAGTTAGAGTGTTTTACAGACAATGTTTTCAAATCTTTGGCTAAACAGAAACAACTTCCTGAGAGGTCACAACTCCCAGTGTTACACCATTCTTTCTCTGTTGCTTTTTCAGATCAGGCGTCAAGCTTGTCTTCCATTTGCCCAGGAATCTCCTTCCTTCCCCTGCYCTCCCCAGACACCAAAAGCAAAGGCTGTCCTTCTGAGAGGTTCTTAACTACAAAACTACAAAAATAAAAAAGAAATGGAAAACATAGATGCTCCTGAAAATAAACAATGTTTTTATTTTCAGGAGCATCTATGTTTTCCATTTCTTTTTTTTCTTTCTGCAAACTATTTCAGAACTTTACAATAAACAGGAAACAAACCCAGTGTTGCTTGGAAATACAAAAATATCAACAGATTTCTTGACCTTTGCCCCTATCAGACATGCATATATGCATTAGAATAATAAGCATATATAAGTGTTTGTATACAAATTTGTATGTATATGTAAGTGTTTGTATACAAATATTAACACTTTTCAAACTAGAGTAATAAGAAGTTGCCAGCAAAATAATTTATCAACAGCTATAATAAAACAAAACCAGGATTTGGCAAACTCAAATAAAACAAACCCAAAGCTTGGTTAGATTGAATTTATTCACTCAAACTCACTAAATTCAAGTTTAAATATGTCCCAGTTTCTGCAAGTTTCACTGAGAAAAGCTCAGTGAGAACTTTTCCAAGTTCAAGTTCACAGCTTTCCCATTCCTATGAGAGGAAACAYATCATCTCACTTGCCTAAATTATGAGAAAAATCCCAGTACAACATACTATAAGTTGATGAAGTCCCTGTTAAAGAAGCAAGAACCAGAAAGGTGAAAGAAGTCATAGCATTTTAGTTTTACCAATAGACACACAACTATTTAAACATTCATTGTAAGAAAAATAAAGCCTAACAAGTTATTGATTCTAAAAATATACTAGTAAAGCTACTGCAGAGCAATAACCTTCTTTACACAACAGGGTTGTTTTTAAACAAATCACCTCTTTAGCAGTACAATTCAACTGCAGCATTATAACCCCAGAATATATTATAATAGTTTGTTATTTTATTGCAGAAGAAAACTGCAGTACTTTTGCAACGTAAATAAAACAGTGCCAGCTTAATTTAAAATTGTTACTGCACGTAACTTTCAATCCAAATTTAAAAAGGAARTAGAAATTTCAACACAAGAAAAGGAGCAGCTGCAAACAACCAAGAAACAATCTCTYTGCCCCTTATACAGATATTGAGCACCTGTAAAAACTGTTAATGATGATCATTCCTGCTTCTCAGTAAGTAATGCCCTAAACAACAGTTGCATTACCTTAAGGAAAGCTCCATCATCATCTTCATCTGAAGAACTAATTGTACAAGACCCCCTGAACATTAAATTCCATTTTTACTTTCACCTGGTCTTAAAACTAATTTTTTTTTATTTTTTTTATTGTTTTTTACATTGAGGATATGGACTTTTGAATACATTAGAAGCCGTGACTCTTCAAAACAAAGCAAGCAAGGCACTAGGGGTGCCTTACATGGGACCACTCTAGAAACACCTCTTTGGTCTTGCTTCCCATTTGAAGCAGGTCTGATGGACTTTTGACTTTGAAGGACTGTCTGCACCCTCTTTCTAACAGCACCTTCAGGTGGAACTTGAGATGCCTTTGCATCCTCTCTTCACACACAGGGTGGAGTCTCCAGGAGCTGGGGTATCAGCATAGGATACATTGCCATTATTCAGTGATCCTCCCAGTAGGGCAAACTTGAGGGTTCACTGGCTCTGAGAGATGTCCCACACACAGGGTCACAGCTGCTGTGGTCCAGGAGAGCTCAGAGGGTCTCACCCTGGGCTGCTGTTTTTAGGATCACAAGGGAGGTGACATTAGTCATAGTAATCTTCCATCCAGGCCACAATTCAGGTCAGAAACTGTCTTTGAAAAAGTGATAATGAAAATATTATCTCATCTGGGTTGTTATTCAGGTAAGAAGAAAAATTTCCAAGGCTGTCCATTAAAATCCAGGTGCTCATTAGACAGCACTAATTGCTGGGAACAGATAGAGTTTCTAATAAGCTCCAGAAGGACTTAGCCCAGGTGGAGTTCATCAAGGTCAAGGCCTAAAGAGCATTTCTCAGACCATAATGTGGCTGGGGAGTATGGGAAAATGCGCCACCACAGGAACCAAGCCAGTCATTCAAAAAACTTAGGAAGCCAGGAATTACATTACATCACAATAGCTGTGTCTGGAACTCAAGGAAGGCCGATTGAAAGGAAAGAGCTGACAAATCTGGTGCAAGACTGGGCACTTCCTCAGGAGTGGGAATGGGGGTTAAGCCAGCAGAAAGAAGCACAAATGCAGCAATTAACAAGCAGCAAGTTGAGCAGTGCACAGTAATACTTTTCTGATGAAGACAGCACATCAGTACCACCAAAATGTATGGCTAAAGTAGTGTTCAATAGGACACAAAGCTCCGACAAATAATTTAAAAACTGACTCAGAACAAGTATAAGATTCTGCGTACACAAACCCCCCTTAACCACCATTTTCTTCCAGAATATCATCCTTTCCCATGGCTGTTCCTCTGTGCAGCCATTTTCATTGTATTTCTCTAATCCAAAAGATATACTCAAGGCTGTGTTCTTTAGGCCTCTAGGAAATGGGGTTATCCATCATCTCTGAGGATGCTATGGATCTTACTCACAGAAAACTGATATATAGCAAATCACTTGAAAGTACTTGCAGATACCACTAATGTTTTGAGAGTCTGTAGTTACAGTCTTAAGTGTTAAATCCTTTGTGAACCATTAAATAGCTGTTTCTCATTTATTCTGTATAACCCAGTTACATGYGTGTTATGGAAAGCAGCACTATTTCATATTAAATCCACAGGGTATTTCTATATTTAATTATTGTTTTCTAAACCATCTGAGTGCACTTATGCAAATAACACCCCTTGTGTAACCTAACATCTCRATTCAGAGGTATGTGTTAACTACTGAAATCTCTGAGTGAGAAGCCAAAGGTGGGTAGGTTCTCCCTGTTGAGACGAGAGCACTCAATTTGCTATGCACTTATAAGCATTTTGAAAGACTGGCTTTCTTAGTCATAAAAACTTTCTGGTTTTCTTGCTTTCTTTGTTTCTTTGGAGAAGAGATGACGACTATTAACTCAGGAAAATGTTTTATGGAAGTCTGTCCTTCTAAAAGGGTTTCTTCTTTAAATCTATTCTTCCTARACCACAGCAACTTTTCTTAAAGGTACATGATGATATCAGTTTAACTTAGCAAATATAATGTCAGCATTTCTTTGATTTTCAAGTGCAATATTCATCTTGTCTTTCAATTTAAATTACTCTCAAACATATGACATATTTATATTTATACACATAAATTAAAACAGAACACAAAGTAACTTTTCATGAAGTCCAATGCAGTTGCAAGCATGTCAAAACCACCAAAATTAAAACTACTGCTACAGCTGAAAGTCAATTTCTGTTTTGCAGTCTATAAATAGAGCCTCATCAATTAAAATTTAAAATTYCTGGCTATGCTTGGCTCATGTACACCTTTTCCATTCAAATCATGTTTCTCTCACTACCTTTTTCCTTTGAGAAACTCCTATTTCCTATCTCTAYAGTTTCCTGTATGGCATATCAATTTCAATGACCTACACCTGCCACACTCATGCCTTAGAAAATTCAACACATTCTGTAAAATTACAACATTCAGTATCTGAGTTTAGTAAATTAAACAGGATGCTCAGATTTTAGCTTGTTTGGCTAGTTTGTGAAAGGAAAAGATACCTTTCACACTGGGGTGCCCCTAAGGTTTATCAAAGCTAGTAAGAATGGTACAGTATGAGGACAATATTTTTTTCCCTTCCCAGAAGAACAGAAAAAGAGAAGAGTCATACTTAAAGCCTGATTTTATTCTGGCACACAAGAGAATTTATATTAAGAGAGAGAATGCCTTTTTTTTTTACTGTTGTGGCTGATTTATTTATCTAGATTATATCAATCATTTATGTAGACAAGACAACACTGAAAAAAATACAGTTACAAAAAAAAACTACCTTTTTTCTCCCCCCAGTGCTTATGAAAAAAAAAATTAAAGGATTATTTTAAACAAAACTATAATCTTCTAGTAGAAAGTTACATGTAGTTCAGACTTTTTTTTTTTCCAGCTGAAGGAAAATGACCACTTGGAGAATTGGAATATCTTAAAATATAGAGCCTCTAAAGTTAGCAACAAACTCAAAGAAACTTGAACCTACYAGTGGCTGCTACAGAGCAGAACTGAAAGCATATGAGCTATGCATAATCCCATTACCTTTGTAAATTAGCTGTCAGTCTGTCTTTATCACAAGCTATAATAAGTAATTTTCTTGGGCAATTGCTATTGAATTAAAGTCTGTCTGCAGTTAAAAAAATAAAATGCATAAGTCATCATTCCCAGCTTCTGTAAATTAATATATACTTGGTAAGTAGTCACTTATKTTACATTTTGGGGATTATTTTGAACTGATCTGAATAGTCTGCTGCTTAGATTCAATGATAATTGTCAGAATCAAGTTCCTTCRCAAAAGGTGGAATCTAAATTTGACTCTGGACAAAAAGACCTCTCTAGATTTCATTCAACTAAAATTATTCTATTATTAAAATTATGTTCTTTGTATTTCTTKTTTAAGTCAGTTTGAAGATGATGGAAGGATTTCTCATGAAAACAATTTTGATTCAGGCTATTTGAAATGTTACATGTTGAAAAACAAGACAAACTGAGGCCTTTTAGTTTTTTTATGSATGTTAAATATTTCAGGCCATTAAATATTTCAGTTAAGGATAACCTAAAGGTTTTAAACAAACATGATAAAATATGTAATATTTCACGTTAGCACTAAGAAGAGATGATACAATATAGAACAAGAAAAAAGTTAATGTGAGAAATACAMATAAGCATATTTCAGTGCAATTTGAACTACATAAATTCCTCACAGACTTCCAGACTCTTGAAGAAAAACACATTCCTTCTGACACCTATGTGAAACATTTTGATGGATGTGAACTCCAAGTGCAGAACTTCCTATATTAGACTAGTAAAATGTCTAAATATAAAGTTTAAAACCTCTAGGCTAAAGCTAATTGATGTAACAAAAAATACCACAAAACTGAATATTCTATCACATCTAGCTTCCATTATGGATTACTAGCCAAAAGGTACTTGGTTTATACAATTCATTGAAAAAAAAAAGCAATTAAAACCAAACAACAATAAAGCTTGAAAAAACAGTTTTTGTGACTAGATAAACAGAAATGTATGGAGCATTTTACTAAATGTAGTTTTATATATTAGATATATTTTTTAAAAAAATAGACATTATACAGATTTTCAAGACTTTATGAAAAACACAAATATTTCACCAAGTGTGAAAATCTTTTCCTGAGAAGCAACACTCCTCAGACAACAGGATAGTGGAGGTTGGAAAGACCTCTGGACACATTACTTCAACATTATTCTCAGCACACACATAAAAGAACTTAAAGTAGAGCACATTAGAGCAAACCTTCCTGTAAAGATATTGGCAGTATTCAAAACTCAGCCGCAGAAATATGTCCTAAGAGGAACATGTCTTCAGCTTAAAGCTTGTTATGCAGATGCAGATTTATACCACGAATAGAAACAGCTGCACTAACACCACTCACAAAAATTGAGCTGGGAAGTCACGCTACAGGAAAAGGGAGCAGGAGAGAAAAAAGGAACTCTGGACATKTAATGCAACTCTGTGTTTGTCACTAAAGCTTCAAAAGAAAGGGAATCACTCCAGCTGAAATTTAAACCAGTGCATATTTACATGTGACTYAGGAAATTTTAAGGGAAGGCATGAGTCTTTTAAAGTACCTCAAACTTGAAAGTCCCCCATATGAAGCTTGATTCTGACAGCATTGCTGCAATTGAACTGCACTTCATTCCCATTCCTAAGATGTAGTTCTAAGGTGTTAGTTTACCAGCATCATTTTATATTCCATAATAAAAAACTCCATAATACATTATGTAAATAGAAATATTTTAATCTTTCACTTTGAAAAGTTGTGCGCGTATCACAGGAGAAAATGAGATATTTATTCCAGTAAGCAACTGCACTTTTTACAATATTTCCCACTGTGCATATCTTGCACACTTCTCTTGAGTAGTCCAATTATCTGAGCCCAGCTTTTTTAAAATAAACTACCCAACAGAGGAAAGAGGGGAGACATGAAAATGCCAACTTCATAAACACTTAGTCCAAAAAATGGGAAACTGATTTACAGTTCTCTTTTTTTGATGCTTAAAGCACAACAGAGCAAAATATCCTTCAAAGAGAAGTGTAGTTCAAAGAATTCCAATTAATTTTTTTCTAGGAAATTAATATTTTTCTCAAATCTGTGGCATTTTAGATATTTTCTATCACCAAGGAATTTAAGTATTCCTAGCAGAAGTCTTCAATTAAATTTTTTCATTAAAAAGCCTTGATTTTTTACTATTTCTTCATGTTTTCTTGTGTTGTATTTTGCATCATTGACATAACAGGTGGACATTTTCAGTCTGCTTTAGTAGAGAAGAAAAAAATAACAAGAAYGWCAGTGTCACTGAAATATCATCTACTCTGAAAGATCATTTTCATGATGCTACTTTAATTTTATTCTGAATCCAATCTGTTTCAATGTTTCTCCCATCTCAGTTTCCTGGAAACAGATATAAATTTGAATGTAAGCTCAAGATGAGGAACTCCCTCACTTGGACGGGCATTTAAAATAACTGACTCTAAAGAATTGAAAATAAGTGAAATTTAGGACAACCTTTTTCTTATTTTCATGAGCTAGCCTAGATTATTCACACACACTGTTAGAAACTATGCCCACATCAAGAACTGAGGAGGAGTTACTTCTCCAGTAAAAACAAACTCCCTGAGCAGCCCTGTCCCCTCTCACTGAGAAGGGTGACACTTACCTAAAGGAATGTTCTTAATGGTGGTTTAATCACAGAAGCACAACCTTTTGCTGGGTGCAGCTGAGAAAGCACAGCCACTGACTTCTTAATGGAAGCTCTCCTGCTCCTCTCTCCTCAGTCTCCAAATAGCTACAAATTGTTTTTAACCTCCTCTTCAAATCTTTCCAGAAGAGTCTTGGTTTCCTGCCTCTTCACGAGGATTAAATAAGCCAGAACCTAAACAACTAAAGCAYTCCATCAACCCAAACATTCCAAAGAAGATTCCTTAATATTTAACTATCACCACAAGRACTTGGGAAGAGGTTGCCATAAATACTGTCAGCTGTGGAAGTAGGGAGGCTCCTACTTCCACAGCTGACAGGGTGCTACTACACACTGCCCGTTGAAAGAGAATCTGGCTCTTAATTCTAACAGCCTGGAAGTTATTTGTCCCAAAGAAGGGCTAACAGGCCAGTTGACAGCCAGATGGAAAAAATTAGGAGAGAATTTAGCAGGCTGACCCGGGCAGCTAATGATTTAATACTAACACATGGAAGTCCATCAAAATGGTTCCAAATGGGGTCTTTCTTTTTTGTTCTATTCCCAGTTTTGACAAAGTCTTTGCATAACAGTAATGTAGGTTTTTCTCCTCATTTGCCTCTTGCTGAGGGCCATCTACTGGATGGTGGCCTTGTGGTCCCTAGTGCTGCAGGGACACATTACATCTGGAGCAGTAGTGCCTGGCTGAATTTTTTCCATGGGTGTCTGAGCAAGGGCTGTCTCACTGTAGTGCTGGGGAACTTTATATTCTAAAGACTGTTGCCAGGCAGGAAATGCAATTCTGAGCATATTGTCATATAAAATAAAATATARTTTAGTTAATTAGCACCATAAGAAAGAAACCAGTAAATAGATTGCTATTGTTCTAAAAGAGAATGMAATCTATAAGGCAGATGCCAAGAATATTGGGTGCAAGCAGATGCAATTTTTAGAGTGATATACCTAAAAAATGCCAAGTCTATTTACAGAACACTATGGGAAAAGAATGAACATTCACAACTCAGAGAAGCTGTATGGGTTTTTGTTTAGGATGAGGAATGAAATCTGCCATGTTGGCAGAACGATAGATCTTGCTACAGTGCCTGTGACAGTGCAGTCAGAGTGCATTTTGATTTAGAGCTAGATTTCTGTGTTTTATGCATGAGTTTAATAKCACTATTTAAAATCTTCCTTTTCAATTCTAGCCAAACTTGATTGTCTGACTGCACAGTGTTTGCCTCCTACATTGAAAGAGAGATAGATTCCCTAAAGGAGGAGATTATGACTACACATTTAAGCCATTACAATAAGAAAATGGTCTAAAATGGTGAAAATGGTCTAAAAAATAGCAGAAGACAAGCTGTTGTCAGCTTTATCCAAGAGTGACCCTCTCCCTGGAGGGATGACCCTTAATGATCATAGTTAGAAAAAMTGTTCCTTCATGAATAAAATATGAAATAATAAAGAATTTTAATTTCTTGAATTATAAAAGGGTATTTCCAGCTGCAACAAGTTATGGCTCAAGTGTTAGAGTCATACATTACAGAGAGAATAGAATAGGGATTTTTATTATAATAACAAACTTCTGCCCACTGTTTGGATAATTAGTGAAATGATTTGACAATACTTTGAATGGAAAGAATCAAAATCAGCAGACATAAACTAAAGAAAGACAAGCTGAAAGATTTTTAAAAACATGATCATTATGTTTATCAGAAAAGGAGAGCTTTCTGCTTTCTGCATGTTCTSAAGCCTATAGACTTTGAAAGAATAACACTTCCATATTTTAGGTGATAAGAACAATATTGAATCTGAAACTGTTATCAATAAATCCACACGAAAAAGTCAGCCATGACTGAATAATTTACTGTGACCCATTTCTCTTATTTAACAGCGTTTATTTCCACAACTGCATTTTGCTGCTGTTTCCCCCTACAACAAAAATTTCAAAAAGTGGTATCTAGGGGCAGAAAGGCAGAGAGGAAAGAGAAGGGCAAACCTGTTTGAAAATTAAAGGGTAGTTTATAAAAATTAGACAAGCTGAGCAGCGTTGGGAAAAAATATGATTGAGTTTAAAAGAGTCTATAACAGAAAGGAATCTAGAGAAAGGGACAGGAAATGATTACAATTAAGAACATGAAGGAATAGCTGAAACTAATCAGATAAACCATTCTCATGGTCAGGATAATAGGATTTGCTACCAGTTGAGGTGTCTCAGCTGAAAATTTAATTTCATTGCAGTTAAATTTTATTTAATTTTTCAGATTAGAAAGCTAATAAATGTCAATGAGTGCTCTTTTTTACAGTTCTTTTTATCAGTGCTTTTTATATGCACATGTAATATCAAAACCTAAAATGAATTCTTTTGGTGAGATTAAAAACAAAGGCATGATATTCAAAATATCCTTCTTTTCCACCCCTCTACCTTACCAACACCAACATTTAGCCACCTGTAGAATAAAAATTATCAACAGKCACTGCCTAGTATAGATTTTTGTTCTTCACATGCAATTGAATACCTCATTCTCCCAACTAAATTGTCTGTTTAGCAGAAATAGTAATTTACAGCTAGAATTCCCTAAGTATTTCCTGGTTATCTCTCCCGATAAAACACTAATATATTCAATAGTGAARAATGAGAAGATACATAATTCACATTCACCTTAAATCTTTTATTCCAYTGCAGGTATAACATATTGGCATAGTGATTAAAATAGACTACTGCATAATTTAACTAACTTTTATGAAGACATAAAAGATCTATTAACAAAAATGCTCCCCATGGTTTTGTTTTTTTTTCCAGACCTTTCTGCAGAAAACTGTTTATTTTTTCCTAAGTAAAGCAAATTAATGTCTAAGGTTATCAACAACTCAGATAAGGGTTAAGCTTGTTTCAGAAAAAGAAAGTTTCTAATTAACTTTCTAAGATAACTTACTTCACATTTSTTCTGTGATTTCTGGAAGTTCAAATTATTTTAGTACAAGACTTCAGAAGGTCTTAAGAAAGGATATGTATCATGTTGAAGCAGTAAATAACAAATGATCCTTTTCCTTTTTTAAGTACAGTTTTCAAATCACTCTGATTTAGTGTTCAGTGTTGATTTGAAGAAAAGTTTTAAAWTGTTCTGAGTATTCTTGCTGTCTAATCAGCTGTACTTACAGTATGATTCACAAACTGACTACTACTGAGGCATTTGTCCTTCATCCAAATCACTCACTAGATGACACTCTTGTATTATATAGTAAGTCCTCTTGATATGCAAGAYATCAGTCTGACTCTATAAACGAGAACACAAATTTTAATGAAAATAACTAAAGACAATTTTACATTTTCATGAAATGTTTTGTGGAGAACAGGTCATAARGAAATATAAAATTCAAATTTTAAAAATATTTTAATACAGCACCTACCGCCAGAAAGTTGTCTTAGGCATAATAAAGCAATTGTACATTGATCTGAAGCTGAAGTGCTGTGCTCAAGACAAGATAAAAAATATATAAAAAGAGTTTTAMTTCATTTTTCCCCATTAAATTATTGCACATACTGCTTTGTAGATTCAAAATAGAGTAACAGATTTTGCAAGATTCAGTTACTATTCTTGTGTATGGCCTGAAGTAAAAAGCAAAGAACAAATTAGAAGTAACTCCTTTCAACCATGAACATTTCTTTCACTTAATTACATTGGAAGACTGAAGTAATGAATCCTGCTATTTTTTTTTCTCATTTCTACCCTGAAATGTAGAAGTCAGGAGTCAAAGGATTTGTCCAGTAACTTACAAGAACATMTTTAACAGAAATGTGCACTAAATGGCTTTATCAAGTCCAAGTTTATTTCTCCAGCCACTCATGGAGTCTCCCTCCATGTTGCCTAATGAGAAGATGTAGAACATCCCCAKACTTGATTTCCTCACATGAGGAAGGGTTATGAAAACAGGAACAGGCAGTGTTGTTTGTATGACATCAGAATACTAGATAATACAGCAGCCCTCTGAATTTTTAGCACAGGTACAATCTGCAAAAATRTTTAATGTAAGTTATCTACTGTTCTAAACCTCACCTCAGACAGTGAAAGTGTTGTACTCTACAATCTACTGAGAAGATTAAATTGCAGTATCTCAGTGAGGGACATCAGCAATTTTATTCCTGTAGGAATAGTATTACCTCTGTAGAATGCTCTTAATCTTGAAGTTTAGAATAGTGCATTTTACTCTTTGGAATAAATCTGCTGTCGAATTTCCTTTCTGCAGAGAAGATCATGCTAAACGAAGTTTAGAGTTTTGTTTCCTTGTACAATGTTTGTGGTTGTAAGTATACACGAGCATAACTTTTTGATACTATAACTATTTCTTTGTAAGATATATGTGCAATGCCACAATTTTCCCATTTACTTAAGGATTGGATTTGATGGTCTCTGTGGGTCCCTTCCAACTCAGACTATTCTGTGAATATGTGAAATTATTTCAGAAAAATAATGTATGCTTCTATGAAGACTAAAGTTCTTTTTTGCACTAYGATACATTCAGTTTTCAAACAGATTGGATCCAATGTTTTAGAATATCTGTGGTTTTAAAAACATAGATTAATATTTGRATTAAAGTAAATTAATATTATTATTTATTTTCAGTCAATAAAGCTCCAATTCAGATGCCCAATACAGCTTGAGGTGATATTTGTCCTTCTAAATATTTTAGGGTTGTTTTTTCCCTTGTCAGACTGTCATCCCCTACATGCATTTCTTTAGATCTGTTGTCAACACCATTGTTGAAACTCCTCAATCTACTTTCCACCTATTGAAGGCTCRTCCTCTTATCCTTAATTCCTGGTGTACAATTACATACTGTCAAAAAAAAGCAAACCAGACAAACCTTCAGCAGAACAGTATTTGACACTTGTGTCAAGTGAAAACGGAARCACTAAACCCAGTGAAAGGAGAGGCACAGATGGCAAGAGAAACAGCTGGAAGCGTGATTCATTTCTCCTGCTCTGTTAGGTCAATTAGGTTATGAGTATGTGCAGGTAATGGGCTTTTTTCCTGAGCCTGTGCAGCTTTCAGTCAACCATCTTTCTCCAAGCTAATTATATATGCCAAGGATGTATGATTTTAAAGGCAGCTCTCAGGTTGACACTGCAAGCAGCTGTCTCAGTGATTCAGAAACCATTAAAAATGTTGCTGATAACTAGAAATGGCCCACTCTAAATTTGCTATTAAAATGAAAGTCTGTAGTACCAAACTGTGAGAAAAAAAAAGATGCAGAAGAGGAAGACAAAAACCGGAATAGTTTAAAATTATAAAGAAAAAGCAGGCAGAGCAGGTAACCCAGTTATCTAATCTTTAGAGTTCATTGTCTGCAGCAAGTATCAACTGTTTGAGACAAAACCACTACTGACAGGTCTCATACTGAGTTTCCAGTTTCTATATTAAATTATTCTGCTCCACAATGTTGATTGCTTAAGAAATACCSTTTGCTAACTAAGACTTAGTAATTTCTTAATTACAATTCTCCCACACTGGTGCACATTTAAGCAGCAGGGGAGAGAGCAGCCAGTCATGAAAAATCATAAACATTTTCACAATTTAAACATGCACCAGTAATTTATTATGTGTACAAACATGAAGTGTCACATCTTATAAAGAGAGTTGGAGTCAATGCTGTGAATTTTAAATGCTACACGATGATGAATGCTGTAAGAAAGATGGAGAAGGACTTTTTGCAAGATCATATAGTGACAGAACAAGGAGGAAAGGCATCTAAGAGAGTATGTTTAGATAAGATATGGGGAAGAAATTGTTTGCTCTGAGAGTGATGAGGCACTKAAACAAGTTGCCCAGAGAAGTTTTGGATGCCACATCCCTGCAAGTGTTTAAGACCTGGATGGATGGAGCTTTGAGCAACTTGGTCTAGTAAAAGTTGTCCCTGTCTACAGCAGAAGGCTTGAAACTAGATGSTCTTTATGGTCCCTTCCAACCTAGGCCATCCTGTGATTCTATGACAAAATTCCTAGCAATACATTTCCTACTGGATTGTTTTTCTGAGAATTTCAAACAAAATTTTTATACAAATCAGTGTTAATTCCTTAGTTATGTCATGTTAAAGATAAAAATGTTTACATATGTGGTTCCCTGAGTGAGTTTTCAAGCACTGAAATCTCTACGAGGAAAAAGCGATTATTATATGAGAGTTTACAATTAGCTCAGATGAGTTTTAAAAAAACGCTGAGTGATGTTACGGAATTCAACCCATAATGTTCAAATTCTACAAGAGCATGGCACAGGTAGCTCTGCTTGTACTCAGAACCACACTTATTYCATTTCTGTGTCTGCACAGCAAATTGAGAGATGCGAGAAGGAAAAAAACACATACAGTACTTTTTTGGAGCAGTATACTCATTCTGCCAGCCTTGATGGCAGTGAGACTTTATGAGTTGTAGCGAGAAATTCACCTCATGAATTCTTAGGCCTTTGAAATAGTAAAAAGTGGACACAACTGCCAGTTGCATCAGGAGCGTGTTCTGCCCTTTTCACCTCACCTTTGCCTCCAATGTGTGCATCTTTCTCCCACTACCTTGTTCTAGCTCAGGAGGAGACAAGTAGTAGCAGGATGTTACAGAGCAAGGTAAAGCTTACTAACCTTACAAAGAAGATGGGGTCACAGCATTAGGCAGCTGAAGTTCTCTCCCTTTTGCATTCCACTTCACAGCTTTGCAGAGGAGTTTTGCTGAATCTAGACCCAGGTATATAAAGTCAGTCTGGACTTTATCACAGTCTGCATCCAAATGACATATTTCAATTGTTTAAAACGGCATACCACGACCAAACAAGAACAACAAAATAAGACTCAAAACATTTTCTACCAGAAATCCTAAGCCCAGGAACAAGAGAAATGCATGACTGGTCATCAGAGTTGCTTTTCCTTGTTATGCTTGTATAAGCTTTAATGAAAAAGAAAAAAGTGAACWTTGTACAGTGAGAAACTGCAGATAYTGAGCACCAGCACTCTGGAGAGGCAGGACTAATTGAGCAATCTAACAATTTTTTCTGGAATGGATGGCTGTAGAGAACCACTACAGTGAAGTACATTTTTATTGTCTCCAATGGCTCTTGACTCTTCCCAAGTAAAGTTCTATGCTGAACTTTTTCTTCTTATAAAGATTAGGAATTACACAGTCTGAAAAAACAGTGAGGAAGCTACAGGGCTTTTCTGTTGTTCTTGAAAGGCCATGTGAGACCTTCCTATTCTTATCTGAGTTGCCAGCAGGTGTCTGTTCCCACTGAAACAACTCACTTGGAAAGGCTATTAGCATAAGACAACTGCCCAGAAGCACTTTGTGACAGCTCTTGGAATGATGCTGCGAAACAGTAGGTGTCCATGGTGCAGCTTGTTAAATTTGTTTCAATTAGTCATGTAGTTGTGACACTAAACTGAAGGTGAAATTTTCAAAATCACATGAGTGCACAGTCCTATGGAATTAGCAGTTAATCACTGATGATGTCAAAGTACTCCCAGTAATTTTGACAGTCTGTGCTTGTTACAAGTTAGAAATTTGAAAGAAAAATCACAAAACTTTTAGTCAAGTTGAATCAGTACCTGGAAAATACTAAGGTGTCTCCTTACCTCTAACACTGCCTCTCAGTGTGTGTTTTGATGGCATTAATGTTGAAAACTTAAATGAGGCAGAAATCCAGCATAGTATCCAAAATGGCATTGGTAGCTTTCATTTCAAAAAGATAATTGAATCATATGTAATCCATCCCAACATCAGCAATTTCTCTTTAGTCCTGAAAAATAGTAACTCTTTCTGCTATATTCGTTCTCAGATGATCAATAAAGTAATGAAAGCCATTTGAAATCCTGTTTTTCTGAAATACGCACATTATATTTTCACTGAAATATATACATTATAGCAGGTSAATTAGATCATCATCTCCAAAATTAAAATATTTACTGAAGGCAAATTTCAACAATGTTGGCCCAGCAACTCACAAAATCATGCCAATAGGTTCTATTAATAATTTCAGCTTTTTGGAAAAACAAAGACATTTCAGGCTTGAGAATTTTGAACACAAGTCTCTTGATTAAGGAATACTATTTTTATACAGAGGAACTTGCATCTATTTAAAAAACAAAGAATATGATACTGGTTTGGTTGGCATATGTAGACTCAGTCCCAGCACTGGTCTAGCACTGGATATTTTGATAAGTCACTTGCAAGGATAAATTTTARTTATGTAACCCTGGTACCATTTTTGATATAGAATTTATATAAATATAGAAGTTTTGTCTGTAAAGCCAAGAAGAATTTGTCTCCTGATATCCTAATTTTTATGTTAGGAAACATCTAAAAAAATATATTTAAAATGAGAAAAAAAAGTTTATTTAAAGTATCAGATGTTTCGAGTTCTTATATTTTTTTCCCAGGAAATGGCTTACTTGGCTTTCCCTTTCAGCAACATGAACCTGTGATTTTTGAATATCTGAAAAGAGAACTAGCTAAATCACAAGTATTTCATTTTCCATATTTAAACCTCAGACTGATCTGATCAATTGAATGTTTTGTGACCTGCTTGAGAAAAAAAAAAGTATAAATAAATATGGGAAGGGGAAAAAAAAGGGCATTTAATTTTCCCTGAAGTGTCTTGCAGTTGGATGGGCCTCGCTTCCAAAGCCATGGCAAGTAAGACCTGGACCTGCAGAAAATGCACTCAACAAAATTACATTGTTTTGGAATGCTAGAAAAGCAAGCAACAAACACCRATGACAAAAAGCAAAAACCAGAAACAATAAACCTTGCTGAGTTCAGCATTAACGAGAGGAACCTTGATGTAGTTTTCCTTTAGGTATAGAAGCAGCAAGCAAATATTACCACTTAGCTGTTGCAACTAAAAATAATTCCAGATTTACTTAAAGTCAAGGGAAATCTAAACACTTAAGAATTAATCCAACATTGTTACTCATTAACTCATTAAAATTATTTGTTAGCAAACCTGACTAAGAATAACAGTGAGAGCTTATTGGAATTTGGATTATGTTTCCACATTGCAAAAAGTTTATTATAACTGGAACAAGTAATATCTAGATTTGCTGTGCGGAGCTGCTTAAGTGACTTTTAGTATTCACAATCCAGGTAAAATTTTGCCCATAATAAAATATGGTGGGAAGAGAGAAGGAAATAATTTTAAAAATTCACCAACAATTTTTTTAAAAAACATAAGTCAGGAGATCATACCTACACAACTCACATCTGAATATTTTCTTCACTTCAGAGAACATGGGTGATGAAGACTTTTTGGCCCCTATTCCTGGCATTATTCACATGAGTCACTCAACCCTGAGATGAGCTCAGTTGGTTAGAGCAGAGTGCTAATGATGCAAAGGTTTTGTTTTGGATCCCTGTATGAGCTGTTCATTTAAGGGTTGGACTTGATTTTCCTTGTGTGTCCCTCCCAACTCAGAATATTCTGTGAGTCAGAAGAAAATAACAGTAAATCCTCTCTCAAGGACCACTGTTAATCAATGAAAAAGCCTTCAGATGACAAACGGAATAATTCAACCAAATACAGGGTCAGAGTTTGCTTCTCTCTTATGTACATTCAAGAAACATAAATCTGCTGTTTTGAAATACACCTTTACAGCTTAGACCTGGCTGGATATGACAGCTGTGATGTAAATAATTATAAACTAGTCATAGGAATTTATAAATCAAAATGCTTATTCTGTGTGATGGTGCAGGGCAGCCAATCTAAATGGGGGCATTAAAATCTTTTCAGGTAACTCCATAATCTCTCTGGAAAATACCTAAGSATGCCTCTTACTTATTCCAAGTTTCTCATTACTATACACAGTATGGAGAAACCACYCCATTGTGATATGTACAACACAAACAACACAGTAAGAGGTGACACTCTAAGAAATCTGCTGAATTATTTATTTGGTGCTTGATGTGTATAAACTCTTCATTGCTTTGGGTACACTCTATATAAGGATATCTGTCTTATGCAGAGTTGGATATTGAGTGACTATGGACTGAGGTCTTCGCAGTACAGGAGTATTCTCTTGCAAAATTARATCCAAAATTTATACAAAAACTTTTCTTTTTCAAAAAAAACACATGCATATGATCAAATATCTGGCTTGTGTTTCAGTGCTGAAAATACTACAAAGAAGGAAATACATCTACTAAATCAYATTTTTTGATCGCAAGGAATGAAAAGGTGGAACTGCAGGGTGAAATGCTGCAAACAATTAACCAGTGAAGTGCTCCAAGCCTTTAAATGCTTTTTCCCCTTAAGTACTAAAGGGTTGTTTTTCCTTTGTGAATATGATTTCAGAGAGGAACATTGTTCTTTAATTAATATAAAACCAGATTTCTCAGTTCATGGTACTCCTAAAATCTGCTCTTAAAATCTGGTGCTGAACACACCGTTTAATATTTAATATATTTGACATCCACTGGATGCTTATCGTTCATTTCAGGAACGCTAAGGATCTAAGCAATCGATCACATGAGACCTGGCATCCTAACAAGGTCTCATCTTGAACATGTATACGATGGATGGTACTGAATAATTCTCCTTTGGAACGGCTCCGATCCCAGCATTTGTAAGTATTATCAGGCCTGACCTATCAGSTGTATTTGAAAGTAACCATTTCTGTTTGTTTCCTTGATTGTGTTAACTTTAACTGGGATTCTTGGCCAAACTCATTTCCACAYAGAGCTGCACAAAAGCTTGTGCCAACAAAAAAAAATAGTGATGGCACATAAGTGGGACCAAACTAATAAGTGCTGCTTTTAGCTGCAGTACATACTTAGGCTGCTTGAGAGGCTTCCTAATAGCCTGGCCAAACTAACACTCACCCTTCTGAAGTGAGAATAGTCTAAAAACCTCTATTTTCTTGGACAGGACTTCCATTATCTCCAGAAAATAAGACAGAACTGAGGCAGTAAATGGCTCTCACAGCTTGTTGCTTCCTCTACAGACTGCTGGTCAACAYAGCAAGCTAGAGAGAGGATGGACAGAGGGCAGCACAGCAGCACTCCCGCAGGCACTGCTACCCCCAGTGGGGAGATGACAATGGTCTTCCAGGAACACACTGCTAAGTTTGCAACTGCTGTGGAAGTACTAAGGTAMCATTGGAGTAAACTGTTTGTAATATAAATGAGCTTCAGGTTTTTAATCAGGGTCTGCTGTAGTCTGAAAGTAACAGCAACTGGATGGTTATTAGAGTGCAAAAGGAAAGACATCTTGCTGTATTTGCTACAGTTATTGTGAATATGTATTTGCTATGCCCATAGCTTTCGAAAATGCTCTTTAACTGGAATAGAGTGAGGGACTAGTGAAGTCAAATAATTTAAGTAAATGTTTTGGATTAGATAAAAATAGCTCTCCAAAGTTACTAGCAATTTCTAATAAATAAGACTTGATTAATTAACAAAACAAAACACAAAAGTGAATGTAGCATAACTCAAACCAAATCATTAATCATAGTAGAGCAGTGTTAGCAAAATACCCTATAGTTTAACATCATATATATACTTGCTATGTTAGCAAAACCTGTCTGAAACACAAAAAGCTAAACATACTACCAGAATGACATTACATATATATCCTGTTGTGGAAGTGTTGACTAAAACAACATCTTGAGGTATTTCTTGAAAACTACTGTTTAGAGCCCAGAAGAGCTCACCAGCCTTATGATATAGAAGATAATGCAAATTCAGTGTAAACATGGTTTAAGTTATTCCTTGTTGTGGAATCCAAAGGGATTCAGTCTCCTCTATAACCTGACTATTAAACTAGAATAATTGTGATAGCTACTCTGAGACACATCAAAGAGAGTCAATAATGTCATATTCTTATGATAGTATTAGCCTATCTTCGAAAAAAA
>NW_026623241.1:1113580-1130672 GCF_030028575.1 Malurus melanocephalus | reverse complement strand
TGAGTATCAGTAAAGCAAAATGCAAACACCAGTGATAGAGTATTTCCACTGAACTGTGGTGACACAAAGTAGGAAGAATTCCTATTTTGTGCCRTGCTGGCTTACCATTCAGCAGGTGGGAAACAAGCTACTTCATCCAAAATAGCCAGCCAAATAATATTTGCACGATTACAGAGAATTGTCTCGTTAAAGCGTCAGTGCCCAGATTATCAAGTCTCTTTTCCCTCTTTTTTTATTTTTGGCAGAAGATACATATGTGACTGGCATAATTAAAAGTCTAAAGAATGCTATTTGGAACAGCTGATGGAAACTATTTTCTTTGAGACAAGCACACTTGAAAAATGTGTTTTATCCAATAACCATTTTTTTTAAGATTTCAGAATGTAGAGACAACAGGACTTCCAAAAGACCTGAGAGTGAAAGGACTGTTGGAGAGAAGAACTCACTCAAAAAAAGCCAATACCAAACTCGTTCTGTTTTGTGTTAGAGTTCAAATGTGAGTCAAAAAGACATATTCTTTATATGGGTTACAAAATTGAGTTACAAAATTTTTCAGATAATATAAGTAAGCTTTAAGCTAACAATCACCCCAGAAAAACAATGAAAATAACAAAAAAAAATGCATCCATATTTCTGTTGCTACAAGCAATTTTCTAGTCAAATCTTTAGACAGTTTTATCAACCTTTCAGAGCTATAATATCTATAGAAGAAAGAGTATCATTGATTTTCACTGTTAAATTGCCTTCCATGGCTGTCTTCACTTGAAGATGGAGTTATCTCCCCTACAATGAATTTCTGACTGCCCTTTAAGAGAAAAATATATTTTTTGTGTGACAGGGAATGTTGTTAATGCAACAGGTAATTCAGAAGTGGACCTTCCCAAAGAGAAGTGAAGCCCTYTGTGGATTCCTTCATACATTAACTTACCAATGTTAGAAGTTTCCTCTAAAAAACTGAAAGGCCAGCCAGCCAAAGTACTTCTTCAGCTTTGATTCAGAGAGGGACTCAATCACCTTCCTAAAAATGGTGTTCACTACAAACAGATGCTTTAAAGTCCTCACCCAACCTATTTATGAAAATGTTTAGTATTTCAAACATGCCATCATAAAGGTCCTAAATAAGAACAAGGTAACTGTGCATATATTAATGAATAATGGTCATTATTAATACYATACTTTTATTGACACATTTTCCAAACACTTACTATAAAAATTAATTTACAGGAACCTCATGATGTATTACATAATAGCTACCTGAAACAAAAYACTGTATTAAAGGTCTAGAGATGACAGAGATGTTTGCAGCTCCTCCTAAGCTGCTCATGGTGGAAAAAAAATGCAATAAAGAATTATTCTCTTGACCTTGGAATTCCAATCCAAATCTACTATTTCCCTCCAGGGTTTAGAGAAAAAAAACTTTGTAAGGTTTGCTGGCACAGATCACAGATGAACAAACCTCATGTTAAGGATTTTAAAGCTACCAAAACTGCAAAATCAAGAATTCAAATTCTTCTTAACAAATATTTTTCCTTGACTACCATCTGTGTAAACCAGTATTCTCCTATAACCTRCATAATACAGTCCGGTGAAATTAATGTTCCATTTGATTATCCTTGAATACATATTTTAATAAGTATTCACAGCAAAAATACAGATTCATGATTAGTGAAGAACACACATTTTAATTTTTTGTATTAAAATTAGYGACTTTTATTAAACTTTTTTGTTTCATTGTTTAAAAAGAAAACAAACTCATGCACCTGCAAAATCGGGTTCCATTCTGATTCCATTGAAAATAGAGTTGTTCCACATTGTTTTACAGGAATAGCCATGAATACTGTATACATRTATGCTGGGAAAGTATACTGGGAAAATGTAATTGCTAGTTTTAAAAGCCATTTTCACAGGTTTTTTTTACAAATTTCTATCACTTAAAATCAGTTCATACTTTCAATGTCCACAAAGAAGATGTGATTCTGATCCTTTTCACACAAGCGTCAGAATGATCAATAATACTGTATTTATGGGATTAAAAGAGAGTCTAGAAAAAGTATTACTTACACAGCACTCCAAATATAAGACCTACTCAGCATTAAGATTCTCATTGTAAAGCAAAAGAGATGCTGAGAAATTAACTCTGAGTCAGTGGGGAATGATCACTCTGTAAAATATCTGATAAATTGATATGAGAAATGCAGCACGCCTTTGACRTACTCTCAATAACTATATTTTGGAAACATATCCTTTAAGAGAACCTCTTTTCATTACTTTTACAGACTGCTATTTTCCTAACTACTCATCTTGAATTTCAGGTTCTTTCTTTAAAAAATGAGAAGAAAAAAAAGGGAAGCAAAATACTTGTAAAATCTGGTGTTATTCCTTAAGCTCTTAAAAAAGAAGACTGGTAAAATGTAGTATTTTACACAGGATGAACACTCTTAACTTCTTAACGAACTTAAATGCACAAAATGATTCCTTCAAAGTGTTTTTAAATATCATGATCCTTTTGCATACAATAAAAAGCAATTTTCTCTATATACTAACTGGTATATTATATTCAGTTACATTGGTTTTTCACCTACAAAATGTATATATTCCTTTTTGAACTATTTTCCTTATATATACATGTTATTTAAAACTTAGAGCAAATACATCTAAACAACATAGAGAAAAAATGAAAGAATTTGACCTGTGTATGTTTTCCAAGACACAAAAGACAAAGCATAAGACAAATTTTTAAATCAAATCAGCTTAAAACCTGTACCTAGAATATGCATAAATTGCTGTTTTTCTCCATTCTACACAGCAAATCTACTTATTTACTTTTCCAAACAGTCTGAACAGTTAATAAAATATCTGATCACAGCTAAAAATATGTACATTTTCTGAACACAACAGTATGAAAGTAAATCTAACCATCTTTTAGTTATTATGGAAACTAACCAAATATAAGAATAAATCTTACGCAGTAAAACTAGATTAAAATTGTCAACACCAAGTATTACTCTAGTAGTAAAGAATTTTCATTCCTATTCATGTATTTGTCATCTAGAATTTAAATACAAAGTTATCATACACCACACTTGTATTATGAATTTTTTACTCTGAAGGACATATTTTAGGATAATGTASAATTTAAAGTTCTTCAGACATTTAAGATACTTACTTCTGCAAACATACTGAAGTTGTAACAATGAAGGTCTGAAGTTTCTTATACTTGCATCAGTACCTCCTCTGCCATCACTAGAAAACATTTTCTATTGAAAGTCAGCCAGTGGAGAAATGAATTTGGGAACTGAATCCTTTCCATCTCCATTTAGATAGATATTGCTCTGCTATGCATTTTCATAATGAAGATCCTGAAGCCTGAACTTGGATAAAGAGAGAGCATATTTCTCATTACAGCAAGGTGTTGATGATAATGATGGTGATAATACACTCATAATGTTTTTAAGACTTCCAAAATTTCTGTGGGAAGAAGGTTTGAAAATTGAACTTCCCCTTCTTCCAATCTTTTGTTCTGAAAATACACTTGTTTTATGTTTTGTTCTCTAAACCCTTGATGATTGTAGAATTTTTTCCACTATCTCCAGCAAGATTGCCCTTCTTCCCATCCCTCAGTTCTCCCGCTGTACTGCCATTCCCCTCTTCCTAACATAACCTCATAGTCAAAGGCAGCATGGCTTGACAGGTTATAAAATATATATCCTAGAAATACAGGTGCATGAAGGAGTCCTTTAGTACCGCAAGACATTCTCATAGATAAAAAGGATTATGAAACCTCACTCTGGTTGCTCCACGTGTGAMGCACATTTCTTTGAATTTTTCTCTTTACTATTAACAGAAATTGAAAAGTCGGGGGGTAAATAAAATATTATTTTATGATTATACCCTATTCCTAATCATCTGCTCCTTACCCAGAAACAGGTCCTGTAGCTTTAAGGTGAGTCTGGGYAAGGGGCAGGAGCCAGGGTTCTGAAGATTCAATATCTAACAATTTTTCACTTTTTTCCCATGTCCTGTAGGCACCTTATTTGTCAAATAACATGAGCATAAGYGACTCATTGTATTTCTCATTTTGCTCCAGACCAGATCTTTAGTTTTCAAGCAGTGACCTTTATGACCTGCGGCCTTCCTGTGCCCTCCCTGAGGTGACACTGACCATGGCTCAGCCACTCAGGGCCCAGGTGAGCACTGCCATGCCAAGAGTCCGTGGCTGACAAGTTAGCTGGGGCTTGGGGTGGCTCTTGGGGACAGAGCAGGGTGTTCAAAGCCCCACCTTTAACAAACCCCGGGCCAGCCCCTCCCAGCAGACACAGGCACTGGCATTGCAAGATGCCACGGGACATGCAACATCCAGTCTCCGTGCTGGGCATGCAATGGCTTGTCCATTGTCAGTGTTCTCGCAGCTGTAGGTTCCACAGTTTTCTGAAGCCTAAGCTCAAGCCATAGAGCAGCTTGTCACTTGGGCTGAGGTACCCATCCCCAGGGGTGGTCCAGATCAGAAAGCTGCAGGAGCAGCCAYRYTGGGGCCTTGTCRCGATGGCCTTCACAGGCTCTTTGCAGCGCCAGTGTGCCGGGAGCACCAGGCTCTTTAGATCTCTGAACCYTAACCCCAGCCCTACCGGCAGCTTGGCAYTGGACCAAGAGGTTCTCAATACCACAGGTGGCACAGATGAGAATGGGTACAGTTGACAGTGGAAGTTTACCAGCAAAAAATCAAAATCAATTAATCAAAAATCAAGATTTTTTACATCCTTTTTCTTTTCCTTTTTGTTAACAGATTTCTAGCCATCTCCCACTGAGGATTATATAATTATAAACATCCCTGTTCAGAGTTGCAGTTATGCAAACAGCACGGGTGATTGGTGTGGGAAGTGTAGAAAAGTAGCTTGTAAATGGAATTGTCTGCTTCTCTCCTCACCTTTTACTCAACAGGTGTTTCTAAGCAGGGCCATATATCATGGGGCTCTGCCAACCATTTTTCTAACCTGAGGAACAAAACGTGTAACCTGAACTTGCCTGGCTCTTACTGGTGGTAAGATAATAGTCTGGGAACTTCCTGGGGATAGATCTGCTAAATACACCGAGACTGTCAGAGCAAGCATCTGCATTACATATCTAGCACCAAAAGCTGATCAACACCACAYCYATATGATGATTTYTTGATAAAATAAACATTAGAAAATCCTACAGGACATCTTGATTTCCATATCGAGTTTAACAGCCCTCTCTCTCTAAGAACTGAAACCCCTCTGAAGACTATAATAAAAATTGGTTGGTCTTCCAATTATCCAGTAGATCAAGTATTAAATTAAGATATTAAAAAGTGACCACAATAGGAACGTTAAACTCATAGTCCACTTTTCTAGGTGATTACCCCAATTTCTGGGTGTGAGTTTCTTGCTAATTCTTGAYTTTCTTTGATCTGTGCAAAAAGAAGTATTTTCCTCATAAAGAACAGAGGAATAGGCAGCTTTGTCCCAGAATGTCATTTAAYTCAGCATTAGTGTCCATATCTACCAACAGGAGACGTGGGTTCAAGGTTCAGGAAAGTAGACTCGCATGTCTCAAAAATGGGTGAGTAATAAGGCAACACTACAGGGAATTTTGGGGGGGTTGCTTTTTTAATCAACACTTTTAGTGCTGAACTAGTATTGTGTTCTGGTAATACAGGTCATAGGACTACGTGGAGTTTGGCAATCCATTTTCTGYTGAGGATTGGGAACCTTTTGTTCTTAATTATTTTGTCCGACTTAGCTAGTCTACCAGTTTTGAAGGAAGCCAGGTATTCTCCGCACTGGTAATATCCATTCTTTATCCCTTTTCTCTTCTATCCTGTTATAAGACCTTTAACTTTAGATATAAGACTCTCTGTTATAAGACTTCAGAATTATTTTGTGTTTTCTGAAACACTAGCATCAAAATACTCTTGACTCAAATGGAGAGTAGCTTAGATAAAATAACTTCTGTGAGAAYCAGAATTCTTCTGCCTCCCAGTCTTTCAAGCAATCGAAATACATTGTATTTACCATTGCATTTATTTTTTATCTTTTTATAGAGTAGAAAAAACTGTTAATTTCTAACACATAAAAAAGGAAAAACAACTTTAAATTAATCAAAATGCAACAAACTAACCCTCACCCCTTCTTTATTACTTCAGGTCTACCTTGCAGAAAAGGATGTAACCATGCAATTTTCATTTAATTTCCTATTTCCATTCAGGACAGCACCATCATCTGTGAAAGCCTTGAGACTGTCAAGTACGTATGAATTAGATCTGAATCTTTTTTTTCCCCCCGTGGTAAATGGATTGTATATGTCATTAACCACTGTGCATCATCARCCATGCCAGCAATTTGTAGCTATTCCCTCATATGAGGTAAGAAGCATCAGGGCACTTTATATCATTGATGTCAATGACTAACTCGGTTTCCTCTGTAATTCTGCCAGCTATGTCATGTTAGCTTTTGAGTAAAGCCTCAGCTATAATTAAGTGGCTTCCTAGGGTGAAATAATAGTTTTAGTCAATATTGCTTAAGTTTAAACAATAGCTCTTGAATTCTGTATAGCACCTGTCACTGTTCCGTCTTTGAAGTGCTTAACAAAGGTGCTCTGTCGTTTTCAACTGCCATTATGAAGAAAAGCCAGTGTAGGTGGCAGCCTGTATTATCATATTCCAGATAATTGCCTTTCTGGGTGCAATTTTCCCCCTAGCTGTTTTGCATGCAGTTATTATGAAACCATTGCATTCTGATAGCATCCAGATGCTCAAATTGAAATCTCAAGTCCTTTTGTTAAGAGATTGCACAAAATATTCCTAAACTAATTTCTGTCCTCAAGAGTCTGGATTCTAAACAGACACAAAGCAGACTAACAGACTCATATAAATGGAAAAATATCCTCATGTTGAAGAGAAACATATTTTCAAATGATATTTTCAAACTTGTTAACAACCATAATGCTCAGCAGTAACTCATTTCAGTTTTGGCTCCTACAACCTGACCTTACTAATGGGAATATTTTAATCACAGTTAATGAGAATTTTGCAACTGACTTGAAAGAAATTAGGATTTTATCTTATGAATCCACATTCTGTAAAAATCAGATGTGTGTGATGATTATACTTTAAATGCTGACTAATGTCCTAAAGCACTGATTCATAGACCTTATAAAAAAGTTCCCAGTAGGTGGCTATAGCGTTTTCTTCTTCTCATCTTCTGTTCTATGTTATGGCTTGAGATTAAATCTAACACTAAGTCACTTTAAGAGTTATCCTTAAAAGCAGAACAGGTTATTGATGATTTCATCATGTGTCATACATATTGAAACATCATGTCTGATGATTGTAAAAACATTATATCTGATGGTATGATATATTCAGTATCTATAGGAAAAGAACTTTATATCTGACGAGACTGATACCAGTTGATGCTCACCCTTGCACAGAAGCAAATAAAAAATAAGCAGACCTACCTTAACAACCACTGAAAATTCACTACGGAAAAAAAAATGAAATTGTTACAATTTATTTTTTAAAATGTGTTTGGAATGTTTGGAAATTGACACAACCCTACATACTACCTATTATTAACACCTAAATTATATGAAATTTTACACATTAATASAGAATATGATTTTTTTTCAATTCACCCAACTAAAGACATAAATCAAGTCCAGTAAGCATCTAGAAAAAAACACCCCAACAGTTTAATGCATATATGCTTTAAAACTGATTGCGTGTATTGTACATGACAGATCTCAAAAAAGAAAGTTCTTAATCATTGGTAGGCTTTATATCTAAAACAACAAAAGAAAAAAAATTATACCCCAATGTATCATTATGGACACAGACCATAAATTGCCCTTTGCCAGGTCTATACAATTATTCTTATTTGTAGCACTAAGAAATACTCCAGGGACAGTTTCCCAGGTACACAGTTCAATGAATGATATGAGAAACAAATCAACTACCAAACATGAAATTACTATCTGGAGAACTGAAGAAGAGGGTTTCTTGAAAAGGTACTTTTACTAAAATGCAGGTACTGTTTGTCAATCCACCAACTCAAGTTAAAGAAGCTTCTGGTGATAAATCATGCCAAAAGTACATCTTTTTGAATCAGTGTTCCTATCTGTATTTTCATTCTCATTATGATTCACTGGGCATTCCTTTTTTTTCCAGTTTTTGTATGCTATAGAACCTTAGCAAGACTTTAGCATTTGCATAACTGCCTTCCTGAACAGAGACTCATTTGGCAGGTTTTATTGACACAGAAATGTAATAGAAACCACCATGAATTCATACAGCAGAAATGCATGCAAAAGCAATTAAGCACCAATCGAAATGGACCATTATCATATTTTATGCCCCTGAGGTCTGTAGGAAACAAATGAGAATCTGCTTACCAAAGTGATGCAAGGTGGCTTTTATTTGACAGAACCAAATTATCATAGCTGTTTCCTGACAGACCATTTTAATGGTCTTTGTTTCTGTTTTACTGCCAAATATGTGACAACACCCAGATTTTATGTGAATGTATATTACTACTATCTCCTTCTATTTAAGGCAAACTAATAAAAAAAATAAACATAAACTTCCTTTTATGTTTCAATAGATCATCAAAKCATTTTATATTAACAAGTCAAGAAGATTTAATTGCTTTGACTTTATTTTGCCTTACTGTTTCAAGCACCCTCACACAGTGTCTTAAGAAAAATTCTGTGTCTAATGAYACATTCTAAATTATATTCTCCTCACTGAAACAAAACATTTCAGAAGTATAATTTCAAAATATGCTAGGCATAATTTCTAAAAAGAGCCTTTTTCTGTCACTGTGGAATTAAATATATTTTTAAAATTTTAATGTACATTATATTTTTATTCAAAGTACTGTGGGTGAGGGAATGTGCATTTATTTTCCACAGGTAGCAAGAAATTACAATGCAGAGCCATAATAATTCCAATTATCATGTTAATGACAGTTATAAAACATACATTCCTGTTTAGAATACCACACTAATCTTTACAAGCAAGGAATTGTTTTGTTTGATAGATTTTGCTTTGGAAGAACACACTGACTGGTGTATCATATACCTGATCAGAAACACAGGACACTTGGATGGGGGAGACCTTAGATATATAAAACTGCTTTTGTGTGATGTTTACTCTTCTATCTTATCTCATTTCATTAAAGCCTGCACTCAGAACAAATGAGTGCAGATTTCRTGCCTTCAGAAATTCTGGTATTTGTGCTGCCATGACAATTTTGCCTTTTAAATGGATGAAAACCTTTACTATAATAGTAAATATGTTTATTTTCTACAATTTATATAAATATGACTAGGAAGCAATGTTAGAGAACTAACTCCCAATATCACCAGAGGCTGGGGGTGAACAGATCAGAGCAGCCCTGCTGGGAAGGATTTGGGGGTGCTGAAGGGGGAGAGGTTGGACATGACCCAGCAAGGTGCATTCACAGCCCAGAAAGCCAAACGTGTCCTGGGCTGCATCCAAAGCAGCGTGGGCAGAAGGATGAGGRAAGGGATTCTGACCCTCTGCTCTGGTGAGATCCCACCTRCAGTGGGGCATCCAGATCTGGGGTCCCAGCACAGGAAGGACTGGAGTCCAGAGGAGGGCCATGAAGATGAGCATTATTCCAATGAAGACAGGCAGAGAGAGTTGGGCTTGTTCAGCCTGGAGAATAGAAGGCTCCTGGGAGACCTTAAAACAGCTTCTCAGTATCTAAAAGGGCCATCCAAGAAAGATGATGACAAACAGCATGTTGCAGTAGGACAGGAGGTAACAGTATTAAACTGAAGGAGAGTTAATTTTGGTTATGTATAACAAAGAGATTTGTTTTTCTTTTTAAATGATGGTGAAAAAACACGAGAACGAGTTGTCCCAAGGGGTGRTAGCTGCTTCATCCTTGAAAACATTCAAGGTTAGGGGCTCTGAGGGACTAGCTGTGATATCACTRCTCATTGAAAGGCAGTTGGACTTGATGACGTTTAAAAGGTCTCTTCCAACACAAACTATTTTATGATTCCATAACAACTACAGAAAACTATATTAAGATGTTATTATGCACCAAAAATCATGAACACCTTCCCACTCAAAAATGCAACCTCTGGAAAAAAGATTTAATCCCTAAAACACAAGCATGCATGTTATGAAAAACATCAACTCTAATATTGTTTCAGGCAGTCAATTCTCACAAAATGAGGAGGAAAAACAAGCCCACAGCCAGTAGAGTATACACTGCTACTCCAGATTGCAAAACTCCACATGAAGTCTGCAGATTTGCAAACCAAAAGACAAAAACTCACTGATTTAGTTTATCACTCTCCACATCACAGGTYGTTACATCTCAATCAAAAATCCCTGTGTTCAGAAAATAGTGTWTAATTAAGAGAAAATGTTGAGAAAACAATCCAATTTAGCTTTGGAAGAAGTATGAGGGAGAAAGTAGCATCCTTCTCCTCCCCTAGCCAGCAGGATTTCAGCTGGAAGAAGTGCAGAATGTCCTACATYATGACTCCTTGCAGCCATGGTAAATTTAGCAACCCTATAGTAATTTTTTCCACCATTTAATTATCATCATCGTTAAAAAGTGGTCCCAAATTTCTGATGCAAGTATCTGGGGCTCAGCTACCAGGCTCTAATTGTGTCTATCTCTGCTGAATTTAAGTGCTTTTTATTAACCACTATATACGCGTATGTTGCAATCAAGTGACATCCCAATTTTATTTCGAATAAAGTAAATAGATTGGGCTCAGTTCCTCACAGCAAGATACTTTCTAATCCTAGGAACATGTCAATAGTTTTTTTTCTTCATCTGCCCCAATTTTCCAACATTCTTTAAAAATTATGGTTTTCATGAGCAGTATCTCAGTGCTGAATATGAAGATCTAAGGCRTCTCCATTTTTTTACAGATTCAAAGATTTCATTAGTGCCTTTTTTTTCTACCAGAATGAACTGTGGGAGAGAATTTGGAACAAGTTCTGTTCTGAAAAAGAAATATTCAGCATGGGGATAAGGGAAAAAAAATCTGCAAATTCAGCAAGGTAGTAGCTAATTAGACAACTCAAAAGTAAGGCAATCAGCAGAATGAGCCAATAAACTGTCATTAAATGCCATTCAGCATCAATTCTTGATTGAAAACCATGTCTTSCCAGAGTATAGTTTCAGGAAAAATGGTGTTGCAGAAGGAATACTATATGTAATTTCCAATGTTAGAGCACAGTKTACCTTATGGAATAACACAATATCCTGATTTGGAAAGAACACACAGGAATCAAGTCCAACTCAAGACAGCCCTGAGAATCATACTCTGTGCCTGAGAGTATTGTCCAAGTGCTTGAACTCTGTCAGTCTGGTGCTGTGACCACTTCCCTGGRGAGYCTGTTCCAGTTGCCCAATCACTCTCAAAGAAACTTTTCCTAATACCCAACCTAAACCTCCCCAGACTTAGCTTCAGGCCATTCCCTTGGGTCCTGTCACTGGTCACACCAGGGAATAGATCAAAGATCAGTGCTTGTCCCTCCACTTCCCCTCCTGAGGAAGCATTTTAAGTGCTCAGATCTTTTTTTTTTTTTTTTTCTGAATATTTCTGATTTCTCATCCAGGATATTTTTTAAAAAAGTACTTTTTTGCATCATTTGATATTTTTTTTTCATCTGCTTTTGCCTTTTTCTTTACTAATTACTTTAATTTAATTAATTAATTTAAATGTCAGTATGTTGTTACTGTATTTTATGAATCAAAAGTCCTGGGTCTGGAAAGGAACACAAAAGATAAAGTAGTCAATGACCCCTCCAAAAGGTAGGATCTATTGAAAACAATCTTTCAAAATCATAGACAAAATATTTATTTAAGCTATTTGCTGAAAAGTCTTACTGTCTTTTTCATCAAATTGATTTTGGTCATACCTTGGCACCTTTAGCATCGTATRCAAAGCTCCGAGAGAACTAATTCTTCATTTTCTCTCCTCCATAGCTTGCTTTGTTTATGCATCATTTCCCCTGCTTTTATGACATGCCACAATTTTASAAGCTTGTTAGAATTCTGTTCTGCTTATGCAGATCTGCAAGAACCCAAAATGAAAATGTCTACAACTGAGCTGTTACAACCAAATGGTTAGAGTTGGCTAGAGACACTTCAGCATCCTTGTGAACTCAGCACTGCTGAGAGTTACAAAGCATTTAGCAGCCGTAATGTAGCTGTCCATGAGTTTTACATCTGCATCAACCTTTCACTGACTTCTCCCTGAAGCAGGCTGCCAAAAACCTTTTTTATTCCAAGCAGATATATTATATAATTTACAAGTACCTCATGAAATCAGATTATGACTTAAAGCTTCCAAATGAAACTTATATAAGCAAAAATATCCTGACCAAGCAAAAGATTTTAAAAAGGAAAAACTGCACATACTTCTTGAAGACGCATAAGGTGAGCTAAGTTTATGGGGTTTGGTTTTACTTTTGGGTTCTTTTTGTTTGTTCATTTGTTTTACATTTCCATTGTCTACCCAAACTTAAAAGCTGATTCAGAAGTCATATGGGATATGAGATTAGTTTTAACTTGTCACATGTCCTTCCCAAAGACAGACTGCTGATATCATCAGTATCAGTTCTGAGGTTTTGTTCCTTTTTCAAGGTAGATGTTTTCTTCTGACCTTGATTTATCAGGCTCTGTGGGGGACAAATCTAACATGACCCTAGGATTTTAAGTGGAAAATCAGATCTTAATTGGTTTTCTCTTTGAAATTTGAAGACATGCATATTCATATTGCTTATAAGAWCACAGTTTGGAAATACTTTGTATTTTTAAAGGAATTCTATTTCTGCATATGCTTGAATGCACTAGCTCAGGAGTCTGAATTTTCACATAAGTGCTTAGCACACAACCAACAGGGGTATGYATCTGTGCTCATGTTGTTTGCACTATAAACAGCAATAACACAAAATAGGTAACACATCTTACAGTACAAAGTATCTTCAAAGGCTTCTTCTGTGGTTTAGATATATGTGAATGTTGAAGGGATCACTTACCAGCACTCAGCAATGACCTTGGTTGCTGTTGATCACATGTTAGCTTCAGAATGTTAATTTCTGGGCAGTGAAAAGTTGCCCGGATTTTCTGCTATGAAAACCTGCATAACACAGCTTCAGTTATCTGGAATAAMATAATAGTGTTAGGAAACTGCAAGAAGTCAGAACACTGTATGATATGATTTTCCATATCGTTAATAAAATGGCACAGATGCCATTCTTCTACCACTCACATAGAGCATAAGGCATACAAGTACAGAGCACACATGGGGAAGATTTGATCATAGATAACTTCATGGATGATAGAGGAGTCTCCAAACTAGCAAGCAATGTTGAGATTAGACAAAGACTCCTAATAAGGGGTTAATTGTCCAAACAAAATCTCTTGAACATTGAGTCCTTATGAAAAGCCTCTAAAATGGGACTGGGTATCTTTCTAAAAGAYGAGTTTCATTTTTATCAATATCACGATTTTAACTTTGCAGCAGAAATTTTGCTATATCAGTCAGAAAATATTATTATAGCGCTATCTTGTGACCTTAAAATAGGAAGACTTTTAGGCTTTCCCTAAAAGAGCAGAAGTGGTAGCAGTATGTCTAGCTACAAAAGCTTATTTTCCAAGAAGATGCAGGTATTTAAAAAAAAAAAAAAAACAACCATGAGACATGCATTTCCACATGCAAAAAAAGACATGTGACCAAAACCCCTCCAGACGTGCTTTCATCCTGAATTACTTTTACTGCACAAGAAAAGAAGTAATCTCAGAAAACATTGTAAAGAAAGGAAGGAGATAGGGAGCCTATACTAGAAGGAAAAATGATTGTTAGTTTGAGTTTGAATTTCTTTACTTTAAAGGTACATTGATATTCCTGTGGTAGCTTTATAGAATACCTCACAGGCCAGAATTAGCCCCAAAATTAAGAGTATCTTCTGAACACATTTCGTTTTGATAATGTGTGCAACTTGTTTCTAACTTATTCTTTATAATACTCATTTCCTGGCTTTCAATGAGTACTRGTTTAACTGACATCTTTCTGAAATTTATATGCATTAAAGTATATATAATATTATTGTGGAATGGTGGAATAGATTAATGTTCTCTATGACTGTTTTTTCCTTATGGCCTTGTTAACTCRGAATAGCTGCTTAGTTTTACCAGTCCCATTAAATATATATTTCTGCTTTTGATATGAAAATATTGACTTACTGACTCTCTATTGCTAATAGAGACTTCTTAATATCAGCACAGAAACAYGAATAAATTGCTAACAAACTGAATTCTTCTTTGCATGGTAGATCAGACTGTCTTACTCTTCTTAAGCTCAGCTGAGTTTCCATCAAAGGCAAGGGAGCAATGGGTGCTGAGTCAGGACCAATAATCTGAAGTTCTGCAGGAAGAGCATCCAGGGCTGATTTGAACACRTGATGTGGATAATTAAAGAAGATCAGTCTCTCGAGCATCTGCAATTGAATTGCCGGGTGTTCCTGAAATTAAGGTAATACTGTTAGCCACTAATGTAATTAAGAGTTAGTGGCAACAAAAGGAAAGGGCTGAGAAAACAAAAGCTGTTGTTAGCATGCAAGAGCAGCAGAAACAGAGAGATCTCCTGTGAAATTATGGTGGCATTAAGGATAACTGTGTTTCAGTAACCATACAAAATGAGGTACCACACTGCAAGGAAGTTCACTTTTACCATGATCTCTGTAACACCTGTTCTATAATTAACAAAATAAATGACAYTAAGTCAACCTCCAAACAGCTTTGTAAGCTCTCTCAACTTACTGCATTAAAAAAACTGGCCACTGTTCAGTCAAGTTTTGTTTAGTGACACTTTAATTTGAACAAGTTCTTTGAAAAATTTTCTTCTTGTTTTGAAATATTTTATTAAAATTTTAAAAATTATTAAATAAAAAATTGTTATTGAAATTAAAAATAAAAATGCTCTCTCGGAGCCCATGTCACGTTAACTGCAAATTAAAAGRAGTGACTTGACAGTGCCAAAGCATACCATTTTTATTAAATTTGGTCTTAAACACTACAGAAACAAAGGGAACAGACTAAAGACAAAACCTAATTCTTAAAGGCCTGTTATTAAAATTGCCACAATATATTTGATTTCCTATGTTCCCCAATTTATTTACTGCGTGCAGTTCTTTCTCCTGTGTGCTCTGTCACACATAAGGGAACATGCATAATTTGAATCTCTATCTGTTACTCTGTATATATTAATATTTTTATAATTTTCTATTTTAGGATTTGTGAGAGTGTTCATCACTGTTGTATGACAGTAATGGATACTTCTCTAATGAAGTGAGGCAGTGAAACCTTAAAAAGTGATTCATCTTACTTATGTCACTCATCATGTGTACTGTGGTGGTGTTAACGATACTGAACATATCYAGGACTGCAATCTAGCCAACAAAAGTGTCTAAAAATTAAAATTCTTATAATGGTTTCCTTTCATAACTTGCTCATCTATATTCGGCACACACTATAACACCCTGTTCTGTTCTGCTCAGCTCATCAGCTGATCAATCAGCTAATTGGTAAAAGCATGTAAAAMCCAATAACATTAAAGTGGCAATGAGACCTGCTGACCCCTACAAAAGCCAGGAATCCTGGGGACATTCCTCTGGGACTCAAACTTAGTGAAGCAGCAACAGTGCATGAGTGCAACCACTACTTTTAAGTCATGTCAACACATTCAGCAGTACTGAGCTGCATAAATGCAAAAAACAGGAAAACATAAGAATTTCTCACCTAATTCCAGCTTCCCCAGCCCACGGACGAGAGAAATATGACAAAGTGTCACACACTTTCTATTTGTCTGTCTTTAGAGCAGACCAAACCTGGAGAATGTTACTGAGGATTCCACATTTCTGTGAGCATTTACCTCAGCATTCAGGCTCTGTGTCTGGTCTTTACTGGCATTCACTGCTGCAAAATTTTGAGATATTAATGAAAATTTTGTCTGATCTCAAGGAGTGTCTGGAGATCAATAAATTCCACAAATCCTGCTTCCCATGTGAGCTTACAGCAAAGCAAATCACACCTTTCTCAGAAAGTTACATTACTTGAAGTGTGAGGGAGAATTACCTGAGAGCCCCTTAAGCTTCAGACACCAACAGCGTAGATGTACAAGATAGAAGAGAAGCTTTAAATACCTCYTTAGTTTAGCTAAATTAATTAAACTAAATACCTCTTAGTTTACCTGCRTACTCTTCCTGGTAATTACATTTTGTTATCTTCTTCTCCTCCAAMAGCTATTTCTTCCAGGAAAAAGAAGGTAGGCCCTCAGGAGCTGTGCCTGTTCTTGTCTTTTTCCAATTCCATGCCTATCCTTCTCCTCCAGTCCCTAAAAACTTTCAGTTTCTTAGAGACCATAGGAAGGAGTGCTAAAAACAGACAGGCATCCCAGCTGTGAAAATAAGCTGTAATTTGAGCATTTTTTGCAGCATGAATATGACAGAAGAATAGGGTTRGCAAGCACTCATACAAAACCTTACAAGAGTTGAATCTGAGGAAAAATGAAAATTGGTCCTGTGCTCCTTTCAATGTGGTGATCATGTCAGAAACTCCTGGGATATCAAACTCCCTTAGAGAAATATAGCTTTCAAGATCTGGTGTGTGGGAGGCATCCATTACTGCTAGCAAGCCAGGTACCCCACTTGCTCAAATGTGGCTGCAAAGTGTCTGTGATACCTGATACTGTAAAGACATGAAGATACAAAGGATTCAAATCCAATAAAAGGATCACATCTCTCACACTTCTCATATATGTGATTCCTGTTAAGCAAGATGTGGTTTTTAGAGTTGGGGAGAGTTATAAGGTCTCATGAATATCAGAAGATAACAACCTGTCCTATATGAGTTCTGTTTCTTTGTTTGTAATTTAGTGGCAAATTTTCTGCAAATGCTATAGAATATTTAACACTGAGCTTTCAAACTTTCCTATTAAAAAATAAAGAGAATTTTTATCTTAAAATTTGAAAATGTAGAAATCTTGTCACTCACTTTCCTTTCCTTTGGAATAAATT
>NW_026623241.1:819315-1113490 GCF_030028575.1 Malurus melanocephalus | reverse complement strand
TTTCCTTTCCTTTCCTTTCCTTTCCTTTCCTTTCCTTTCCTTTCCTTTCCTTTCCTTTCCTTTCCTTTCCTTTCCTTTCCTTTCCTTTCCTTTCCCTTTCCATATACCACAGCTCTCATCTTGGAAAGATCACATAATCTGCAAAAATATCCAAGTTGAAAGTAGCAGATTTTTCCTTTCCTCCTCTTTTTATTGTAAAGATATTTTAGTATTGACTTTCTTGTCTTTGTATTCAAACTTAACATAGGTAACTAGTTTATAATTTCATTCTTTTGTTTATTATGGRTTAGTTAATTTTTAGCATATAAACACAATTTGTTCATACCAGCAGCTACTGTCTGGAAATGAAGAAATCACTGAAAATAAAGCAAAGCATCAAGTTCATTTTCTGGTAAAAGATGGGAAAGTAGCTTTTTTCCCCATCATATAAACTGAAAAAAAAAGTTGCAAATACAATGACACATATCTTAAACAGTCACACTGAAAACGCAGTTCCTCTTGCAAAATTAATTTTTTTAAGAAATTGAAGGTATTATTTTTGGTGTCTCACAATCTACTCATCTAATTGATCCAACCAATGGTAATCACAGCCCATCTGCTTCCTTCAAACTCCCTTTCAAGGGTATCAGTACACTTCAGCTGCACTATGCCACAGTTACTAAGGCAACCGGTGTGTGAAGCAGGCAAAAGCTGTGCTGATTCACATTAAAATATTCTCCTGCCAGAAAGACCCTATAAAATTATATATATCAAAAGCAACACTTTAGCATACAAGAAATATATATAAAAGGACTTTGGGGGAGGAGGAAGCACATATGCTCTGTTTTTATTTCTTTCTTTTCTTTTAAAAAATACTTTTATGTTTGCAGAATAAAGAAATAGCCGTTTCATAACAGTATGACACAGGATAAATGGAAAGTATTCAGGGCAAGTTAYGAAGATATCCAAGACTGCAGTAGGTATAGAAGCTGCCTCCTCWAAGTACCACAGACTGAAGCAACGACACAGATTTATGTTCATAGGTAAAGTTTCTCACTTGCTCAATGGGTGGTGCCAGCTTGGACCACCCTATAACTGTCAGGCTACTCGTTATTGTGTGACCTTTCGAGATGTCCTTTACCAAATCCCAGGTCTGGATGATTTTAAACTCAGGGGGAAAAAATGCCCCTTCCCCTTTCCTCAGGCTCATTCTTATCAAGGCATGACAGGTTCTATTTACCTAAATATTTCACCATTTTTCTTATACTAAATTTATTTAGAAGTTATAGTCTTCTGAAGAGATAAAAATTACAACATTTTTGAAAGGCTTGGGAGGGTAGCAGATAGGAGGTTTGCTGAACAGAAACCCAATTCTATGTCTTTCAGCAATATTCACAAAACACTCTGCTCTGATCTCYAATCTATTTCAACAAAACAAATATAAAATCTCTCCCTCTCCTACTGCTTTCACCAAATGCAAAATCAATTAGAACTCTGTGGAGGAATAGAGCCTCTGGGGTTATTTCAGGTGGATAATATGTTTTGACGAATTAGCTGAAATATTAATGTAGCAGAAATAATCACATCGCATGCTGAAGGCTGACACTGTGTCTTGCATCTTCATACACAGCTGACACCATTTGAAAAGGAAAAAGGTGCAGCTTTGAGGAAGCAAAATCCCTTACTGGGAAAATAGGAAACATCTTCCAGTTTGAATGGAGCTGCCAGAAGAATTTGCCTTTGGAATGGTCCCCCCTACAGTGAAATGCTAGCAGTTTTGTTCATAGCTACACAGAAATTTTCCTGTGAAACTAAGTGCAGCAGAAGTGGTAGATTATTGAGCTCCAAATTATTAGTTTGATCAGCCATGTTTCTTCATCKGTGTCCCGCTTGAAAGATTTATTCTGCTCTAAGCACTGAGAAGTGGATGTACTTGCCTGCTTCCAAATTATTCATCCAAGCCTCCTTTTATGGCTGGTAGAGAAACTGGCATTTATAGCAAACAATTTATCTGCACAGTTTTAGCCCTGTCAGAGGAGTGGAGTTACATCCCACTCGTCCCTGTTTTTCTGCACTGATTGTAACGGAAGCATAGACATCTGGCTCAAATGCAGACATCTACATTTCATCAGGCAAATCATCCTCCTTTTAAGATCGTGATCTACTATCTTTTCTTAGAATATTCCCATCTTCAGAAAATTATTAGTCTGGCCAATGTGAAATTACTGCCTGAGTAACAGGGAACTTGTGTAATTGAGTAATACACTTAAGAGAAGCCCTGCAGTGAAAAAGGTAACAATTTCTGACYTTGTGTTAATGAAGCAGAGAAAGACTTGAGATTGTGGCTATCAGATTGCTGTATTTTCTACACTGAACCTTAGGAAGCTGGCTGGCTGTTGCAATTCTGAGTTGTGTCSTGAGACTAACACCATGGATAAATTAACGCACTAACTACACAACCAGTTGTGCCCCAACTCACTTTTTTCCTTGCAAAACCAATCTAGTCCAGACTTGAGAACGAGGATCCACATTATTCAGGCCATCCAGAAAATATGTTAATGTAAAAGAAAGAGGAAAATCACATTTTTCCCAAAGATAACTAAAGAAACCCATGGATATATATATACATATATTGGTGTTGTAGCATTTCAACTGCATGCAGATGTAACATGGTGAAAGAACAACTAATTTTTAATACCTAGTGTAACTTTTCCCTAATCTGCACTGTTAGGAGATTCACTGAAAAGAGCTATCTATTCTCTGCCATGAAAAATATTTGCATGCTCTGTGCTTTCAGTGCCCACTTCTCATGCAGATTCYGCTCAGATCAATCAGATACCTCTGGAAACTCCTTGCATGGTTCACTCCTTAGCATTCCAGGTTTTTTGAAAGGGACCTAGGATCAGATTGGGYAATTCTGTAAATACTCTTAAGTTACAAAGCTTGAGGTATAAATACATTTTTCTTAAATCATATTGYCGAGTGACACACAGTCTTGATTACCACAGATATAGGAAAACAAGAATACAATTTATTTGAACTTAGATTACACTCTTAGCAAATAGTCTTGGCTCATCAGATTTCTGCCAGAGACTAACAAAGACAAACATTGTCATCAGACTAATGGCATTTGATGAAGCTAGGCTAGCGGTGGAGGAGCTGCTGTAGTACTATTATAGCTCAGGGTAGAACAGATTAATCCAAATCAGTTGCCTTACCAGTCAAGCTCAGAATGACAGGAAGATGTCAGAAAGTTCTCTTTCTGTGGGTCAAGTTGAATTCTGACACAGCAAAGTTTCTACTCCACAATAATTTCTGTATATTTGAGTTTTCACTTACAGAGGTTGAAGTGCTGAAAAGCAATGAACATTTTGTAGCTTGCTGTGTGAAGAATCAGGATGAAAGCATTTAGAGCTCCAAAATTCACTATAGCATCACCTTGCAACTGAAAATGATAGAACTGGAGAAGTTGATACTGCAACTGCACATCATTTCTATCAATAGGTCTCGTGTGCTGCTAGTAGTAGTAAATGGGTACATAAATTAAGATGACTGCTGCCTCTTGCATCAGTGGTTCCATTTGAGATGGCTGCTTACGTAAGAAAGAAATTTGGAARAAAAGGTTAATCTGCTCAGCAATGTGTGAGTACATCAATAGTAATCATAGAAAAGTAAGAGAAACTGGATTGAAAACAGTGCAAGCAGTAATAGTGTGGGAGAGCGTTATCCTTCTAAGTATCTTAAAAATGCAGAAGGGAGTAATTTRCCATAGGATAGATATGTTGGAGTGTAATTTGTATTTTTGTACAAGCATGATAATTACCATCATAGATTGCACACAAGCTTGGCGGACATCACATAATTATGTTCTTAAAATGCTAATAAATATCTGCTAAACTGCATCCTCAGCCCTTTTAGGTTTCTATAAATATTGTAATAATAGCAGAATTTCATTTAAACAAACATAGCTGGTATCTGCATTTACTGTTATCCAAAGCTTTCCATGTGGAAACAGAGTTCAAAAAGTTACACCCACATGCATACACTGAAAACACAGCTGTTATATACTATAAGAATAGATTTAATTTTTGAATATTTGAAAGGAATATCTCAAATAAACAAACCAAGGTAATAATTATTTCATAAACCAGACTAACCTGTGCTTTGAGCTTTACATAAGACCAGTCACTATGCCCAAACCCATCAAGAAATGTTTTTGACTCATATAGTTCTTYCACAGCATCTCTCCTGTTTCTAGGATAATGATCTTTCCCCAAAGGCAAACCATTTTCCCTTTGACAATGCAGTTCCATTTTGCAAAGTATTTTATATGTGGATCCAAGTGTTTCTATTCCTTAGCATTTTTCTCTATCCCTTTTTCACTAAAACATTATAAGTGATGTCTGAGGGCTGCAAGCTTAAGGTGTCATCGCAATGGTCAGAAAGCAGGCACTGGAAAAAAACAGACTTAGACCAGACTCCTTAATCTGAGCAATTAGTGGGTAACACACACTGTGAAGGGAGCAATAGTGCAGTCATATGAGATGCACAACATAAAATGAATGTAAGAAATAATCAATCTTGTGRTATTTTCAAAAAAAGAACAATTTACTTCATATCACCACAAGCTGATAGCCAATGGCATTAGCCRGTTATTTTGATCAGGGTGATTTTTATCCTGTCAGTCCTGTGACTGCTGTGCATGGGGTTTGCTAACAGTGCTTCTGCATCTTTTCAAACTAAAGTACTACCTACTCTTATTGGAGGAAAAAACCAAATCTCAACAAACTTGTGTACCATCTTGAACACAGCTGCACTTTGTGTATAAATAAAAAGATACTATAAAAGAAATAAAAAAGATAATAAATCTTGACTATCCATACATTATCCCTTTTGTTTTGTTTCWTTTACTGCACGTATGAAAATGTGCATGCTTATTTGTTTTTTGATTTATAGCTGTGAAGAGCAAGTTTAATGACTCCCTGTTCCCACACAGTAAAATCTAAAAGTTATTTATGTCTCTGACTTACCAAACATACACACATCAGCTAATACAGAGTCAATCATAGATGCATCAATCTGTTTTTCTGTATATAAAACTCACCTGCACACATCGAGTGGCTCTTTGTCCAAGATGTCCAATATGTTATTTAATACCTCAGGAAATCTCAGCCAAATGGCTGAAGTTTTCCTTCAAGTTTCCAGAAAATGTTTGATAGCCATTATTAAGATGCTTCTGTGACAGACAGATTAAAAAATCTTTCAACTGTCTTGCATAATGCCTACAACAATATGAAAGAAAATTCTGAAAAGAAAGAAAGAATTAAAAGCTTAGGAGCCAGAAATAGTTTTTCTCACAAACCTTTTTTTTTTGTTTTATGTTCAAAACATAAAAGCACAATCAAAGCACAATAATGAAAAAGCTATTCCAAGATACAGACTATTTAATGAGCAAAACAATATTTATCTGACTTTATTTTTCTCATGGAGGATYTCCTTTCCTCAGTCTTAGGCCAAAGATTTAGTTGTTCTCCATTAACTGCCAGGAAAGTTATGACAGATTTGTGAGTTTAACTTGTAAGTGTATCTTAGTGTAGCCTGCTTTTTTAAAAATGAACTTTCAAACAAGTACCTCATACGCACGATTATCATCTGAATTACAGGCATTTCAGATAGTACAGATAGCAGGTATATGCCTCCATATTTTACAGAAATGTACATAAATTACTATGTAGATTTCCAGATTAAAAAGAAATTGATTTTAAGTGGRCAAAAAAGAGACTAAATGTAAACTTGATGAAAGAGTTTGTGGAAAAAAAACTGAGCAATAAAAAAACAGAAGTAACATGTTTCTGAAGKTCAACAGCTTCCTGGAGGAAACAAAAGTCAAAATATTAACAACCAAACAAACAAATGCACCTAAAATTATTGTTTGGGTCTTTTATAAGTATATTTTTAACAAATGAAGTTTACTGGAGTGACATTTTGGTAAACTTTCTAGGTCATCATAAAATTACTGTTTCAATATTAAAATGAAACCCATCTTCATTTTCAGTTTGGGGGAAATCTGTATGGAAATTATATTTCAGAGCAAAGCATTCAAAATGAAGAGTTAGGGCATTTTGATTTAAAGGTTTCTAAAACATAAATTGGGTGTGTGGGAAGGCTTTTATCTCTCTTCAGCCAAAGCAATATTGCAATGTTGACATGAATTCACCAAATATTTTGCTTGACACAAACATTTCCATCAATATAACCTGTACTTTTGTATCAAGCGATCATTTTGACCAAGGAAAAATGCTTGACCTCCRTGAGACGATCTGCAGCTTGTTGAAAACAAAACCCTGACACTTTCTGGTTTCCTACTATGATGTTATTCTGATCTATTTCTTAGAAACAGCGTGTCCCAAACATAACAGACACATTGACCTCATCACTGCAATCTTGCTTGGAATCMATAGCAATGTGTGTATTCAGACCTAGAACACATGCTTGAAGACACTTTAGGGTTGRCAATCAAGCCTCTTTCATAATCCAGCCATAAAAATGGGCTTCAAGACTATTAATCAAACCAGGATGATAAATTCTGAAAAGATAAAATATTACAAATAAAAGTGGAGGTTCAATCTATGAGTTTGGTTTTGGCTTAACGTCCAAGAATATCTAAAATATCTCTGAATATTCAACAATATTTTCTCACTTTTCTATGAAAATCCAGCTATAATTCAMACACAAAATGATCAGGAAAATGACCATACAAGTTTACAAAACAGATAAATGAAATGCCAAATTTATTAAGACTTTTTTTCATRATAACTTATCCCCAGCAGAAGAAAAGGTAGATGACAGCAAAAAGAAAATAACTCAGAAGATAGAGAGCTCTGAATATCCTAGTCTCAGCTGACAATTGCTGCTTTGGCTCAGTTTCTTATAGTAATGACTCTAAAAAATTACAGTTACCTCACAGCTTGGAGATTTCTTTAATAATTCTTTATAACTCTTTATAACAGATGTCTCTGACTAATTCTTTATTTCTTTACAACAGATGTCTCGGAATATTTTCCTGTCATTACTGCATGGCTAAGCAATAAATTTGTGAGACTTTGTTGCCTTTTCACAGTTAGGGTCTATAATACTAAGAAATACATTATTTCCATTTATAGTAGACCACACTATCATTACAAAGCTTCAACTACAGATCAGGACAACATAGATTGATGAACAACAGGTTCAGAGGAACTTCATAGATACATATATACGTCTCAATTACTACTATGATATTTTATTTTCTGTCCTAGACAAATTGAAACATGTTTATATTCCTAAGAAATTTATATTCTTAAGTCAGAATATACTTCAGACATGTCAACAACTCTTTCATATTGACATAATTTCAAGTCCTGGAAGCATTGCATAKGACTCCAGGGTTCCTTTCAGAGCAGGAATTGAAAACAAATTTCTAGAGACAATAAAGCCAAATGGACTTGAAGTTGTTTAAGAGTCAATATCTTTACTAACCTATCAATTAAAAAAATTAACACATTAGAAGTAAAATGAATAATCTGATCATGAAATACATATCCTTGATTTTTTTTGTAGTTTACAGACTTTGCAAGTGTATATATAGAAAGCATCTAGCTTCCAGAGGAAAAAAAATTAAAACTTCTATAATAACTTCTTTTCTCATTACTGCCTGACTTCTGCTGTGGGTCTGCTTACAAGTACTCACATATGGCATAATTTTAACAAATAATTTTTACATGAGCAGGATCTGTTCTTACCTTCAGATGTTAGCTTACTACAATTCAGTAGTTCTTCAGCTTTATAGATRCATACGATAAAAACATTCATTATCACCTTTGAATACACATCATAGACTAAGATCATGTCTACACATTAATGAGAAGAAGTGAATGCTCAGTAAAAGTTATTTAATAATCTTCAGTAATATTTATCTATTAAAAAATACCATTCATTCCTGTTAGGTGGTACAGGTATATTCCAGTAACTGATCTGGAGAAAATGTATGTAAATCCATTCAGAATAATTTAAACAGGCTGACGGCAAGGTTCCCTTATTGGGAAGAGCCTCCGAAAAGAGTCCTCCAAAAAGAGTTATTAAGTGAACATCCAAAGGATACTTGCAACTGTCTCAATATCCTTTACATCAGTAATGTGGGTCTTCTTTCCATTGCTGAGAATTCGCAGCTCTATAGCAATTTTTTTATGTAGGAAACACAGCTTTCAAAAAATCTGAAGAAACAGAAAATCTGGTACACGTGAGTCCTTGGAGCTCCCCAGGCATTTGCTGCTCTCCAGCCCTCCTCTGAACAAGAATTTGGCTCAGGTCACTGTTTTACATTGTCTGTATTGAGTTTCAATGTCTGTGTTTGTGACCGTTCAAAATAACACAGCAGAATTAAACTAAAATTTTTTCTCTAGTCCATCTAATCAGCAATTAGAAAAAAAAAATGGGAAAAGACTTTCAGAACAAAGTTAATGCAATAACTGTTGTTCCAGACAATCAGTCTGAAAACATCTACTTTCTGGAAAAAATGTAAATTGAAAACAAATCAGAGAATCACTTTGCACAAACTATTTTGACTATTTGTTTTGTAAGTTAAGGGATGCTAGAGAATGTCACATTTTTTCTATTTTAAGTGCACGGGATATGAAGAGAAGCCAAGGATAGAATGATCTAAATAATTAAATATGTCTATAGAGAGGCAACTCCTGCTAATATTCTGCAAGGTTTCCATCTGGTTGACCATTTTGCTTAATCTTACTACACGTTCACAAAACAGTTTGATTAAAACCAGGCAATAAAYATGTTTTCTTATGTATTTCTAAAATATTCTGTTGAACTTCCAAGCTCTCACATGAAAGTGAAGGAAAAAGTGGAGGAAAAAAAGTGCTGGTAAACCTCTTGTAACCTACATGGCTAATCAGGGAAAATTACCAAAGTTGCCGACACTCTTGTCACACTGTAAGTGAAAGTACAGGAGAAGTATTAATGGCARACAAGAGCTTCTCCAGAAAAATTGCACATAAACACTATTGCTAGTCCTGCCACTAAGAAAGATGAGCCACAATGTCATTTTTGTCACAAATAACCACAGACTCGTTTAATGGCAGCCCTGTTTGAAGCACTGTTTGGAGTCTGTGCAATGACTTTCTGCATGGCACCTCACACAGTATTGTCTGTCGCTCTGGTCCTTAAGCATGCTGGGAATCAATATGGTTAGGAATAGCAATCACAATCAATGTGCATTATGAGCAGCATTTCACTGCCAAAAGAATCAGCAATCATAATTTGTGCCTGTGTTAATTACATTTCCACTATGACTGCTAGATAACTAGGTCAGAAAAATAGTCTGCAGCCTATATTTGATAAACAAAATCATTTAAAATCCTTTCATTCTGTACAGAATAAAAAGGAGAGATTGTGGTGGGACCATCTTTTGACCCACACTTTCCTGTTAAGTTTCAGCCCAGATTGCAGAAAAGACAAAAGTGTTTTGAATGAGTCTGAAGATGCTTGGAAGTGCCTCGGGCAAGGATGCTTGAAGGGAAGCAGCTCTTTCAAGAACTTCCTACAAATAGAGTTTTGAAAAGGCTATCAAAAGCAGTATATATTCTATCACAAAGAAAAACAGTCCTAGAGCTGCCTYTACATTTCCTTACACTTCCTTACATTGGCTATCAACTGTCACTTTGACATAATTAATTGTCCAAAAAGAGGTAAACAAACCCAAAAATACTAGAGGAGAAACTACGGGCATGATAGGTTTCCAAAAAAACCCCACATTTAAATCCCAATTTTTATGTACAACTTTGCACTGTGTATCTATATGAATCTGTGCATTTACAATTCATCATGACATTTCTAATTTATCATGAAAATAACAGTGTGTTGTGTCCAGATGTGGTGTATCCACATGAMACTTGGCAGTCAAATAATGCCTCCAGAAAAGTTCAGACCTAAGTGATATTCCTTGGARAAATAGTTACACTTGACAGCCCTCCTCTTCTTCAGTCAGAATAAATTCTTTTAACTCAAGACTATCTCAGTTCAACAGGAAGTGCAAGTGCTGTAGTCCTGCTTCTTGGATAATACTTGGGGAAGATTATGGTCAACCATGACAGTGACCACCTTCAAACATTTCCATCTCTGCCATCAATTAACTGCTGTAAAACCAGACCTCAATGACTGGAAGTCCAGTTCATCAGTAAGAAACAAACTTTGCAGTTCAGTGAAGCAGATGTGCTGAATGAAACTGTTTCTAGGGACAACCATGCCTGGACAGTGATGATCTAGACAATTATTTACATGTAGCCTTTCACCTCTAATTAGATTTACTGAGGTTTATTTTCCTTAAGGAGTGATTATGCTAGCAGCTCCTCTTTATGACCAAGCTGAAAGATTTTCTAACTATTCCTGCACAAATTGCAAGACATAAGTATTAAAATGCACATAAAGTAATTTTCCCACTTCTGTACTATAAAATGGTTTGTTTATTTTATTAGTGGTAGAGTGATTCATTGAAACATGAACTTCTGTTAAACCTCTCATAAGAAAGTATATCTCATTAAATGAGAAACAAGACTAAGAAAACCCCCTGAAATTAATTTAAAAGATTCCACAAAAACCCCACCAAACAAATATACCAGCAGTGGGTTGAAAATTTTAAAATCCAGGCTTTTCATATTCATAGAGTGGCAACAGCTAACTTATTTTTCACTCACCAAGCCCTTGCAGGAATATGGTTTCTTCCTTTGAAAAAAAATAACCTACAAAAATAAAGGAGTACAGAAACTGAAGTGAGCATCCAGCAAAATAGAACTTTTCATTTTCAATTTTAAGACACAAAAGGTCCATATAATTTGTGAGCTAACACCTTTCAGCAGAGGAGAAAAAAGAACAAAAGAATAGCACTTTTAGGCTAGTTGTTGTCATTTACAACTCAAAATAAATCTGATGCAATGATGGAAAATATCATAAGTCGTGCCATTAATCAACAGTTTTTCCCATTATTTCACAGCTACTTGAGGCTAATAACACATTGATGTAATGTGTTTTCACACTCTGAAAGTAGCATTAAAAATGCATCAGTGGAAGAGCACTTCAGAGAAAAAAAAACAAAAGCAATGACAATTTCCATGTTCTATTTCACAACTTTTTTCAGTTCACCTTGAAATTAATCTACTGAGAAATACAGTGGGTAGTACCCATCCTAAAAAGCTGCTGCAAAAAAATTCTTGCAAAACTACTGACAGCTTACATACCTGAACTCAACAACTTCGTTGTGTGACCTACCATACAGCAATTTCCCTTTGAGATCTCTGTGCTTGACCAATCCCTAAGTATCTTTTCAATTATATCCCTCCCAGTATAGAAAATCTCTACAAGGACACAGGACATGTGCATGTGCTGTACATAAAGCAAATATAGGGAAATACTTAATTTTAATACTTTTAAAACTTTTCTGCAAGCTTGAAAACAAATCATAGTCAGACAAATTAATCAAATTCTACTGTAACATGTAAAAGCAAACAGTTTTCATCTAATCATCTTATGTTCTAGAAGGTTTCCTTCCTTTAAAGTTCTATACAATAAAACTGTAGATTATTCTCTTAAGTACACCAGGAAAGTTTAGGTCAGACACAAATAAAATCAACCTCCTTCCATATATACTTTGAGATATTCTATGATATTCTATGACATTCTATGACATGGAAGAATGAAAAGCAAGGCTGAGCCATCATTACAGAGACTCAAGGAACACTAACAAATACTATGCTATTCTTTCTCTGCCTAAGTCACTGCACTGTTATTCAGCCCACAATACCGTTATTAAGAGAATTCATTGGTATAACTTGGTACTTACACTGCATGTTGTCTTTCGACAAATTCAAATGTAAAAGCAGTGACAAATTGCACTCTGCAAAGAATTTTTTTAAGTGACTAGCTCCTGATTTCTGTAGCTTTTGAAACCAGCTCCTCTGACAGCCGGAGAAGTCAAGATAAAAATCRATGTTTAATTTAAACTTTGAGGGTTCATAACACCAGGGAAATCTTCGCAGTCCATGCAAGTACTGAGAGCCCATAAGTGAAATCAGTTTAAAAAAAAATTGTTGTGAAGCACCTATGAAAAATCTGAGGAGCACACCTGCTTTAAAACAATAGAAGGGGAGAAAAAAAGTTAATTCATGGGTTCAGAACTGCCTGCAATGAGAATGGAAACTATTTTAAAATAACAATGTVTTCAATAAAGCAGAATATCCAAAAACTGGTCAAATTGCATTCAGCAGCAGTATATGTGAGAGCTGCTAATAAGACATGACAGAGGCAGAAAGACACCTACAAACTGTTTCAGTTCTCTGATAGGAGGTAGAAGTACCTGGCTTGAATGGATGTTACCAAGGCTTGCTGGGAAAGATTAAAATGTAGAAACACAGGGAAATACAGGAGGAAATACAAGGAAAGGCCCTTCCTGCTTAACCTTACCCTGTGTAGAAACCCACCTGCTGAAAGGTATGTTTTCAGCTTAAAAAACCCAGCAAAATGATCTATCCCATTGCAAACATTTAAAGGGAGTGTAAGGCAGTTAACTTGAAAATGAATGCAAACATTTATGGTACCTCTGCTCTCCCCTGGTACCCAATGCAACAGATGGGCTGGCTCAGTTAAGCACATATAGCAAATACAGCTTCAAATTCCAATGCCTTTAATTAACTTGTTTCCTGTTGCCAGGAGGAATTGGGTCAACAACATGGGAGTATATGGTCATATTGCAAAGAGATGGCTAATTTTTGTTGCCAGTGTCCTCTCAGTACTCCAGTCACATCACAGAGTACGAGGCAGCATGTCATTTTCCACTCTAGTAACCCTGGTTATTTGGGAATTGAGGTTGATTTTGCTGATTTTGTACTWTGGAGATGCAGTGTGGGCCTGCTGTACCACAGTATGAGCTGACATCRGGCACTGAGGAATTTGATGTTTTGTAGCAGCAGTTGTGAATTGCAGAGCTGGCAGCTTCAGGAGCAAAACATAACATGCTGCTCATGGAGATCAGAAATCTTCCTTTACCCTATAGAACCAAAGTATTCTCTGTAGGTACTTCTACCTGGTGCAATGAGTATTTTTCCCTTTTTTACTGTCTTGTTTGTACTTTTGCTGGTTTGATTAGAATGGTTTGGGTTTTTGCATCTACCAGATCTGCTTAGAAAATGTTTTTGGTATTTGCAGAGGCCATTAAATAAAACTAAGAAAGTGGAACATTTACTCTGGCTCCTTCCATTTGCAAGACACGTGGTTCAGAAGGACAGTAAATGTAGCACTGAATCAAGAAGAATCAGCAGAAGAGTTCAAATTTATTTTCTCCTATGCCAAGAGGAAAAAAAGTTTTTACTCCRATTGTTGCACATTTCCTTTTCATATTGGCAAAAATGGTACAAATAACACAGTATATAATATATTTAATCTTCCTTCCATTTAGGCTGATCTTTGCACCAGCTGGTAGAAAGCATTCAGGTAATGTTTCTTATCAGTGACTTTTCAGAAAAATCTTTCCATTTTTGAGATTTTTGGACATTTGAAATAGTCACTAGATAGGGCCATAACTTGTGCTACCTGGCAGGCCTTCCTCAACAAGTTCATAAACTTGTTCATAAATCAAGTTCATAAACTTGTTCATAAATCAAGTTCATAAACTTGTTCATAAATCATTAGGTTCCCCCTAATGATGAGACAGGTAAGAGAAAATAATCTAATTCCTACTTCTTTAAGGTACATCTGGAGAAATTTGGTTAGATTGTCAATAACAAAGAAATATAAAAGTACAATTTTAAAGCAAGCATCAATGGCCATGCACAAGTGACTTTCATCATGTTTAATTTCCAAGTTTGCTTGAAGAAATAACCCTCTATAGATTTTTCATTGCCATTAAATGAGCMATTTTTGTTGTCTGATACATCTATCAACCAGGTCTTTTTGGAATATTTGGGCATAGAATCACAGAACATTTCTCACAAATCATAAAAGTTCTTTAAGCTTGGAGAGGAAATTTCAGCCCAATCATTAATTTTAAAGATGCCAGTTAAGGCAGAAGTATTCTGATATGTGAGAGGAAATAAAATCATATTAAAAATATTAAGAACCTCCTCCAGGTATTGGGGGTTTTCAAGGGAAATTTAATAAGTTTTTTCTCCTAATAATTCACACATGAATATTTTAAACCTCATAATGTGTAAGCCAGTGGAAGTCTGAAATTACCCCTCTCCCACTGATATCCTATCACTAGGATTTATGAGGAATTATAGGTTTGTCCTATGCATAGTGTTTGAATAAAGTATCTTTCCATRCAGTTTTGGCCCCATTTTGAAATATTTCAAATCTGTCTGGCAATATTAAGATCGGAATTTTGATTAAAATACATCAACTTATTTTTGTTGACATGATCAGTATATAACTTTGGTCTTTGGGAGATTTATAAACATCTCTAATCTTATTTCCAAAATAAAGATCTTTCAATAGAGTTCACCAGTTCATAAATACCATTTCATAGAAAATAATTGTCGTGGGTTTAAAGCCTGATTTTCCCTTTCCTGGCCTAAACTGGGCGGAAACACCAGAAATGTTGTGGTTTGAACTGTGCCCACRACGTTCCCTCCCCCCACCCCCACTGGAGAGGGAGAAGGGAGAGCGAGAGCAAAAACCCAATTAACTCGAAAATTTATGGCTTTGAGATAAACATAATTGGAAGAAAAAATACCTATGTGCTCCACAAAGATAGTCAGACAGGCTGCATAACTTAAGTTGCAAAATAGATTTATTACTACACACTACTAAAAAAAAAAAGTATTATGGCACTGGGTGGGAAAACAGAGATAGGGATATTTACAAAGAGAAGAAAAAAATAAAATGGACATTTTAAGACACCTGTTACTCTTTCCTGGGGACCCGTCTTTTCCCAGGTCCCCAATGCCTCTTCACCCCCCCCCCATGTTGTCCCTCACACAAAGGGGCGCAGGAATGAAAGTCTAACACAGATCAAAAAACCACTCAGCTGTTGTCCAAGCATTGTAGGAGAAAACATTCTTACAGCTCCAGCTGTGGGATGTGTCCTTTCCTATAAACAGTCAGTGTAACCTGCTAAATAGCAGGAAAGGAATTTCTTTACCTCGCAGGAGAAAAGAAAAGAAATGTCCTTTCAAGGCCCATGTTGTTTTTTTCAGCGACATGAGTCCGGTTATCACAAACCTCCTGGCAGAACACAAAAACACAGCTTCTTCTACATCAAAACTTCGTGGGGGGAGCAAACCTCTTCTCTTTCTCTTGGCTTCTAGTCAAATCAATTTTTTTCTCACAGCAAGGTCGCTTTACTTCTCTATACAGGTCTCTCCCAATACGATGGAAATAGTCCTTTTCAAGAACAACTTATCTCCTCCATGTTCGAGAACCACAGACAAGGGCACAGCTTCTCCTTACTGTTCTGTGATCTTAGGTCTCCATTTTTCTTCTTACATCTCCTCACCCTCCTGCTCTGKTTTKTTTTCAGTGCAAGATACTAAAACTRCATGCTATCAACTAAGCTAAACATGGTGGCCGCAGCTATCTTGTTTTTAATTCTTTCTTAAATATTACAAAATACGTCATCACAGAGGTGTAACTATCCTGTGCAATTGGCCCAGGCCTGATGGTCAGCCTGTCCATCAACCTCAGAACCAATGATGGGTTGGCTCTGAAACACAGGATGGGGGCAGGGCTCCCTTTGCTGGAGARGAAGAAGGAGACACCCCTAGGACTTCTCAYAGCAGCCATCTTTGTGGTCTCCAGGTCCCATCCCCCCACCACCAAAAAAATCGGACCAAGTAAAACCATGACAATAATCAAAACCTAAATATGGGGAAATAAATTGTTTACTTATAAAACACTGAAAACTAATTGAGTAGGTATAAGTGCAATAGTAACTTGCTTAAAGGTTAGCATTAATGGGCCCTTCTCAAAGCTGTAGATGAACTCGAAATTAACTCTGTTTGCACAAATGGCTGAGCTGAGGAGTAAACACAAAAAGACTGGATATCTTCAGACGRGGTTGGGCCAAGGTTGGCTCAAGCTGGAAGATAAGAACAATGAATGACCTGCCCAGGTGGACAAGGAGAAAGAATCCAAAGAGGTGATGATAGAAGACCCCAGAGCACAAATCACCATTAGATCAAGAGGCACATGCCTGTGCATGTGAAGATTGGGTGCACAAACATAAAGGCCCAGGGGTTTMTTTGTTCAGGAAACCTCTCCAGAGGCACCCACCTAAAGCAGGCTCACAATTAAACATTACCCTACACAATAAATTTCTAATATTCAATAAAAAAATTGATTTAATCCCCAAATCCTAATTAAAAATTATTTGTCCTTTCATATATTAAGTCAGCTTTTAAATGCTTACAAGAGGCATTTTCTCCTCTTAGTGATTTGAGAGGCTATCAAGAGCTTCTTTTTCTCTTTAATTACTGTCTTTTCATCCTTTCCAGGAACACATAATTGGCAAAATGTTTACTTCCTATTGAAGCAATGAGATAAATTATTTTCTGCATACGACAGTGTTTTGACCTTAGATGCAATGCCTATAACATCTCCAAGGAAACACTAAGTTGAAACCTAAACTTTAATTAAAATTCTATTGGAGGGCAATTATTTGGGCCACAAAATGTTATTTGCTTTATCACTGGTCATTACTCTTTCCAAACTGTAGAGTTACTATGCCCAGTGGTTTCAATAAAAATCTATTTGTGTGCCTGCCTTGCTTTGTGGCTCGGCTGGATAGATAGTCTTCATTTCCTGTTATGTTATAAAGGAGTTCAGCTTCTCTGCTGAAGTTTCTGCTGGCAGAGGACACTGCACTACAAAAGTAAATCTCTTTCAATGTATTTCTGGTTGCAGACTAAGGTTCTTCGGGAAATCAATGCCTTGAACAGCTTTATATAAGTATCACACTCATAGTTTTTTACAAGATACTTTAAAAAGGCCTTCTTTTGTGTAATAGAAAGTGTAAAATATTAGTCACTTATACTAAAATGCTTGCTACCCTTTAAAATTCTTTTTATAAATAAAAAATATATTCAAGAATAGCTAAGAGATGCCTGTTGTTGTGTTTGCAAAAGGAAGAGAGTTTCATTTTTGAGTCACTAAAATTTAGCCATAGTACAACCCCAAGTGGTCTTTCTTAGGGCAAGAAAGCGCCAGTATTTATAAGCTTTATGCTCAGCGATTTGACAGAAGTGTGTAAAGAAGGTTTCAGATAACAAAATATGAATATAGGAGAGTAGGGAGGCACTGTAGAAGGCTGAAAACAAATACCCGTAGAGTCTGATCAGGAGGAGCTCATGCTGGAGAAAGTTAGCAGGAATACCCAGAAATCCAGGTGGGCAAAAATCTGTTTTCAAAACCAGCAAGATTCAGAGCCTGAGTTAATCCCTATCTCTTCAATCAGTACCATTGGCACAAAGGTTTATCCTAGGAGTTGAATATAAATATTGCAGTAGATAAATACTGTGTTTTAAAGTAGAAATACATTCTGATGTGAGATCAAGGTGTTCACATTTGCTACTAACTCAGAAAAAAACTTCACAAATCATTGTCCCTTCTGCTTTTCTGCCTAGGCTTTCAAAAAAAAAAAGTCTTTAGAAACAGATTTTCTGCTACTGTTTGCCAACTAAAGACAGCAGTAAATGATCCCCTGACGACTCAGAAATAACCTGTTAGGTTAGTCAATGGAGTTAATGTTGTTCCATTAATTATTGTTTCATCTATAGCAGTCAAGCAATTCTCTAMAGGAATGAGGAGTAAAGATACAGATCTGTTGGAGCACATCCAGAGGAAGATGCTCAGAAGGCTGGAACATCTCTCCTGTGAAGCTGGGCTGAGAGAATCTCAGTTGTGCAGCCTGGTGAAAAGAAGGCTGATTGGCAGCCTTACAGTACCTAAASGTGGTCTAAAAGAAAGATGGAGACAGCATTCACAACAAGGAGTAATGGTTTTAAAATAAATGGGATAGATTTGCTCAGCTCTAAGGACAGAGATTTTTACAATAAGAGTGATGAAACTCCAGCACAGGCTGCCCAGTGAGGTGGTGGATTCCCCATCCCTGGGAATATTCAAGATTGAATGGGGCTCTGAGCAATCTGATATAAATGATGATAACCCAGGACTAGGTAACCTTTAAAGGTCTCTTCCAATTCAAACTATTCTATGATTCTGTGACATTCTATAACTTTGTAGAGCCACTGGGGAAAAAAACAAACTTAAAAAAAAAATTTAAAGGAAGAAAGGAAAAAATAAGAAACCACTTAGAGAAACTCACAARTTTTCACAGCATATTACCAGAAGGCAAAATATTGTTAATATGGAAAATCTCCCCAGTGGTACAGCTAGGATGATTATTTTAATAATCTGGTCCCTAAAAACATCCTGGTGCTGTGGTAGAAAATTATGAATGCAGCACTCCTACCTATGTCTGCATGCACCAGCATGCACTGGTGAAAATGCTGCACCCTAGAGGAATGCTGAAGCTGAAATCCCACATGAGAACCATATTACCACTAAGAGAAAATATTCACTAGGAAATAGAGATTTACAGGTGAATTTGCTATGCTTAGTTGGAAAGAATTCTTGAACCAGATTTACTTATAGGGTATGTRGTTCTACTGGCAGCTATTGACTAGGGAATAAACAAATCCACTGCACTTTGTAAGCACTATTTGCTCATTTAAAACAAAAAGGGGTTTCTTTCCTTCAGGCATTTCTCTTAGGAAGCATTCTTTGGAAAGATAAGTGGTATATCTATGATTTACTATTCTGAAGGGTTTTAAAAGGAACACTATTTTTACTGCTTGGGCATGGGTCTGCCTTTTTATTGTATGTGTGTTTGGGGGGATTTGGTGTTTTTGTTATTGTTTTATTCTTTGTAATTTGAAAGAATMGGTTTATCAGACCAAACACTTCATGACTATCTCTGGAGGGCCTTAGGATTGCTGACAAACAAACAAACACCATAACAAGCATCTGTAACTACTAGAGATCGCTTTTTAAAAAGAAGCAGAACTTACTTGTGTGATGTATACAGAGTAGGCTGATAGACAGAAGGCAGTTTCTAACACAGTCTCTAGGAATATCCCAAATAGAAAAGCAAAGATTTTTCAATACTTTTCCTAAATCTTCACTCTGCTCCAATACATAATTGTCATATGTTCACCTTGAGGGGATTACCTACGTCTCGGTTGCCTATAAACTAATTTTCATTCAAAATTAGTAAAACATTTTGATCAAGCACAAACTAAAATAAATCATTATCTACATCAGAAATATCAACAGGAAAGAAATGTCCACAATACCTCATTAAATATGTCAAAWAACATTAGCTAAAAATCACATGGTTTGATAAACAAATGTGGTTTCATATCCAGGGAAAGGAAGGGGGTGGAGGAATGAAGAAGAAAGAGGAATATACCAACCACAATTAAAAAAAACAAAAACAAACCGACCCAAACACACAATAAAACCTTGGGAAAAAAATGTGGTTGGAAAAAAATAAATAAGCTTTGAAAGGGAGCAGTTTCATTTTAAGAATGGGATGTTTAGTCATTCTTCCTCCTTTAGTATGCTAGAGCTATAYCAAAAAAATACATGAATTTTTAATCTTATATTCAGGACTTGATTTGCATATACAGCTACTTAAAGAGTGTTCTCAACAACCTGACTTTGTTCATCAAGCAYATTTTGACACATTGAAATAAAGGAKAGCATTAGAACAGCCTTATTCCTTCAAGCAAATACGATTAAAATTGCATTAATATAATACATAAATAAAGTAACAGATAATAAGCAGGATCTTTCACATTACAATTAAGTTGTCTAGTTCTCCCAAATGCTGGTAAAAACTATATTTTTTAAAAAATAATAAAAAACACAAAAAGCCCACAAACAAACAAACAAAAAAAACTTCATTCAGGTTATGTGTCTTAACTTCTGTGCAACCTGGTCTAGTGGAAGGTGTCCCTGCCTTTGGCAGGTATGTGAGAACTAGATGATCTTTAAGGTTCCTTCTAACCCAAACCATTCTATGATTTATGGTTTATGGGGTGCCCTTTTAAGTAAAAAATGACATGCCCAAACAGAAATACCATCTCATTTCAGGTGTGTGTGATTTCTGCTGTGACAAGCCTTGCTGAAACTTGTTTGCCTTAGGAGCATGAATTGCCACCACCAAAATCGAAAGACTAAAACAGAAAAAATACTGTGCAGGAAAATATTTTATATGCATCTTTCTCATGTAATCTGCATACTCCCCTGCAGTTAGAGCACTCTTATTCTATCACTCTTACTACTMCTATGAAGAACTATTAAAAATAGAGAGATTTCAAGCAAGACAATCCACCTTACTGTCACCTTCCACTCTCAGCTTGTCCCCCCTTGCACAGAAGTTTTTGCCTGCTGCTCCCTGACACATGAAATGGGTATTCAATTTCATAAACAGCTCAAGGAATTATTTTAGAAACTGCTCATTAAAAAGCAAGATCCCTTTCCTTCTCAGTGTTTATCTCTATTCTTTGCTCTTTGCTCTAGTTCCAGCTTGAGTATGAAATCCCTGTGAATACAAATGGATCTTTAGAAGTCCAAACACAGATTGGTACTTGTATTCCCATGGTGGCAATGTATAGCATAATAACTTGTAGCCATCAGTCAGTCACACTGATGCTCATTTACACAGTAAACTACAAGCTTCTTAGATTTTTAACAGGAAAAAAAAAAAAAGTGCTATTACCATGGCCATTTAGCTGCAAGTTACAAACTCTTTTTAGCATTTGGGAGTTCTATGTTTTTCTCTCTAAGAGGTTAAGTAACAGGAATATGAATGAAATCACCATTTGGATACCGCTCATGGTGCAGAATATCATTTTGTAATGAGAATGAAGTTCAATGCAATTTGCATTAATATCCAGAAAATAAATTTGATTGTATGGAGAAGGATTATGCAAACAAAAATAATTTGATCAGTTTACATATGCATGCATATGCATAGGTGCAAATGCATACCAGATGACACATTCCTACAACTTGCCTACAAAAAGTGCGACTTCAATTTCAAAGGCAATTTCAATTTTCCTGAGAAAATTAGAGTATGAATTTTCTGCTATAGCCACTTATTATTTTAATAATTTAACAGCTAAAGCTTTCAAGCAACAGACACAATAAGACTTAAAAAAAAATGCAGGAGCAAATTAAGGAAAAAATCTGAAGATACGATTGGAAGCTAAAACTATAAAGGAAACATATTTTATTGAGTCCAATATGTAATATTGAACACATAAAGCAAGAATCCATGGAGTTTTTTCCTGTCATTCATGCACTGTATGACCTGCATTATTATCTCACACGATCTCCTGACCTTATGAGTCGGATTCCAAGAAACTGCCCTGGTTTATGCACCTTGAATTGGTTTTCTACAGGATTTACGCTTAAGTTTAYAACTGTAAAAGTGGTCTCTAAAATCACATAAAATATAATTAAATATAGAAATGCAAGATCCTTCTACACTGCATAACCAYTGGCAGACATTTCTCTTTTTAAGTTCTCTTTGCCTTTAAATTTGACAGGTAATGTTGGAACAGTTTGGAAAGCATTGGCAACCTTTGAATTATGATGTTTTGTTTCTACAGTCAGTTGTTTACCTGGGTGGCTGAAAAGTATAGATTTTCTTTTTATTTAGAATGACTCTCACTGAGGCATTGCTTTGCAACAAAGGGCATGTTTTCCGCTGTAGGAAGAGTGCCCGCAGCATCAGCCCCATGTCAAGCTGATAAGTGCAACGTTATGACCCGGCAGAGGGTTCTCTCTGGCCACTTTAAGCAAGAAAACACAAGGAAGAAATGTTGCTGGGAAAGATTTTTGATTAGGCAGACTTTTAACACAAGCAATTTGTGTGATAACAGCACATTCGCTGATCGTCTCTGCTGGACACAAAGAGAGACYGAGTCCTTCCTGAGGGCAGCCAGCCCTCCCAGTGCAGTTCCTGAGCCTCTCAGGGATGCCCCAGGTAGCTCCTCAGCTCTTTATCTGCTCTCCTTAGCTCATTCCAGGGTTCCAGTTTGTGAGCCAAATTATTATGCCTTGAAAACTGAGCAAAAACCCTGCATAGCCACATGCTTAACCCGACAACCTTARGTCTCATAGAAATCCACTAACAGCTACCACCTTCCCTGATACAGCTCTGGCACATATTTTCTTACTCCTCTGTACTAAAGCTTCCCTGATACTGTGTCATTATCCTGAAAATTGGCAAAAACTGCTGCAGTGTCTCAGAGCTGGAGAGGGAATGCTGAGTGCCTGGAMAGCAGATGGATTTACCCACCCCACACACTGAGGTCACTGCGAGATCACTCYAGGCTCCGTAAGTTTTAGCAGCAGAGGGCAAAATCAGCTTTCCCACACATATCAGCTCACAAAATGCTTTTTTGATAATATATTAATTGGCTCAGAAAAATTTCATTTTAGAGACCTGTATGAGAAGAAGTGCACTAGAATGTATTCGAGATTGAGATTTCTTGGTTTATAAGTAATTTGAAATATTGATGTATTTACTCAAAGAACTGCTGGTTAGTAAGCTATTACAGAATCTGTTTATTAGTGACAGAACATAAGTTATGCTTCTTAATATAAATATATATATATATCACAAATATGTAATTTATATTTATGTAAATTAAAACTACCTGTTCATAAATTGACAAGAATTTTTTTTAAGTGACTAATATTCTTTGACTAAATGAATGTGCTGTTGGGTTAATAAATTTTATTATATTTGGCATTAGAAACTAATGAAGGATTTCTACATCAAGRAATCAAAAATTAATTTGTAAGTGCAAGATATTTTAACTGAGAATAGTTGCACGTTATTATTCAAATATTTTCTTTTTTAAAAGTCAAAGACAAGTCTCAACTATTGCTTTTGTGGCATAAATCAAATAAGAAGATGTTCCTTAGAGTTTAGCTTAAAAATAAAACTACTTTGCAATCAGACAAATCAGACAAATATAATGTAGCTCTGAATCCCGTGTTTCAAACAAATAAAATCTTTCTGCTGTCAATACAAGAGAGAAACTGTGGTCATGGCACAGCTTTAAGATCAAAACTCCCTTTTCCTTCACTTAAAACATGTACAAATGCAGAGGTGGCTTTGGCTGTAGAAGACTCTATGTGCATATTGCACAAAAGCTTATTCTTATTCAGTGAATATGAGAAAGAAAKAAGTGTACAGGACCACTGTTGTGGTGGCCCTTTCTGCACATTTCTGTTCTTACACCATACTCTGATACAGACAATAAATTATGGCTGAAGAAAACACAAACCAGACAGGAGACATACCGACTTTTCAGGAGATCTTCTGGGCTGATAGAAAGAAATTCAGTAAATCACAGATGGTCACTTCAATAAAATTTGTCCTTCCTGTCAATTTAAAGAGAAAATTRTGACTCCTTTAGCAATAAAAATCTCCTGTTCAACCCTGCTAAATAACCACAGATGTGAATACTTGTTTTTGCATTGCAGCACATCCACCTGGGAAATAACTAGTCATTGCAAAATACCCCACACCATCTAAAGCAAATAAGCCTTTTCTAATGAGGCTATGTGGATGCCAGATGAAACAAATGAGTGCAACACACTAGGAGAATATTTATCTGTTCTATAAATCCTGGAAAGACTAGAAAATCAATATATTGGACACACCATATTCTTCTGAAAGCATTTATACTGGAAAAATAACTGGTTAGGTCCACAGGACATTTAAATTCATTTCAGATAAGTGTACCTTTGATTCACTGTGGTCAAAAGATCTTTTTTTGAGATTATTATCTTTCCCCATTTCTTATGAACTTGATAATAATCATGCTGTATGTTTGATCCCAGGGTGTTCATATTTAGTTTTCCATGCATAAGGAAATTTGAAACCAAGAAAATAATCTARTTCCAAGATGAAGACATAATTGATTACTATCAAATATTTGTCCCTTCCAATCTGCAATCCTACAATAAAAAATTCTATGATTGTGAGGGACATAACTTCATAAGTGAAGATGGAAACTAATTTTTCATTTATTATTTCAGGTCTAGAATGGCAAGATTTGAAACAAAAATAAATTGTTCTGTGTTTCAAGGGAATAAGCATTCGCATTTTCATGCTGGATGCCTTTTTAATGCTATTACATAAGTCTCTGAGGTTTCATAAGTCAAAATCCAAGCTTTTACCAGTAAAGTTTAAAGAAAATAAAGATAGTTTTCTCTTGAAAATAGCTATGCAAAGTTTCAGATCTGGGATTTGAACATGTACTTATTGGGTTCTTTAGAAAATTACTTAACAGGAGGAAAAGAAAACCCCAACACAGAGAACTGTTCTTATTTAAACCAGAATTAAGCTTGGAAATAAACTTGTGCTCCTTGCACAAGGTTAAAAAGCCTTTCTAACAAGGAAGGATAACAGCTTTTCCTTGCCTTTTTCCCAACAATATACCCAACAAATAGGYAACTAGTAAATTCCATTTAAAAAGTCAAAATGAAAAATTAATCTATAACCTAAAAATAAAAATCAATTTAAACAGAAAACAGAACTGCAAAGACATTCTAGCAGTGTTCTTGTGACCCTCATGATGCAAAAAGCTGAGCTGAGGAATCCCAAGGGCCATGTTCTCAGCTCAGGTGCCTCAATTTGGTGGGATGAATAAATGAATAAATGCCACTTAATTCAGGCCATTGTCTTTGTTCATCACACTCCACAGGGAGCAGTTTCGCAGTACATGTGGTAATAAAGTACCTCACTGCGACAGAAATTTTAAAATTTGGTCCTAGATATTCATGTGTCAGACTTCTTCAGGCCAATCCAGCTCAGTGCTATTGGGTTTTTACTTTAATATTTTCCTAATATGGCTACCAACACATAATACTAATCTGATATCAGTAGTAACTAAAAAAAAAGGAAAAGAAGAGGGGAGAGAACCTTAAAGACCAGGGCTYTTAACCTTGTCCTGAAACTGCCATGAATACTGAAGGAAGAAATGTGGTGTTGACAAAAGAATATGAATCATTAACACTCCTGACTACTTATTGTTACTATAAAGCACAGGGTTATCAAGCCATGATCTGTTTTTCAGATTACACACCTAAAATGGCTGCAAATGCTTATTGCAGTCTATTTAAATTTAAATTTTAATTGACTGACTTTAGGAATAGTGTGATGAAGCAATGCAGAGATCTCATCTAACGACTGCTTTTCCTTTATGTTAAATGTGAACCTACTGATGTTATGTCAACACACTTTTGATTCCTTTAAGTAAAATTTATTATTCTCTGAGTATTTCAAATTTGAGGGAGGACTAGGGAAAAGCTCCTGAAACAGTAAGTAAGGAACAGAATAAGGAACATGTTTTTGAGATATTAGATCTGTACAAACATTAGTTTTGTATAGGATTTCCGAATTCAAATTATATGAAAATTCAAATATGGCAAGGTTTTCTCTGATGTAACACTTGGAATACATAGAATTCTCTGCAGTGGATAAGTCATTGTAGTTTTCTCTTTTTAAATTCAACGATATTTTAAATGTGCTTGCATATGTTGAACACAGATCACAAGAAAGTAAAAATGTAAAACCAAACACAAAAATTTGAGGCTTACCAACAGGACCTGCTCTAAAAATGGGATTAAACAAAGGCAAAAGTAACAATGCAGTTGTATTAAGAACTAAAGTTAAAAGAAGCAATGCCAGGCTGCTAATATTGCACAGCACCATAGCCTTGAGCCTGACATGTCATATTTAGTACATTCTGCTTCTTTAACCCCAAAATGAGCTGTTATTCATATTTCTACCGACAGCATGCCTAAAAATCTAATCAYACACAACTGAAACAGCTGCCCCACCCTTGTTTTCTTCTTCATCTACCTCTGATATCATTACATTTCCAAAGATGCTGAAATATTACAGAGAAGCAATCTATCTAGTTAAAAATGGACCGCATGTTCTGAAAGAGTACAATCTGTTCAGCCTATTGCTTGACCTGCAGCAGCATTGCTGGCATGAATGAGAGAAGGGACACAGCTGGGTCCCACTATTCCTGTCATTTTCTTCTTTGAATGGTTCAAAGACTAGAAAACACAGTAGTTAGGACTCAAGCTAGCATTTTCAATCAAGAAGGGAGAGGACTGTGCATTAAAGCACAGCTTTAAATAACACTGTAAGAACTTTGCAGCCTTGAGTTGGAAGGAGAGCAAATCTTGAGCCCTACCCCAGAATCCTACCATATGCCTGATCTATTTTTCAAGTTAACCTGGTTGTACTGTGAATGACCACAGCTACTCAGTGTTTGGCCCTTTCTATCAAGGTGAAGGGCKAAAGACCTAGAAAATATGGATGCGAAGAGCGGCAAAGTAGAAATCAAATACCAGAATAGAGAAGAAATATTAGTTATAAAATAAACATGGGGAAACTACATAGTTCAGATCTCTATACGAACTCTGTAGATGGCCTCAGAGACAGCAATAGTAGGCAAGCATAATTTTTCCTACTTTTTATGACACTAATATATTGTGACAACTATAGCTAAGTAAAGCAGAGAGAGGGTGGTTGGATTTTTTTCCCTGACTAAAAGGAGGCTTCTCTAGTTTAATTTCTCTTTCTTAAACCATTGCAAACTGCACCCACCTGGCTTTGGATCCCCATATTCATACTGTAACTACAGCTGGCTTTCATCCATGCTGTAACTTGGTCTTTTATCATCTCCCCAGGACAAATAATCAAGAGGGTCATAAAGCAGAGAGTATCTGTCTCCATCACAAAGTTCAGCAAGATGACAGGCAAGGCTAGGGAATTAGTTTTAGACTTGAAGTTCATAAATATTTAAATTTGGWGGATTTATAATTTAAAAAGAAAATACCATTAGAAACTGTTGGAAAATCTGTTGGAGAGATTGGTTTTCTMTTTTTTTGCTTTATAGAGACCTTGATTTCATTACACAGCCTACTGATTTATTTTACATCCAAATGTATTTCAATAAAACATCCAGAAAATGTAGCTATACTTCATTAAAATCTGTGAATGTATTTCCCCAGGAGTCAGTACTTTGAAAGAAATCTCAAGAAATTTATCTTGTTTTTTCTGCTGACCATGCATTCCAGGTACTTCTGCATTAGTCTAATAGTTTATGCTAGAATATGGTGACAAATAAACAAAGAACATCAATTCTAAGTTGGTACATTCTCTACCATTAGCTTATAGGTTCTCTATTTTCAATCAAATTTAGAAAATTTTCAATTACTGACATGACATGCATATTTTCATTTACATTTATTTCAAATTGGTATTAAACATGTGCTTAGTATTCTCAATTATGTTTAGCCATCAGTTCTTAATCTACTGCTATCTCGATCTTACAAATTGTTTCCACACGGAAGATGCTGCTTACATACAGAGCAATGAAGTAAAAGTTTTGGAACAGGACAACAAGAAGTGACTTGGTCACCTCTGGAACTGSTCTAAGAAATGCTTTTGCACATTCTCAGCCTTTGATGGTAAACCACGAGATAGATGTGCAATTGCAGCATTTAGAGATCTGCCTTKTGTGGTAACTAGCCCTTCAATGGGATGCTGTTTAGCAGGAACTGATAATGAACAAATGGGCATTTAAAACAGTCTTAAAACTTTTAAACACACCAAATCCAGTGGTTCTGGAGGTTTTTGTTCCTAACAGTTATTATTGTTAATGACCTATCATATTTTTTGTCTGCAAGTTGCCTAAAGAATATTTTCCTTTAGAAATTTGACTCAAAATTAGCTGGATTTCCCTTCTGTACTACATCAGAAGAGCATTTGTTCAGAACCAATACACTTTACCATCTTTCCAGACCCTTTAGTACTGCAGATGCCAACACTAAAACATCACTTGGAAGTATTTTGCATTCGTAGTAACCTCCTTATCAGATGAGGAAGAAGTATTTTTTATTATTAAACAAAGCCCTTATTACTGTCCACATATGCATAACAAAATGCCTGGATGTTTCTTAGAATTTCCAAGGAGTCTATATATACGGATATATGTGACAATGTACAGCATTTTATCCTTAAATATACAACCTCTGAGTACCTCACACTGTTTATGTGCCTGAGGTCATCTTGGGAGCCCCCTAATATAGATGAAGAATTGAGAAATGAGGGGGAAGAAGCTGACTTTGCCACCAATCTAGTTTAGGCAAAGGTAATCTATGCTTTACAACCCAGTGTTGCATTTTAATTGCTGAGCCATTATCCTTTGAAAGATGTGCGATTGTTCTATTCTTTGCGCATCGTACTGTGCAAAGATAAAATAAAAACTAAAATCAAAAACCCTGCCAACTATGACCCTTTCTGTTTAATACCTTTTCTAAAAAAATAATAGAAGTATGTTTCTGTGCAAGATCTTAGACTTTTCCAGTTCTTAAAACTGCTGACAAAAGTACAAACTTCTGCTATTAGTAAAAACTACCACTTAAAGTATGACTTGAGACTACAGCAAAGCCTGAACTTTTGTCTCTACACTGTCAAAACGAATAGGGAAACAACTAAACTGCTGACACCTAAAATAACAAGGCACAAGTCAAGTTGTCCTTATTGTGAAACTTTGTGATGCCTTGAAGCAACACATAAAAATCAGCTCTGCACCAGTGATGCACTTTTAGTACTTGTCATATCAGAATGGAACCAACAGGCTTTTGATTACTTACTTTTCTCCACACAACCTCTTTGTTTCTYACATTTTCAAAGGCTGTGCCTACTCATCTGCATGCAGCTGGTACTGCCTGAATAATTCCAGCTTTAAGCTTCAATTTTTGCAACTCTGCTCACAGCCCATGATCTTGGTGTGAGGCAGTTCTCTCAAAATGGATGCGGATCACTCAGTAGCACATAAATGGAGTTGGTGGAAGAACTGTGAACCAAAAAAAGATTTAACTGCAAAAAGGAGAATACATGATCCTATGGCTTGGAGAATATGTCAGCTGTAAACACACTGGGATAAAATTAACTTTGAAACCTCAGCAGGAATAAGTAGGGACCACGTTCACAAATTATCTCAGCAAATAAAAACACTCTAACAGTTATCTAGGTGAGCAGATGGTTTCTTGTTTTTTTTTTTTTCTTTTTAAGAAATGATGCACCCTTCAGGCACTGATTCTGAAATAATGATACAGTTTAAAACTTGACAAGGTTATGTAAAAWTAACACTGCCCATAATAACTATGCCTTAAATTAAAAGTCTGATAGCTCTAGAGCCGTTGTGCTGCAAAAGAAGGCTCATTCCTGTTAAGAATGGTCTTTGAGGGAATCCTCAGTTTCTGTTTTTCTAAAGCCGTATGTGCACACAATCTGGTCCCTGTTGGTGCAAACATCTCTTCCTCCACAGCTTCTGGCACATGAAGCTCTACTTCTGTCTCTCATCCAAGCCATGTATTTACACATAATTTTGAAATATCGTTCTCTCTTCTTTCTTTGGAACACTGTTTCAAACTYTTTTGCAATACCTTTCAATTGTGTTATATGCAGTTTAAAATTTTAACTTTAATTCTCTTTAATGCTGCAGAACASGTTTCTTCTAATGAGGTTTGCTACAGACTACCAAAATCAGTAGATAATTCTCTTGRTTTAAATGAGTTCTGCATTAGGCTTTCAGCTATGTAAAAGCCACAGYGCACTCAGGATCCTTTTGTTTGTCCTTCATTCAAGTGGCATGTTTTGGTACATATGTAAACATTGGTTTTCAGTGGTCGTGATTTGGATAAAATCCAAAAATTCAATGAAGTGACTTAGTAGGGGACATAAAATCACCAGGTTAGGCCAAGTGGTTTCTGTGTGACTATTACCAGTATCAAACTGGACCCTAAATAACAAAAGTTCTTGGTTAACAGCTTTAAAGAAAATAATTTAAAGACAGTGAGTGTCAAACAACCACTAAAGATATACTGAGTCCTTAAATCTTTTTTACACAATCACACTTTTTTCTGACTAGGGAACATAAGACAAAAATAACCTGGGTCAAAACACAGAGCTGCTAATCTGCAAGAAAAGCTGACACCTTCTCTCCAGGACCAAGACTGCTGCTGGCATGATAAAGGAATTCTGTCCGACTAACACTGCAGATGTAGCAAAAGTTTTCCTTATCAGAGTAAAACAAGCCTTACAGCACCAAGACATCGAATTTCTGTATATTGTGGCTTCACTGCAGCAACAGCTCTAAGCATCCCAAAGCCATATCCATAAATAGATTTGATGTAATGAAATTAGCTTTTGAACTAATACACATAAAAGATTGACTTAGAACAGATCAAAGCTTGTTAAACGAGAAAATATATGTTAAAAAAATCTTTTTTAAATTTAAAAGATCTTTTTGGTAAAAAAGTATGATTCTAAAGTTAAAATTCAACAGCACTATATCAGTTTACTATTTAAGCAGAATCAGTGTGACATCACATCCTTAATTCCAGATAAATGTGCAGTGTATGTTCTCTAGGTGTTTGTAAAATTGTCTAAAAGGAATTTAAAGAGTTTCAAAGTTAGAAACAGTCACTTCATACTAAGAAAGTGATCAAGAGTCACACAGCAAAACATGAAAATATCAGGTCAAAGAGGTAAAATATTGTCATTGAGGAGGCATTCTATAAATACACGTGTTCTTTTGGCAGAACACTAAGAGACACAAAAGGAAACAAGCAGATATAACCTGTTAGGACCTTCAAATTCCTTTTGACAGGGTCCTTGGAAGAAAGGTTTTAAGAAGTATTAATAGCCATACAATAAAAATTATGATATAAGATGGATCACAAACCAGTCAGGAAAAAAKAATGATAAATGGGAGTATGAAAAGAAAGAACAGCATTTTGTACTAGAGATAAAGACAAAACTAGTATGGTTCAACTTTTTAAAGATGTAAATATACAAGAGACTAAATTTAAAGATGTACAGCTGATTATGCAGAAAAACAACACCTGTTATTTTTAACCATTCCAAAAAGATTTAATTCAACATGGTTGAAAATACAATAAATTCAAWTTAATTTAACCTATAAAAGAAAAACCTGTAAAATGGTTTTACAATTACTGTAGATAAAGTATCACATATTGTGAAAGCAACAACTAAAAGCTATAGGGATGTAGAGCAATATTTTAAACTGGGTTATCAAGGCTGCTCYAGTATCCTGGGTACTGGAAACATCACCTTCCTACATTATATCCTTTGTCTGGAAAAACTCTTCAGAAGCTGTAGAGGAAGAAGAAATAGATTTAAAAGCCACCACTCTGAGAAAACCTGCAGTTCAAATTTTAAATTCTTAGCCTGAGGAAATTCTATCTCTTTTTCTCCGAGTTGTGTGCTAATTTATTGGATATTAATGCTGCTATGTGTTCTGGTGTAGTGAATCTTGAAGCATTTGATATATGACTGCCTTGGAAGAAGAATGGCACATTCCAAAAACTTTTGTTTATCTACAGATTCACAGGTTTTTGTCTTTGTCTATTTCTTCATCTCATCTTTAATATCCCCTAAAAACACTGAAGGAAATGCAATCAAATTATATGAAAACAGAATGAGGCTTCAGGATGATGGCTGGAAACTACAGCTCCTATAGAATTGTACGACAAAATCCTCTCTCCAGGTCTGCTTCTCTCTGAACACCAAGGATTTCAGGAGAAAATAAGAAACTCAACTAATGGACTTCTTGGCACAGCACATTTGTTTTTCCAGGGGAGCATAATTTGACATTTTACATTTCATTAATAAGTTTTAACCTCGAGGTTCAATTTTAATAAATTAAATGTGGAGGGGGAGAAAAGCCAGGTGACTTATCCCTTCAACTGCAGCTTTAATTTAATGCTTTAAAAGCAAGTGTAAACATCAACCTTAAAATATAATTGTTCTACCAGTAAAAGCTAAAATGAACATAATAACCTGCAGTCCAAATAACCTTGAAAGCACAGAATGCAATTTGAGTCTAGTACAACCATGTGCATGTGTAAGCACTCTTCTCTTTTTCTGCTCTACAAACTACTCTTTATCTTCCAATTAAGAAGCATAATAAATCTCCAGGACAGCAAGCTTTGAAGATACAGTTTTCTCTGGAAATTTTAATCCATGACAAAAGATTTCATAAAGTACAATAATTCACAGTTAAACATGTCTCATTCCTTCCATTCTCCAATTTTAAAATAGTAATAGAAAAGATTTCCACTACTCCATTCTTAGAATATATTCTTCTTTGTCATAAGAAATGGCAGAGCTACAGTGCCTTCTTCTCATGAGACTCTGCTGTGTTTGTAGCATCATTAGCAGGCTAATTAGGTTGTTATAGTAGTTATTGATACCAATTATTGATRTGTGAAACATTGATTACAAGGTAGGACCTGATGGAAAACTTTGTTCCACAGAAGRTTTTGATGTTAGATACACTTGGCTTCAAAAAGCAGGGTAAAAGGCAGCTCCAAAAATGACCCCCATCTATCCCAGACACAGGCTAATATGTACTAATGGTGTTTTTATGGGAATGTGGGRTGAACATTAGGTTCTGCAGAATTGTTCTGTGAAAGTAATAATAAACAYAATAAAACAGTGATATGTCAATTAAATTTTATATTCTTTTTCATCACAGTSTTCTGGCACAGGTCTCTAAAGTGCTCCCAAGAAAGTTTGTTCCATAAATTGTTGAACTTACCACCAGCTTTAACCTCTGCTAGAAAGATGTTTTGGGGATAACAAAATCCATTGCATTTTGTTTCAGCACACTGTTACACATAGCCCAGCATTTTGTCACCAACATACATTAGAAAAGCTCAGCTTCAAATTCAGAAACTAACTTTTCAGTTAGCAGAGAAAATAAAGGTTTTCTATGGTATATTTATATGGCTTGCCTTTTAAACTGAAATGTTGCATACAGTTATGTGGTGGGATTCAGAACTTGATGCTGTTTCCCACACTTCAGAGCATAATTAACTCTCCAAATCAGTGTGCAATTTCCCCCAATCATGTGCTTGGGGGAAGGAGTGCTTGTTATACAAGTCTACTCACCTGTTTCCAGGGTGTTCCATTAGAGCTTTACGTCTTTCAAGTGCCAGCAAGCTGCTTACCCATAACCAAAGGGAAGTGAGCTCTGACTCAAAATGTTGGGTCTTAAAAATACAGCTAATTAATTTATATTATTTCTAATGCATTTCTAATACATTTCTAATACATTTGCAGCAGAAAAAAGGACTGGGTTCTGTTAATTAAAAGGCCTACCCAGCCCTACGCTCTTTGATTCTGCTGTTAAAAGTAACATTGCAGCAAACATTTTATTCTCTACACATCTCCCAAAAATTATCTGCAGGGATGTTGCCTTTTGCAGTCACACCCCCTTGGCAATTCTGCATAATCCATCCAAGGAAGATTTCTGTTTGCATCAAAATTACTCTTACTATTGCTCAGGGTCAAAACTGCAGCAAACATTTAAAACTTTAAGTCACATTTTGAAATCTGTGAAATCTGACAAAAGCAATCTGGGTACCTAATGCTACTTAAGTGCATAATACAGTTTGGTAAATAGTATTTTATATCTTCTTTAAACTAGAAGTCACTTTTATTGATAGAGCCAATGGGAGGAAAAAATCGWCCCAAAAATTAGGCTATATAGAAATATAAAAAACTGAAAAATTTGAGTTAGGAAGAATTTTCAGGCTTTTATAAAGCACATTAATTTATACATTTGCTGTGAAAATTAAGGTTTTTGTTATTCTCTTTGTTATAAAACCTCCAAATTCCTATAAAAGAAATAACTATAACCCCAAATATAACTTCTACTATTTGAAATTGAATTAAATTACACAGGTAAGTTGTCTATGATACAAGTGCTTAAAGAGCTGAAAAAACCTACCAGGACACGCTGCAAAACAGAGGTGATTTCATAATTATTTCAGTTCTGTTGTATAGTCATAAATAAAAATTATCAGTAAACAYACAACCATCAGGACTGATGAAGTTAAGAAGTGTTCAAGACCACCTATATTTGCAGATTACTTATTTTGCATTTTTTTTGCAGTTGCAAACTGTGTGGACATTTTTCATGCTCAGTTCATAACCTCTGCTCTCTGCAAGCACTGTCCCGGAAATACGATGCCACACCATAAAATCAGAACATATTAGAGGTGAAACCCGGAGAACCAGACCACATTTCAGCTTGCTTGGTCATTTGGGCTCTATCATCCCAAGAGAAGCATAAGCCAGGAAAATCCAAAGGAGCAAGAGGCAATGCACAAAATSCTGCACATGTGCAGCTGCAGATTTCTGCTAGGTCTGCTGCATTGTATCTAAGGATTTCTCAAGCAGCAAGAAATACATATCTGTATTTAATACAATTGCATCTGCAATAAAATGGATAGCACAATTCTGCCCCCTCTGACATTTGGCAGGTGAATGTATACCTTACTCAAAGTAAATTTACAGTGTAAACATATCTATGGCTGAATTTATTCTCAAGTATTTCACTTGTGTTAGTTCAACTAAGTGACTTTTTACGGTAAAATAATTCTTTTCACTGTTAAAAAAAGCTCAATTGACAATTTTATCAATATCTTCGTTTCAAGATATTATGTACATGTTAGAAAATATCAGCAAAGGCTTAATTTTTCATAACCRTGAGCAGAAGGAAAAAAACAAATATGCTAAAAATCTCATAAGCCTATGACTAATAATGCCACTCTTCATATACAACAGTCCTTTCAAGCAGAAAAGATAGAATTTCTCAAGGAGAGGGCCAAGACAATGGAATTAATTCCCCTGTTCCAGTTGAGACAGCACAAACCATGTTCCTTGTGCAAGGCTCATTCCCTTGAAATGCCACCTCATACACCATGCAGAGTACAGATACATAAATCACACCTGCCAAAGGAAAACAGTAAACAGAAAAGCTCTATCAAAACAAGGCACTTCATTTTACATTCCCTTGGAGATAAAGGAAGAATAATAATAAAAAAAAAAGGCTCATGCCAGATGTCGGCACATTACTAAATGACAACTAAAAAATATCATTTTGCTGTGGAACATGATAATGAGCAAAACAGAAATGATATGAATAAGAAATAGAAGACAGGTGGACATTGTCCAGGTGAGTCTAGCCTTGTTTCTAGAAATCAGAGAAATTATTAAAAATCATTGTTGTTTTCATTGTTTATTTGTGTGGTTCAGCCTTTCAGGAGCAATAAAAATCAGAGATAAGGTCTGTATGGTAATGAGCATTTCAGATAGCTGATGTGCTTTTCTTTCCCAGTGAGCCTCCCTCAAAATCCAGGGAACCACAGTGCCTACAACAAATACACTGCCTAGAGCTTCTAACCTTCTGTGAGGTCTGAGACTGTATTCCAAAAAAAATTTATGCAAACTGTATGCCTTGTGGTACATATGAATTAGAAAATTTTGTCAGGGTCCTTTTGTTAGTAGTTAAAGCACAGGCTGAAAGAGCCAACTCAACATCCAACGTGAGCAATTTTTCAAATTAAAAAATCAATATATTGATAAAACAATTTCGCCACGAAGAGAACAACGATCAAAGAGACCCATTGGGGCAAGACTGGCATGAAACCATGCCATATGTAAGGACAAAAGTGCTTCAGAGAATTGTTAACCCTTTGAATAAACCACCTCAGTTTCAGTTCAGGCTTATAAGGGAAAATTATGTTTATATAACATGTATATAAAATAACATTTCTATATTAAAGTAAACAGAATAATTGTACAATAGCAAGGATTACTCTTTTATTATTTTTAAATGTTTATCACCCATAAAAGCGTGTCATGTGAAGGCTTTTTAAAAGGTGAAATATTGTCATTTTTATTAACAATTTCTTTCTCTAGGTGGGTATTTTCTATTAATGAATAATGTGGCTAAATCACAATCAAGTTTTGTTCATAAAACTTTGTTTCTATGACAAAAACAATCACTATCATCTTCCTCTTTCATAGGAGTTAAGACCTCTAAAAGTATTAGCTAGCTAAAGGTTTCCCCAAAACATCARTGGAAGAAGATAGAAAAGCCAAGGGATACAGTTTGCTTTCTGCTTATGCCCTGAGTCATGGTTTTTTTATTTCTGTCATTCTACAACAGGAGGTTTCCTAAAATCACCAGATGAAATTTAGTAGGGTGACTTTATTTGGACTAGTCTGTGTGGAGAGCTGATTGACAGCCCCAGTGCACACTCTGCAAAGCAGGTGGCCAAGGCCATTAGTGCCTSCTTTGCTTTGTGCTGCCCCTGAGCAGCAGGTCCCCTGGCCTGTGCCTGCAATTAGTCCATTAATAAATTATTGACCTGTCGCTTCTGAGTTCACACTGTATTCTAGCCTTCAAACCTCACTCTTCTCAGATATGTCCTATGAAATTTGTAGAGTAACAAAAAAATTGTTAATGCCTATAAATCCAGACATTTTTGAAATACCTGTGTCAGTTTGGCACTTTCCTGTCCAAAATTAAGCTATGAAATTACTTACCAGTTTTTGAAAGAAACATATTTGCCATTTAACTAAGTARTTAAAAATAATGAGAGAAGTAAATAAATCATATTTGTGCAAATGCACATGACAAACTTTAATCTACMTATAACAGCAACCTTTATATATTTGATATCACAAACATCACAATGTCTATTTGGTTACAAAACTGTTACAACAATCTAGTTGAATATCAGTTTTATTTTAACTCACAGGAAATGGTGGCCCAGGAAAGGTCCCAGAACATGGACAAGAGAGGCAGATTAGGGCCAAAGAGGGTTGGATAAATGACTGCAAATTACAGCTGTGAATGTAACATATATAGAATAACTACAACTATATACACAATTGCATTTAATTTCCATATATAATATTACAGTAACATCTACAAATGCAGAGACATTGTATATGGAAAAATATATGTGATCTGTATATGGAATATGTATAGAACTATCATGCATTTAGAAAATAGCTACAGAAATACCTATAATAGAAATATATATATAAAATATAATATTTCTGCATATAATGAAACCATAAACAGAAATCAGAAAGAAAAATTATGGAAGAAAAATTAATGCACAATAGAAATCTGATAAATACACATCATCAGGAAATGAKGGAGTAAAGCAAAAAGTGATGTCAGACTGCACTGCTTCAGTATACAAACCAAATTTCATCTGTAAAGCTGGAGAGGTTTCCAGATCAAGGAACAAGGTAACCTTTTACTTGCTTTGTTATTTCTATTATTTTCCATCATTCCAGTTTTTTAATTAACTTCCTTTCATTTTTCACTTTTAATAATATCACTTTCTTTTCTTTCTATTTTTCCCACTTTTTTTAGTACATAGTTTGATTTTTGAACCCAGACATCACTCTTCATTTTTTTTCACTTTTTTAACAGTTTGTGCTTACTTTTTTTATTTATAAAAATCAGCATGGTTATCCGTTTTACTTTTTGTGAAATGACAATAAAAAATCATTCATCAGTCTCAACCAATTTAAAGTTCCTCAAAGCACTCCTGGATCATAAAAAAAGCCTATAAAATTTACCTGACTTCTCTCTCTTGTTTTGCACAACTTAGCTGCTCTCACAATAACTGTGAATATTCAAAATGCCTGTTTTGTTTTTCTTTATATTTCTTTTCTTCCTACTTATGTAGCCACCCTTTTCTAGAATCTACAACTCTGTGCAAAATTAAACTAAATAAACTAAGAATTTCTATCAACTGTATCTGCAYAAGTTGTACTTGGCTACTTTTCATTATTATTGCCCTACTTCAGCGGGTTTTGTACATATTTGAGCAGCCTGACAGCAGCATTTACAGTCAGATATCTTTTTCCTGAAAGAAAATCATGACTTTTGCATAAATCTTTCTTCCATTAAAATATATCAACAAGAAGCTAGTGCCTGAAAGAGATATTGCTTGAAGTATTCCAGTGCTTTGCAATCAAAAGTGCCTGGCCTCTTTTGTGCTTCAGAGACACAATGTYGAAACATTCGTCACAAGTCATTAATAGAGGCTGCTGGTGTTTTGTAGATACAGATGTTTTACCCCAATATGGAACTTTTTTGGAACACAGTCAAACTTAACAYAAGCTGTGTTTTTTCTCAGTATTCTGATTGTAAATAACTTAAATTGACTCTTTCAATAGTCCAGCACTTGTGAGAGTCAGATAACTCTATTAGTCCTTGCCCAAGATGTTCCTTCCATGGTGCCTGCTGTAGATATGCTATTGGTGACAACTGCTGAAGAAAAAGAAGCAAAGCCAGACAGAGAACATCAGTCTTGGTGAGGTGACTGCAGCAGGGCACGGGGTAAGTGGGGAAAAGAATGAGAAAATAAAGTGGGACTGTCATACAAGGGTGTGGGTCAGGGGACTCGAAAGTGAGGAGGATGAGAGCAGGAGGCTGATGTTCTCTTTTGAAAGGAGAGAACAAAACTGGAAGTTGTGCTATGGAAAAGGAATGAAAATCGAAAGGCACGTGTCTGTTTGTGATGATAAACAACCGACTTGTTCTCAAGGACACTGTTTATTCTTACCTATGGTACCTAAAAAAACCCAAAAAAAACAAGAGTGAAGCTTGTGATCATCTGAGTTAAAGTTTACTAGAGTTTAATTTTCCACATTTTACTYATCCTGTCAACATTCTCTCCTGGTCACAAAATATACTGGAAGGCTGTAAAGTTGTACAGAATAAAATATATGTGCACTTGGGGTCAACTGAGTCGTACTCCATTTATAGCACATCTCAATGCTCTTCAGTTCATTCAGGGACAAAAGCATCATATTTTTCACATGAAAATGCCAGACTATCAAGTTCTAAGGAGACAGAAACTGGGATTTTTGGCCAGCACTRCTAAATGTCATTTTTAAACACAGTTGGAAGTCTTGCCCAGACATAGAAGTCTTGCCCCAGTCTTTCTGCAGCCAAGGCATAGTAATATGACTTCAATGGGATCAAAGTGATCTTAAATTTRACTGCAATTTTGAAGCATAATTAGAAGTCTGAACCTCAGTAACCACTTGCTCAAATTGGGAAGGCAGAGGACAAAGTCCTACTTTTCCTTTTGTGCAGACTGTAAGAATATTTTTACATTCAGTCCCTAAAGAATCATTCAATTTCTTAAACACTTAGAAGAGTAAAGACTATGTACTTTTCTTCTAAAATGGTATAACTTTGAAATTCAGTGTTGGTTTTTAAATACAGAATTACTGCAGTCAGGATTGCAGTAAATTGGTCTTTGACAAATTGCTTTCAGTCTCAATAGTAACTATAATAGAGTTCTGCAATTATCAATTGTGAGTTATACCTAAATAAATAAAGATATCATCTGCCTTAAGTCTTTTATTACATTTGCATAATTAAGAGCTAATCACAAGAATTTTAAAGGGATTTTTGCATAATTGTATTTTTAATCAGGTAATAGTATTGATATTCAGGTAGGTGTTTAACTGCAGTCTGAAAATACATTACTGGCAGATAATTGTCTCCTTTTGAATAGGCACTGCAAAAGTTTCACCAGCTGGAAGGAGTCTGGGCCTGTGAAAACCACTTTTGGTTAAGAATCTGTATGACAAATATAGGGAAGAAAAGTAATACGGGTTACATTACTCTGCAAAACCAAAGACAAGTTTCTAAAGTGATCAGTTGTCAAAGTTGCAGCATTCTTTAACAGGCTACTGGTGATAAACACTGTGATATTTTAAATTATTGCTAATGGCTTAGCCTACTAGTTAACAACTTTTATAACAGTAAAGAAACTATTAAATATTGTTATACGTGAAAACTTCACATTTCAAATATATCTGTTGTATTAAAACTCTCATGCTTGTATCTAAAATTTCATTTTGACTTCTATTTGTGACTGCATGACCTTGCTCATATATTGTGCTGCAATCTACAAAAGGCTCCATAGGGTGAAAAATGCACACTTCTTGTTAAGTTTTCAAAGACACCTTCCTAGGTATGATATGCAGAAGTAAGTTTTTTTCATTCTACATTATTTGTAGCACTGCAAATGTTTATAATACCCAGCAGTATATGTGTCAGCACTGAAAAATATTAGTGCAGTCCTGTGTTTTGAACACAAAAAAAATTACTCCAGATAAAATTTAAAAGATCATCACCTAATAGGATATTGTTTCATAGAGATTAAAAAAGCATTTGAGCATTTTGAATTATTGATTGTTTCTTGGAGAAAAATAGAATTTCTAWGTAGCCTGTCTGTTTCTCAGATGCTGAAAACAGAATACCTAAATTCAAAGTTGACATCTGGGGTATGTTCCAGAGTGAATCCATGTTATATGCAATCCCAAGCTAACTTTAACCATCCTAGCTTGGATCCTAAAAGGAACACAGACGAGGTACGAGAGCCTTCAAAGTGACTTCCACAAACACGCTCAGCTAAAGTCCTCAACACCTAGAGCACTGCTGAAATTAGGATATAATTTTAAAATTGATATAATTTTAAAGTGGATCCTCTTTTAAACCAGAGCTGTTTGTTTTACTAYGCTGCATTCATACCTGCCCACTCAATCACATACTGAGGGCAAAAACTACATTAACAGAGAGAGGTGCTATTCAATCATCCTTGCACATTTTAGYTTCAAGTGAAAACTACGGATTTATTTCCTTCCTCTCGAACACATTGTGAAAATGAGGAAAACACCCACAACAGGAGAGGCACAGCTATTAGCAGGTCTCACCCATACCTGCTGTTACAGAGATAATAGGTCTTTTGAATGGCTTAGMTACATTCTCTCCCTGAAGATCTGCCCCATTTGCTGCTAAAAAGCAAGCACTCTTCAAGGYACAGCTGAGAACATTGTTGAGCTGAGCACATGACTAACATCAGTGCCTGTTGACACAACCCTTCCTTTCAGAAAGGCATGCAGCTGTTAAGAATTAAATTCACCTTGTACTTTCATTGATATTATTACCCTTTGCTGCCTGCAATTCAACCTAATAAATGGCTGTGAGTGATTGTTAAGGGAATGTCAAGGCTTCTGTTTTCAGTCAGGGACATTTATTCCAACACACAAAATATGAAAGCTTTACACAAGGATGGAAAACATCAAGCCAGGAAGCGAATTTTAAAATGTCTATGATAAAAAATCATTCAAGTAACACTTGTCACGATAAAAGAGCACCTATTACTCCTGAGCTCATTCGGTACCTGGCCCATCAATGCAGTTGAACCCAGCCATTGCTGCATTATCCACAAATGCTGCCCTATGACAAATATTTTAGTGGAACCATTTCAAGGTAAAGGCTTCATCACAACGAAAACATAACTCTCAGGGCAATTCACCCAAAGAAATAATGTTTCAAAAGTAATTGGTTGGCCACTGCACTCTTAATACTCTCTACAGATCTGCAGATTCGTTTTAGAGCCCTGTGACATTTTCACTGTGTTGAAAATCTTTTAGCGAGTTATGATTGCTAGCTTTATTTACAAAGAATAAAATTATAGAAACATTTAAGATTTTATTCATTATTTCCCAGCAACTTGCATTTCCAGCTCCTTAAGTTTCTACTTGATATAAAAATTAAGGAACCAGCACAGTTCTAGAGAAGAGGGAGGGAGAGGGAGGGAGAGGGAGGGAGAGGAGAGGGAGAAACCCAACAGGAACACCTAGACTCTTACTTGCACATTAATTTAACCTTCCCTTGGTGTTTTTCACACCTGTTTTGGAATACATTTTAACTGGCATACATCTATGCCTCAAGTGCATGTGGTTCAGCTTCAGTAAAATATTGCAACAGTGACACTGAAATATGACAGTATGTATAGTCTGCTGTTGCRTTGAATGAACATTTAATTTTAGTCTTCTTTACATTATTTACCAAAATTCAGGAATACTCACAACATTTAGTGTAAAAGGGTCCTCTGTAATCACCTGTGCAGATTCCTAGGAATCCCAAACATGAACCAGGAGWAGGACATGCAATAGAAATTTGCARTGGAGATAARGRGTACTCAGTGCAYGTCAGAAGTCAGCCTCAGGGACATGGTGGAAGCCCAGTGATGATATTGATATCCATTCCACAGCATTGCATGGAAGTCTCAGAACATCTTCTGGTGAAATTATATTTCCCTGGAAAGAAATTTCAGTGATGAACTGGGGAAATAAAAATTACTAAACATTGCATTGCACACAAGCTGAAGGATGAAGGCAGTTCTCAAGCAGGCATATTTAGAGGCTGCAGGAAAGGAATATTGATCSTTAATAAGCTCTCAACACCCTTAAATTTCAGTCCCACAGGGCTTTCATAAATTGAGAGCTGGGAGCTTTTTCAGATTTTCTTTTCCTTTGAAAGTCCCCATCATTTTTGAATCTTTAATATTTCACAATTTTTATTCATTATATTTTCTACCATGAGGTGTTTGTATTAACATCTTTTTTCCCTTCTCCCCTCCCTGCCTATCACATTGAACCTCATCTTAAAATAGCTCTTACATTGCAATAAATGTTACAAAAGCAGGCCTTCTGCATATATATTGAACTTTATTTTCTATGCAGTTGTATGTATTAAACCACTTTTAAAAATTACAAAATTACTCTTAAAAGAAAGACTTTGAGGTAAGTGGAACTAAGTCTCAGTGTACATTTGTCTATTGGACCTGTAACAGCTAAAGGTGTGACACAGCTGTAAAGGAAATGTCAAATACTTTTAAAATTATAGTAAAGACAGTATTGAGCAGCATTTCTGGCTGAGGTAAAATGAGCATAACCTTTACCTGGTGACATCAAACCTTTAATAAGCTTTCTTTTTTGAACTGCAAAATATGAATCGTATTATAAAAATCAAAGTCCTGCCTTCAACTGAAATWAAAAAATCACTTCTGATATTTTCATCTCACAAATGCAGCATATCTTACAAAATGGTTCACCAAAAAGTGTCTGGGATAGAAAAGGCTACAGCCTAAAGTAAATTAGAAATAATATTTTGGAGAGGAGCAGATAAAAAGGAGMAATCAAGATAGAGAACTATTATTGATATCTAAAGGGTGACTAGTTCATTTTCACATAGCAAAGATGAATTTAAGAAATGCTGTATCAACCACCTGCAAGCCATGATACAAGAATAGACTAGAGGCTTTTCAATTTTGCCCAAGTAACAAAAAATCCATTTAAGAGTGCTGATTTTAATTCTGACATCACCTATCATGACTAGATTAGAATAAGTGGCTACAGCACTTTTACAGCCCTCTGAGAAAATTAATAATTTCCTTCTATTAACAAATCATCATTTAATTAAGCAGTAATAAAGTTAACAGCATACATTTTCATGAAGAATGTGCAGACTTAGAAGTCTCCAAGGGTTGTCTAAACCTTACAAATATTTAATCCAATTGCTTGAAAAGTTGAGTAAATAAGCTTAGTGTTTAAAATTAACATGTAATTATAAAGTCATTTAAATATTTGTCACTTGGAAAGTTTTCCTGAACAACACCGCTAAATGAAAAACTAAGATTACTCTCCACTAGCAAAAAAAGGCACAACTGAAAATATTGTAGAGACCTTGTATAGATGGTGACAAGGATAAGCACTGGGAAATATTATCTGACGAAAATACAAAACCAAWACCCATATGATACTTCATATGATCACACTTTGCTGTTTCATCCCAATGAGAATTCAGGTACTTGWCCATATTTCCATGGATCCACATATCTGTGTTCACAGTTCCATTAATGGCTTATAAAAACTGCAACTTCTAAGTAATTTTTAAACATCATATTTAATACGAACTCCTACTGGATACAAACCATCTTAAGGGGCTGCAATGGTACACAAATCAGAACAGCAGGCAGAAAAATTAAAATACAGACAAAATTTCCTATCAATTCATTAAAATTCCTGTCTCTGCACAGAGTTCCATTGTGTCATGCTATCTGGAAGATAACATTGCATTTTAAAAACAGCCTAGCCTTCTTTTGTCATAGTCCATATTTTCTAAAATGTTTGAAAATAATTCAGAAGAATTCAAAACAATGGTGCTATACATTGCAAAACAATTTCTTGCCTCAGTTACAAAACAGTTTCATGTAATTTTTTTAACTAGGGTTTTTAACTAGAGGGTTTTTTTTCTTACCATAAAATAAATTTGCATTTATTAGCTCCACTAGTAAATAAATTGGTGACTGCTGTGTCATGTCAAAGCAAATTTCTCCACATATCTGTCAGCAGTCACTTTTAAATCCAGGAAATCATGTTGTTAAGCTAAGAAATACGTGACACCTGAGTACATGAGGGATTTTGCAGCCCTATGGCTCTTCAGGAAACAAGTTGTCAGCATAAATATTATCACACAATTTTCCCAACAGATTGCTTTGCCATCYAAAAAAAATCCAATCTTTTATCACTTCTGTGAGTAAGGGAGGTTTCTTTGCACCCAGAGTTTGTCACAATAGAAATAAGCASTTTTATTTTGCCTCTATTGCTTGGTGATGTATAAGTTTTATTGACTGGCAAAAGTAAATAATTGCAATAAAAATTAAGAAAGAAAAAAAATACAGCCTCTCCCAGTGAACCATACCATTCTCAAGCTGTGGTGCTCAGTACCAAATGTCACTTTCTTTAGAGGTGATAGCAAAGATAAAGGAAAAGAAATACCATGCTGTGACATGTATGAAAAGGGCTACTGCAATTTTAATAATATCATATCACACCTTAAGCTTCCATCCTTCAATTTACTTGCTTTATCTCTATTTATGACACCATTTTTACAACTGTTTCTGAAATTAGAATCAAAACTTCAGTGGATTCTCCCATCAATGGGAATTGCTGCTTGGGAATTAGGAGACCAATATTAATTCCCTAAAAATTTTGATTAAAAACATTAAGTAATACTAAATCCACTAAAGCTATGTATCTCCCAGCAAGAATAGTAGATAGAAGTGGACAAAAGAAAAATTCACTAACAAATGAAGATRTGAGTCACCCTGAATCATTTCTTAAAATGTGGAAGGTACAGGATGCAGAATGCCAAGATCAAAATCATAAGACTTTCCCTTTTTTTTTTTTTTTTAATCTTCAGGATGAGGGGGAGATTTGACAAGATGAGGCAAGCAAATTCGTGATTTCTATTTCTCGTTGCAGACCATTTTGTTGTGATGTATGAATTATATATTAGTGATAATATTCAGACTCTTAGCAAAATAAAGAGACAAAATCCATCCATCTTTATGTTTATAATCTAAAATTAAATACCATATTTGAAGAAACATCACCTGTTAATGAGGGCTGTGTATAAGAAAGCACCCTCAGAAGTTTAACCTTTTTTTTTACTCTTGTTTTTCTTTTGATGTGTGTATGCATCCCACCTGCACACACACCACCTGTTTGATTTTAGGTTTCGGTAGAATGTTACTCTGAGTTGTTTCTACAGCTTTAAACATAATCCTKACTCCTTGCCAAGAAGCAGCATGACACAAAGTCCTATACCCGCTGTGAACCGTGCTGCAGACAACTTTGGCAAATCTAAGAAGCTGGGGTGCAACTGGCAGAGTAACTGAGAGGTTTGCTGGTTCAGTTGCTTTTGCTTCAGGGCAGGGTATATTCAACTAAAAAATAACTGATAACATGCACTTAAAAAGCACAGTGAGGGGACCCAGATTTTAAAAAGCATGAGTGCTAAAAACACACATTTCTTTCATGATCTTACTTACAAATCRATAGTCTGAAAATTTAACATGCCCACTTCTTTGTGCCACACGGTAGCCCTTCTACTCAGCAATTAAAGATCTTGAGAAATCTACTCAGAGGAACAGAACATGGAATTTTGATGTAATTAAATCAATTTAGAATGAAAAGAAAACAGATCCCTAAAAACATACTCTTTCCATTAAAAAAAGAATCTCCTGAGGAGCATCAGCATTTCATTCCAAAACCACTTTCTTACTGCTATTTAAAAATACTCTATACAATTCCTTCTTGCAGAGTAAGATTTTCTCCACAATTTCATACTTGGTAAATAATGCAAGAAATTATCTTCTCCTTAATCCCTCAGATTCCCAAGCAGTTACAAAACCATCTCTSCTTTACTTCTAACATCCTCTTTATGAGAATTACAGGCACATGGAGTGCATTTGCACCTCATTTAATGCCTCCAGTGATTCAAGAAGTAATTTTAAATACTAAGCCCYGACTATTTTAGACAGTTTTAGATAATTCAGAGCCCTCTTTTGTGTTATTTCAAACCATTTCATCATTCATTGCAAAGCATTAGAAGAAATAATAACAAATGACAAAGGTTGTGCCTGAGGGAATTTTATGTGGGCTCCATGACTTCATTGTCATTAGTTTCTGTCAGGCACAGAGAATAAACACAGTACAACAAACTGACGCATTTTTAAGAATTATAACTACCATAACTGTTTTTCTTCTGGAGAATAAAATAGACCAAACATTTATTTTGTCACTAAATGCGTACTGTAACTCAACTCCACATAGAAATGTACTCATAGAATTTAAGGCCAGATATTCATTTCTTCTTCATAAACACAGAATCAAGCTAAATGAACTGATATGTTTGATAAATACTTTTGCTTCATTACTATTACRTGGACATGTGCATATCTGGTCTATGCTAACTAGAAAAAGTTCCAAGAGGTCTTCCCTAAAGACAGATGGTAATGGAAAATGGGSAAAATTAAAAATTCAGTTGTATCAGACAGTGAAATATGGGTATGAGTAGTGAATGTGAACATACATGAGAGAGGGAGAGAGAGGAATTAACAGATTCAGGACATTGCTGAGATTTTAAAAGATCTTCCTCAGTGCCCTTCTCAGTACCGTGTAGAAACTGCAACCAGCATCAAATTTGTTTTGCTAGTCTTCTCTTGCCTGCTCTTCTACTGGCCAGAAAATGCAATGGAAATTTTTGTGCATGCAGAGAAACTATCCATTTGTGGGAGCAGTACTGAATGTAGGAGAGATCTTTTGATATCTTCAAATTCTTATCTTGTRCAATTTAATGCCACATGTGATTAAACATTACACATATTACACACATTTATTTGTATGGATGGAAATTCCATGGCCCTGTAATTTCAGCTTCATTTGCACTATAAACTCTTACATTCATTGCTCATTCTGCTACGAACTGTCAGGTTCATCCAAACACAGGTTATGCTTCATGAAGCAAATAAATAAAAGCCACCTCACAGACACTTTTATTTTCCCTGTTCAACTCCAGCAAGTTGCTGTTGGAAGGTGATAATCCAGAGCAATATTTTAATGATTGGTAATCTCCCCTTTTGCTCCAATCAAGTATGAAATATATAGAAACAGAAGAATGCAGTGAAAAATCAAGAAAAGCACTTTCAACAATTAGCCAAGTCTGTACTACACATGATCTTTTGCTGTTTGAACAAATAGTAAGGTGTAATTAGTCTAATTTGTTATAGGTGTTTTTTTTTATTGTAGGCAGTCCATTCAAGGACAGCAATAAATTATTAGCTGTTTCTTTCAGCTTTTAAAATTGTAAGACCTTTATGTGTTAATGAAAGATCAATAATAATCAAGTTCAAGCTGGACTTCCCTCTCAGAAAGTTATCTCTGTTAATCTGACAAAAAAAAATGCTTAAGTCAACTCTAAATCTTGTTATCACAGGTGGCTTTCTGACTTGTTGATTACAGGCTCTCACAATCTGTTATATCATTATTTTTCTGATTGCAGAATACTCCAAAAAGAATGGAGCTTCAAGACAAAATCATACCTTAAATCCTCTGGGAGAAGGTTTTGGCATCAGTTATTTTCAGAAGACAAATGTGAATGTATTTTCATTCTGTTTTGAGAAAATGTATTAGTGAAATTAATTTTTTTCCTTCTCAAAAAAACAAGTATTTTTTAAAATAAGTCACATCATGAAGGGAGTGAAAAAACATACAAAAGAAAATAATTTACAGGGAGTCTCCTGTACTAGTTGCTATCACCCTATGAAAAGATTGAATTTGTGTGAATATTGTTCTGTGATCGAAAAAAAATTTGCAACATTACAGTTTTCTAGCTGAAAAGAGAAGTTTGGACATAATTTTGGGATGACTTTTTGTTTGTCCAGGAGCATATCAAAGCACAAGAAAATATTAGTTTTCTGGGGGGCTACAGAATGAAGATAAAATTTAAAAAGTTTACATTCTAAATAAATATTTAGGAAGGTGGAACAWTAAAAACCTAATTGATTTGACTAATATTGTCTATATCCTCTTTGATATTTTATATTGGTGCATAACACTCACAGTATTTTAGTGAGAACTAGATATTTAAATACCACTGAGAAATGGGGCTTAAGTGCCTTCTTCCCTTCCTATTTCTATTAATGTTTAGCCAGTGATCTTTTCCTACTTTTTTTTAAACTAAAAACAGTAGACACCTGGCCTCCTTCTTTTAGTGTTTTTATTTTAAGATCTAATTCCAATGATTCTTAATTCAGACCGGTAGAGACCTGACTTCCTTATTTTAGTCTCTTTTTTTTTTTTTAAGAGCAGAATCTCCCAACAATTTTTACTTCTGCCTTACAGAAAGCAACAAGTTTTCCATAGGTATCATTAATTAAGCTTCAAYAGGGGATGAAGAGATTCCCTCCACTCTTAATTACTTGGGTCACATCTCTGAAGAGGTGATCTAGCTTTACTTCTAACATTCTCTGTATGAGAATTATTAACCTTAGGATCTGCATCTTAGGTCTTGCAAGTTGGCAGAACTTAAAGGATGAGGATGTTCAGAATGGAGAGGTGGAATTGGGAAAACTTCAGAAAAATTCTGTCTGACCTGTTTTATTCTAAAGCAGATTAGGTTGGCACCTGCCTTAAGGTGAAACAAGGATCTTTACTTACCTTAAACATGAAGGCTTTGTGTCCACAGAATCTGATAATTTCTGAAATTTGTTTTACTTTCCAAATCCAACACAATTGGAGTTAACGTAAAGCCTTAATTATCTTTCACATTGTCACAACAAGTGCATACAGAGTAGAACTCTATAAAGATCTTGCAGTTTTCTTAAGAGCAAAGAAATACCTTTCTTCATTATATTGAAAAATATGGGCAGTTATTTGGGATATCAACCTTGGTGTAAAATATGTGGCCTTGCTTACACTGAGCATAATTTAAACACCCTTTTACACTGCAGTCAAGCAAACACACACCACTGCTCCACATTCCAGTTTTGCACTACAACATCAACATACTCCTTAAGAATATATTCTTAAAACTGAGTCTCTAAAAATGGGTGGCAACTGGAAAAAAAGTCATCAGCACTAGGAGGAGTCAACAAAGACAGGACTGCTAGAGCGTGTGACAGCTTCTGTGTTTAGGTTTGCTCTATGATCCTCACAGCACACCACCAAAGACTTGCTGTGGCTAAAGCAGAAATGACAAGTTTGTGTCACTCAGAGCAGAACTCAGCTACATTTATTGGCCATGCAATACAGACATTTGTGACAGTTCAGACATCCTCCTGAATAAGCATTACCTATTAAACATTAATATACCTGAAAATTGAGAAAAACCAATACGCCTCGACCAAGAAATACCTTCCTGTGCCAGAAACTGAAACTTACTGTTTTAAATAGTCAAGATAATTGCATTACTATATAAGCATATCTTCTAATTGGAATTTAACTCTGCAGTCTGGGAGCTCTGGCAGAAAATCTGCCTTCTAGGGTCAAAGGAAAGTGAAATTGAGCAGATCTGAGTATGTTACAGCTCTGTGAGTATACTCATTTTCTAAATTTCTTGCAGCAGAAGAGCACTCTGATRGCAGTGCTAGAATTGCTCCCTAGTGCTACAGATATTTAGCATCAAAATTTTAACTCTTTACAGATAGTAAGATGGCAAAGAGTGTAATTCAGTGAAGTATAAAGCTAATTGTTCTACAAATATCCTAGGATGTATAAATAAGCCATCTACAAATCTGTAATTGATATCCTACATAGATGCAACAAATTGTATTYTTCAGATGAGGAAAAGGACAACAAAAATTTTGGAGAATCATAAAATATCCTGAGTTGGAAGGGACCCACAGKGATCATCAAATACAACTCCTGGCCCTGCAAAGGACACCCCAAGAGTCACACTCTGTGCCTGAGAGCATTGTCCAAACATTCTTGAACTCAGACACGCTTGGTGCTATGACCTTCGGGAGCCTCTTCCAACACAAAATGCTATTTGCAAAGAAGTATTGAAAAAGCAAGCAAGAATATACAAAAGTCTTCTGTTTTGTGGCAAAATGATGTCAGTAGAAGAAGAAAGGTATTATTTCACACCCTCGATAAGGTGGCTTAAAGATCTTTAAAGATATGGGAGTCTAGTAGATAGAAAAACATAATAAGAATAACCAGCATATCTAAAACTGAATTTGTTAGMCTTAAACCATACATAATCAATTTTAAAGATTTTTTTTTTCCAAGAAGAAAGTACATTTCTAATCTCAAGTAGTTATCAAAGCTGCAGAGTGAAAAAGGCCTAGGGAAACTTACTTTGAGCAGAATCTCACAGGAACAGATTATGTGGGAAGATTTGCATGAATAAAATTCAGCAAAACAAAATTATTATCTTACTTTTTCAATATACCAGCACTACAATAGACATAAAAATTAAAATCACCACTTCTCACCYACTAAAAAAGATAAATCTGAGTTTGCCACACCAGAATTCATTTTAGAGTGTGGAGGAAAAAAAAAAATTCAGTTAACTTTTCATTTCTGTGATGGGGTAAACACCACACAGAGCAATAYTCATAACTTTAAAATTATTCAAAAGGGACAATAAAAAAGAAGACTTGGTTACAGACTGCCATCTGAACAGCCCTGTGTATACGAGCTGAATTAGAAAGTTCATTGCTATGGATTACGATGTGTCAAATCTCCATAATGTTGTATACATCAAACATTAGGAAAAGCATGGTGTAGAATGCATTTTTCTGATTAGGAATATAGGAAATAAGCTAAGTAGACACACAGCAGCATCTAAAGTAAGTTTACTGGGAAAGAGACCATTAAAAAAACTCTAAGAATTCTCTTTATTGACAGGAAAGCCTCTAAAATCCTTGTTGTTGCTCTCTAATAAAGTTCTGAAGTTCTTCAGTTCAGAACTATGTCTTTATTTTAAGGGGTACTGGAGAGGTCTTGCATGGTTTTTAATTACTTAAGACTCTAGAGCTTACAAAAATGTTGTTTTCTACTTTTTTCAACATGGTATGAGGACAAAAGTTAATTAGCTGACTACATTTTCTGATTATCATAAAAAAGCATATGCCCCAGTTCCCAAACAGCTTCCTCTAAGTATATAAGATTTAAATTTAAATTACTTTTATTTATATTGGGTTTTTCCTATCTCTCTTTCCTCCTAACCACACAGGACTCCCATTGGTACCAGTTATATAATTTTAAGATATTTTTTTTTTCTTAAACTAAGCATTTATCAACTTGTACTATTTGCATCTGTTTAACTGGAGGGGCTTTTTTTCTGCAGCACTTACAGGTCATCTATGCCATCATTAACTTATATTCAGAAATATGATAGAGTGTATGTTTTTACCTGCTGACATGAATTTTGTGCYTGAATGCTGCAGAAAAATTGGGTTAAAATTGGTAACTGTTTAAATGCATCACTGCTTTTTAGTATAACTCAGTTATAAAATTACTATATGATGTAATTCTATATTATTATATATAATTTATTATATAATTATTAACATATAATTATTAATTATAGAATTATTAATAATACTATTTAGTTGGTTTTTTCCTCCTGCAGGTTGCAGGTACTGACAGTACCTGGCCTGAGAATGAAGAGTTCAAATACATTTCATGCAGCCAGGACACTTTTCTGTGACAACCACCATCATTACCCCACTCCAAAAATTGTGCTCRTATGGGGTGTGATTCTACCCTTCATCTCTGAACTCTCATGAGACAAAATTAATACCTTAAATAGAAGAAATGAACATCAATAGTGAAATAGGGTAAGAAAAAATTACTGACACTTATTATTCATCTTGAAAGAATCCCTCAGAAATCACAGGAAGAAGGATAGTGTTTCTTCAGTGCTGCATCCTGCTCAGGCTTGAACAATGGAACGGTGTGTGGTGATTCACAGAAAAGTAGAAGTTTTTCAAGTKTTAGCTAAATCAAAATGTTTCAGTAGCAGATTCTTGTTAAGGGTTATTTTAAAACTGCATTCAGTGCTTTCAGCCTAGATGTTTTGATTTTTTTTCTTTTTATATTCAGGGTTTGAATCTTGGCTCATGCTTTGCTYGTTCTGGAAATACATGGGTTTTATGTATAGCTGTTCTTCCGCTGATAATGACTATTGTATGTTCAATTATCTACASTATACCAGAATTTATGTATGGAAACCAATAATTTACATCTGGTCAATTTGCCCAGATCTTCCTTCAGATGCTGCTATCCTGATCCAAAATATTCTTTCATATAAATTGAAATATGGTAGCTATTAAAACAAAATTACTCAGTGATCATATGAATACTGTTTGTGAAAATGTGACATTTTAGTGATGTCACATCTGAAAATTTTGTCCTTACCTAAACTTTGTATGGTAGATATTTTCTTAAATTGTATATCAGCACTGAGAAGAARAATTGTTTCTCCAGCTTCAAATTGTTTGTGTCCAGATTTTATTTTGAAGAGATATTCAACAATAGCAATTTCTCATACTGACTGAGCCCAGACCAAGACAACCCCCAGATACTGAAGTGGCTCAGCAGYAGTCATTTACCCATCCTGAAATCCTCCTTTTTCCCAGCACTTTCTGATGCGACAAGTTCTCATCTTTATCATTCACTTCATGAAATTCAGCAGTTCATTTTCACYTCCTGGCTTTTCTTACCACTTGCTACAGGTAGCTTGAAAGCTTTACCAAACTGTCTTATGGAGAGAGAAACACAGATACAAACGTGCTGCCTCTAATGGTCCCACTCCTCAGAACCAGAAACCTGTGGAAACAGCTGATGTAAAAACAATGCATAGCACTTGGCCTASTCTCCTCAAGGTTCTGCCTAATGTCATCACATCCCCAAAACAGGAGGGTTTTTTTTTTTTTTTTCTAACATATCTAAAATAATACCGAGATGGCACTGCATTTGCTGTCACAGTTTGGAGGTGGTTTGGTTTTGTTTTAGCAGATATTATTAAAATTTTAGTGTATTATCTATCCTTGTGATTTTATTGATAAGATTATTCCACAGATAGAGAATTCAAAAAGAGACATTAAGAAAAACTCTGCAAGCAAATAAAAAATACATTATCTCTGAAAAGGTATGGTGCATGTAGTAATCTTGACTGCCATATTTTTCACTTTCAGAAACCTTGATTACAACTACAGTAACCATCACTAAAATAAGAAACTCCTTGAACATAAGTGCTGCTAAACCTGTACTGCGTCAACTCTCCAATTGGAAATCTTACTGTAAGAAGACAAAGAAAAAAATACTCTGCACATGCACTGCGACAGTGATGAGGCACTGCAGGTTGCCCAGATAAGCTGTAGGTGCTCCATCCCTGGAGSTGTTCAAGGCCAGGCTGGACGGGGCTCTGAGCARCCTGGTCTGGTGAAAGGTGTCCCTACCCATGGCAGGGGGATGGAACAAGATGATCTTGAAAGTCYCTTCCAACTCAGGTCATTCTATGATTCYATRACTTACCAGTATTCAGACAAACAGYGAAGAAACTTGTTAAGGAAAAGTTAAAGGCTTGCAAGTTTCTTAAAAGATACCTGAATTTGTTAGACTATTTCACTTATATTGCAACTATGTTGTCTAATTTCTTTTTTTATTATTTCTAGGTTTGGGTTGTTCTTTGGGCTTGCTGTTTTTTTAATTTTTTTTTTTTTATTCTTCTCTGTAACCCAATTGTTATTTAAAAAATGAATAAGATAAAAATCTATTCCATTCATTTAAGCCCTTTAGGTTTAAACAGGCTAACCAATAGATTCATCTTACCATGAYGATGAAACTTTGGTACATTGCTTAAGCTGTGTTGCAGGGCAGAAGATCTGCATGTCTGTAAAGGTTTTTGATAATTTACTACCTGAAAAATATAGCAGAAAGAGTATTTAGCATGCATGATGTATTTCATGCTATTACAGCTACTGCACTCTCTGAAACACCTMATTTATTCTCCAGGGTCTTGAAACTCAGATTACCTACACAATAACAAAACTACTTCAAAGACAAATATCCAGTGCATGCCACACCTTTGTGACAGAGCACTGGACATGAGTACTTGTCTCCTCCATTAAATATGTTCTCCAGAACTGGGATGCAAATCCACAGTTGACTAAAATGATAAACACTCATTTCAGTCTTCATCCCAAACTAAAATAAACAGGCATTTAAGGTACTGGAAATATATAGTATATACAGTCTCCCACGACTTTCTATGAGGAAAATTCTAATAAAATAGGTCATGGAGCAGTTTAAAAGTAGATATGTTCAGCAGTAGAAGCTATCAGGCGTTGTCATTCTACAACATTACAATTTTCTCGTCCTGATATTCTACCAGTAGCATGAAAGGAAAAAAAAATCTCTGACATCTCAATTGTGCAGAAAAACTAAGTCATATTATATAAAGACATCCAATCTCTTTTTATCACTGATTTTTTCTTCTGTGTGATCTTAACATAAGGCTTTCCTAGATGCCAAGAAACAGTCAATAAAAAGAAGCCTTTGTTCTTGAACAGCACCTTTGTTCTTCCCAAGCCTTAGCAACAGTTCATGGATGCCGTAAGGGCAGAATAAGGGGAAAGATTGAGTATGGAAGAACTCTTTATTGCTTGCCTGTTTCTAGCTTATCCTTATATCTGACACTAACTCATAGTGATAAAACTGTTAAATACTACCCCTGATGATAAAACCTCTAACAGGAAAAAGCMCCTTCCCTTTTTTGCCATTTATTTCAGACCACTTTCCTTGACCTGAGCACTGCCCAATGTGACCATTTTCTGCAAGCATGAAAGATGTAAATTTTTAAATGGATTTATTGKGGTGATCAAGCTCTGCTAAGTAGCTGGATTATAAATAGAATATGGAACTTCCTTGACAGATTTTACTGAGCAGAAATGCTACTATTCCACTCAGGAATACGCAGAATYAGACCAGGACACTGTGCTATACCAGCCACAGCAGAGGAAGGTGACATTTCTCAGTTCCCAGGTTCCAGTGATGTTGCTGCTATGTCTGAACAGTTTGTAAGGGCAACATAGGGAATAACAAATTCTCCCATGTACAACAGATTTCTCATGTGGAAATCCTGAATCAGAAGTCATGGGATACTTCAGCAGGTCCCCAAGGCAGGGCAGGGCAATCAGAGGATGGAAAAAGTGGAGGCTCCAGGCAAGTGGAACATCTGCCATGAAGCTAATCTTTGTGTATCCAAGCATTTTACATTTTCCTCATCATACTTTGGCATGAAAGCTTGGGTTTGTGTCTCACAGAAACCTGTATCACTATTTTCACATCAGCTTTTTAACACAAACCTGCTTTTGAGAAAATGTGCTAACCAAAATATCCCACCAAAAATTACTTGGATTGCAAAGACAAAGCACATGTTAAAATTAATTTGACACAGAAACAAGTGCTGGTGTAGCTAATTCCTCATTACTTGTTTTCTGCATCAAAAGTAGATGTTATGGCTGTGCCAAAGCTTATAGGCATTGTAAATCCACATGGGAATTCTTTGAAAAATTGTTCTGCCCTGTGTGATGCTATAAATCACAGCACAGTCGAAGAACAGGCAGTTCATGTTTCAAAGGACCTTGATTTAATTGTGCAACATGAAATCTTAACCAGCTTTTTTTAAGACAGGTACTCAATGATTTATATTATTTCTCACACAAAGAATACTACTTTGACACTTCAAATATCTTCTTTTTTAATATATTAAGTGAAAAAAATCACAAATTATGTAATCYGTGGTCCCAAAAAATGGCTTGGTTTACTTTCTCTAGCTAAGTTATTTCCACCTCTCTCTCTCATTTCATGAGAGTATTGTAATTTTCTTCTGTTGGTACAATTTAAGYAATAATGGATTCGTTCTACTTAGACTGAATACAAAGATTAAATTCAAGTTTATCAACATCAGCTTGCCATAATAAACTCTTTGATTACAAGAAATGCTAAAGGTGTGTGATATGTTTTCAGCTCATTTAAATCAGCTGACTGATACTAAAATAATTCTGGTTAAGATCTCAGATGCCATTTGAAGACACACTAATGTTCTTCTATACATAACAATAAAAACTGGTATAGAAATCAGTATTTCTTCACTTTATGAATTTTTGTATGACCCCAGCTAYGGGATGGTCACTGCCTGAAAACTACAGACTCAGTTTTGATATTTCCAACAGAAAGTATTATTTCAAATTACACCAAGGAGATTAAGAGGCCAATTCATAGCCTTCAAAGAGAAAAAGCTACTTAAACTAATCTTAAATAGCTTTAGATCAGACTCATAATTTAGGTATGTGCTGAGGCTCCAAAGAGTGTGATGTTCTTAAGAAGYTTCTCATTTTAGTTCCATGAAAACCACAGGGGTATAACATACACAACATTTTGAATCAATTCAGCTTCAGGTAACCCTTTCAAATAACTATGTTGTTTTCTCTCCWGAAGCTACAGCTCAAAGATGTGTTAAAGTCTACTGATGCCAACTGCAAATTCCAAACAAGCATTACAACAGAATCCTCAGTGGCTGAACTTATTTCACTGTCAATTTATTTTTAGCAAATAATTTCAATTTTTTTAACTTTTGCTTCTTTCTGAAAGCACCTTATATTTGCGAGGGACAGATTTCTGTTCAGATTCTGGTTCAGAAAAGTCTTGTAAAGAGCAAGGTGGTGTCAGCTGAGCACCATGCAGAATCTTAATGGAACAACAGGAAAGCAGCCTGGGATGGGCTCGCTCTCAGAAACCCTTTATTTTACTACTAAAATATTGTTCCAGCACAGTGCCCCATTCCTGGTTACACTGCCGGTGTAGGTGCTGAGATGCGCTGCAGTGAAGATTGAAAATACAGATTGTGACAGAAGATATCGCCCTCCTATGGCAGGCACCCAGCACGTCTGCAATCCCATCACTTCTATTTCAAGGCTCGGGGCTAAAAAAGGGAAGAACTTGTCTGGACTGTGTTTCATAACCCCTTTGGCATGCACATAAGCAGGTCACCCACCCACATCAGCACCAACTGCAAAGGCTGTACAACCAAACCTCTCCCAAGCACAGAGTGCCACTGGCTCAGCTCACCTGCCCAGCCTGCAGCCCTCYATCCCAGCACTCCATCCTGGGGTGCATTCCACCGTTCATCAAGGCTGATGATCCCATAGTTCTGGGAATTGACCAAAATTTCCAGTTCATCATGCTTCTCATGCTGCTTTCAGATGTGCTCCTGAACTATTTGAAGGCATTCAGGTCTGCTCCTAAAAAAAGGAAAAGGCAATAATGAGTTTTGCTGGCATTTAAATCTCTCACCCTCATCACTTGTGATCACCTTCAGTCTTGCTGCTTGTCTGTAGCCACCTCAAAACACAAAACGGAAATACTAYAGAACTACCTACAAAAACAAAGCTTCCCACATCTTTTCTTATGAAAGGATTTTATTTTCTATATGATTTCTCCTTAAATTATAAATGGTTTAACTGCTAACTACTTTTTAATAGTGTTGAACTGCCCTCTGCAGCTGAATCAGAGGTAAAACCTGTAGGAAAAAATTTCTATCGTGATTCATGACCTATGTCTCAGCGTTCATGAAATCAGGCTCACTCTTGTTCGATCTCAGACTGTCTGAAATAATCCAATGAGAGTTTTATGAGCAAAAGATTTTAAATATTGAAGTAATGCTTATAGAAATAACGAAGTATTTTTTAAAAAAAACTTGTGAGTACTTGGTTTCTCCATTTCAAGAATGAAAGGGAAAATTTTAGTTAGGAGACCAAAAAAGGTTTGGATTTCACTATTTAGTTTTTGATCCTCTGAGATCACAGGGTTAAGRAAATATTCAGAGCAACATATACAAACACATTCACCTGCAAAAATAAGAGCAATCTAGCTGGCATCTTACAAATGCAAATTCTCATCCAAGAATTGAGTGACTGAACMTATTTGGGTTTGACTTATGCTATAGAAAAAAGGTCAACTGTCTCAAACTGATTTTTTTTTTCTGTCTCAACTTAGATAGTATATTAGAGTTATTGTTCCTACTTACTTAGATTTAGTGCCATTCACAGTATAATGTAAAWTCTGATACACTATTCTATATTCTGAATAGCAAATAAATGCCAGTTCCTGTGAAAARGATGATAAAATTTACAAGACAAGTAGTAAAAGTAGTCACAGGATTGATTAGAGCTGAGGCACAAGGGTTAAACTGTACTCAGTCTTGACTGCTTTGACCAGTATTAATGACTCATTAAGAAATCACACACACATTCCTTCAAGAAAAAAGAGCAAGGTTCAATAATGAATGTACATTTTAAACTAAGCACTGTCATATTTGCTAGAGATTAATGAGGGGTAATGAATGATGCATCCACAAAGCCAGAAAATTCCAATTTTTGCCCCTGCAAAAGTGCTTGTAAAAACATTGAACTTCAAAAAAAAATCTCAATCATGCCTTGACTTTAAGATATTGGGTTATACCTTTCAAACAATAATCTCTAACTGTGCCGGATCAACACCTGCACAGCAACAGCAAGAGGGGAAATATTGGCACTTAAGACTCCACTCAGCAAGTGTAGAGGAGTCAGGTATCTTGGTAACAGTGGTGCAAACAATCTTTAAAATTTCATCCATTTAATTCCTCAGGAGAGAATTCTTAGTGRGTGAGCTAAGGCTATTGCTCAAACAATGTCACAACATCTACAGTCACTTATCAATATAAAAAAAGTAATAAAAATTCAGAATTACTAAAAGCTATACAAGAACTTCTGAAAAAAARGTTGCTTTTCAGTTGTTGTTGTGAYGATTCATTAGATTTGCAGGTTAGCACTGAATATTCGTTACCCTGAAGACCCTAGAAGAGATTATTCCTACAGCACTGTATTGCTGAATTCTATTCTTAGTTCTGGATAGATTTCAATTCTAATATCCTTGGCTAGTCACAATTCTCACTGAGCCTTGGATTCTCTAACCTTGCTGCTAGTTTCCCCTATAATTTCCCGTATTCTTCCCAGGCCAMCTGTTCTTGTTTCCACTTCCTAAAAGCTTCCTGAAAGTCATGACCCAGCACTGTGAACTTGCAGCTCAGAGGGCCAATTGTATCCTGGGCTGGATCCAAAGGAGTGTGGCCAGCAGGACAAGAAAAAGGATTGTGCCCCTCTGTTCTGCTCTGGTGAGATCCCACCTGGAACACTGCACCCAGCTCTGGGGTCYCCAGCGCAGAAAGGACATGAGACAGCGGGAATGAGTCCAGAGGAATGCCMCAAAGTTGACTAGAGGGACGGAGCACATCTCCTGTGAGGAAAGGCTGAGAGAATTTGGTGTGTTAAGCTTGGAAAAAGGCTTCAAAGTGACCTAATTGCAGCCCTCCAGTACCGGAAGGGAGCTACAAGAAAGATGGAGAGGGATTTTTCACAGGGACTGTAGTGRCAGGACAAGGGGGAATGGCTTCAAACTGAAAGAGARCGGGTTCAGATCAGATATTGGGAAAAAGTTCTTTAGGTGATGAGGCACTTGAACAGGTGACCCAGAGAAATTATGGATGCCCCAAGCCCCAGGATTGTTCAAGGCCAGGCTGGATGGAGCTCTGAGCAATCTGCTCTAGTGAAAAATGTCCCTGCTTCCAGCAGGGGATTGGGAAATAGGTAATCCTCAAGGTCCCTTCAACTCAGGCCATTCTCTGATTCTATGATTTATGAATTCTTGCAGGTGGTTAAGAAAGTGCAAATATTCTAGACACCACACTTATTGGAAAAAAAGTTTAAAATAACATTGTACAATRAATTTTATTGCTGAATTTTGAATGGCATTAATACTACATTGCAACGTGCAATTACACTTACACAGAGGTGATACGTTCACCTCCATAATTTAACTTTAACRTGATGCCTGTCACTTGTGCTTGTTTTCATTACACCTATTTTAATAGCAATACCTTTTCAGTCTACAGATTCCTAACAACACAAACAACAGATTCTTGCACATTTTTGCTTGGCTGAGASTAAAAGTTGTCTGAAGAAACTTTTTTCTGTCCACTTGCTTAAAAGGGAGATCTTTTCTGCCCTTTTAGAGACCTGGTATCCATGGGAAAGAATGGGAAGAGAGAACACAAGCTGAACTCTGAGGGGCAGTGGAGAGAAAGAAACCATTCTGACCTTTCTCTGCATTCTTCTCCAAATTGCTTAAACCCTGCAGCTTGTGAGCAGAAACCTCCAGTTTTTTTTCTATGGTTACCCTCCCAAGGATAAAGATGATGAAAGAAAGAGTTCTTTCTTGAAAAGGGCTGCTCTTGTTGACAGAGCTAGAGATTCTGGTGTTGTGAGAAAGCTGAAAGAATTCAACTCACAAATACTTTAAAAGTTCGTAACTGCAACTTGCTGGTATCACTTAAAGAAAGCATCCTTTGGGAATTTAGCACTTACGAACAAGCAGGGTGTGAATAATGTCATTGCCACTCCTAACAGAGATCAAATCCCAGTGAATCAGCTATGTGGAAACCAAAATATCACAGTGACAGGCACTTCAGCACTACATCATAAAGCCTCTTTTRTAAATATGATGGGTTAAATCTTAGCCCTATTGAAATGAAAGCTCACCAAAAATCAAAGAACAGAGTAGCATGGCTTCTAAGGAAGTAAATTGTTCAGAGGCTCATCTTCCCAGCAGTATCAGGCTGCTTCTAATACCCTCTGACCTGCTGTGCYGCCCTGAATTATTCACTCACCTCTAGCCTCCATGCTGTGAACCCTCTCTTGGACTGAAGCTGTGCTCTAACAGGAAAATAGGYTGCTTCTTGTAACATAATGGAAGTCAGCAGCTGCTACAGACCCAAATGCTGCTGCTGTATTACATCTAATGCAACAGCAAGTGCACTGTATTCTGTCTTCAGAGAGATGGGACTTCCATTGTTGTTGTAGTTCTACAAACACCATCTTCATTCCACTTAGGAGTCCAAGTGATATAAACCAGAAATTACCTAACAAAATAGAAACCATGAGASGACTCATAAATCTAACCACCAGGTTGACAGCATGTCCCAAAATGAGGCAGTGTATTCTGAATTACAAAAGAAAAGCAAAAAATTGAAGGGAAAAAAAAATCAATGAGGTTTGCCAATAAAAGCTATTTGGAATCATCTCAGCCTTCAAACAGATAATAAATTATTCTCTATAAAAATCAGGTTAAGGTAATCCAAAATTGAAAGTTTTAGCTTTCAGCACTGAACACACAATCTAGGTGCTCTTAGAACAATGTTAAATTCAAATAAGCAATAACATCTTAACAAGTACACCAAGCACAGAGGAAGACTCAGAAGAGAGGATGGAGCCAGGCTTTTCTCAGAGCTGCCAAGCCATGGGACCAGAAAAGCAGGCAGGAACTGGTGCACAGGAAGTTTCAGCTGAACACAAGGAGGAACTTTATTACTCTGCCAGTGAACAAGAACCAGAACAGATTGTCCAGAGAGGCTGTGGAGTCTCCCTCAATGGAGACATTCCAGAACCATCTGGATGCAATCCTATGCCACATGCTCTGGGATGACCCTGTTTGAGCACTGTGGCCCCATCCAGCCTTACCTATTCCATGAAGACAATTTAAGGAATCCCTAAATCCTAGCAATAACATYCCACAGAAAAGAGAAAACGTATTTTACAAGCATGTTGATAACTGACCCTCTAACACCTCATCCACATCTTGAGGCCATGCAAGGCTGTGGAAGAATTCAGCTCAAACACTTACGGGATAGAGTGATATTCCTGCATTTATCATGCTCATTAAGCCACAGTGAGGTCCTGAAGAGAAATGACACACTGTTGTTCCACACATTTATTTCACAATCATCTGTGAGAAACTAACCTTGTAGAGGATCCTTCTTTTGCCAGATCTTCCTCATGATCTACTTGATCTTCTGCCACATCYTTCTCATGATCATACTCATGATGGAATGCTTCTCATGCCTTAATCTGATGCCTTCTGATCGTAAAGACACTGCAAAAGGAAAACTCAACTATTTATTTTCGAAAATCAGCAAAGTGTACTACATGATAGTTATGGTCCAAAGGAGCAGAAAAGCAGAAGTAAATTAGGCCCAAATTAGGTGAATAGTGATTCTCTTGGCATGAACCATAAAGAGGGAGATTATTTTCAGCAGCAGGGCATCAGTCTAGTAACTGCTGATTTTTTTTTTACAAGACCCCACCCACAGACGTAGCAATGACCATCTATTTAGGCCCTTAGAGATAGCACAGTAAAGCACATTTATACACAAAATTTTAGTTCATAAACTTACAGATAAGYTTGCATAGCAGGGTGTTATTGGCATGGCAAGCAGGACTAAAACAAAGAACACAAAGAAATCACAGATTAAGAAGATGAASAGAAGAAAAACTCATATCACCTAAGAAAGGGTGGGGAAGGAATTACTACAGTGAGATTATAAATCTGTCTTGGAAAAATATATCCATATTATTAACATTTCAAGTCCTTTATGGCTCAAACTTCATATTAACATGAATTTGTTTTTTAAACCATCTCATCAGAAAGCCATTTTGGTCTGGCAGAGTCCAAAGACTTGRTCCCTGTAATGAAAACTATTTTACAGGTACAATATTTATGGTCAGTCCTTGAAATTTCTCCAGTATCTGTTTAAGCAATTTTTGTCTTCATGAAAGTAGCTGAGATTATTACGCACAGGATTATATTTGGTGGTTACATATACAGCTTCAAGAAACACTAACATGGTGCACAGTTCCTCATCTGCAAATGCCCAGGATCATCTTAGTGTCAGCCAGCTTCTATTTTTTTTTTTTTTTAATTATTCTAGCATCTCTTTGCACCTGTGCAAATTTAAACTTTTTTTTCTTACCTTTTCATTTTTGTCTATTTAGCTACAGYACATTACAATGATACTGTCTTTTCAGATCCCTGTCTTCTCAGGTAAGGATTCTATTTTTCCCYGCTTTAAGAGCTTTCTTTGGCCTGCTGTGCTTCATCCCTTTGACCTTTTGCTTGTTTTACAAGTGTCTTTCAAGGGCAGGAAGGGTTTTCTTGGTGTGGAATATTTTTTCTCAGCTTTGGTTTACCTGACAAAGATTATATCTGAGATCACCAATCTATATATCTCACTGCATTAAATGACCTCATTTCCAAACTGAGTAAGCAAAATATTATTCCTTTACTTTCCCTTTGTTTACAAAGGTGAATAAACATAAAAYATGCTCATTTTTCAAACAGATTTTGCTTGTACTAAGAAGACTGACTTAAAACACTTTTCAAAACCATCAAAGCACTGACCATTCTCAGCAAAACTCAAACTGGTGTCTCTTGTATCATGCAGAATTTTGATTGGACTCATAGCAAATGACCATATGACTTCACCAAAGAGTAGTARCAGTAGAGAAAATAAAAATGAATATTTTGAACAGACACTGACAGTATATTGCAACTGCTAAGAGCACTATGATGCGATAACAAGGTATGTTAGACTTAAATATTGCATGAAAACTCAAAAGGTATTTAAGCAAGCTGAAAATAGTAGTTTACTTTCTTTGTTTTCCTCAAGGTATCAGTATCTACCTCCCAGATTGGAGATTTAGTTATCCCTCAGAGATATTTGCTTTTGGATATAATCGATGAATACAAAAGGAACAATAGATTTCAATATGCATTTTGGGATTTTTTTCTTTAATCCTGTTTTTCTTCTCTCACTATCACTTGAAGCTATTTTCTTCCCAGTCTTTTCCATACAAAGCAGTAGAGTTCACACTTTTTCTACTGCACCTAGTAGATTTTCAGCTATATTACTCCCTATAGTTCAAAAACAGAGCTGATATGCAAACCCAGTTCCTTTGCAGAAGAAAGGAAAATTACATGTTGAGTCAGGCATATTGCGGTATAATTTTATTTCTAAATAAGATAATAATAAAAACGGGATCATAATACTTCTTCTACCACAAGGAATAATAACAATAATAACAATAATAACAATGTACTCCATCTTATTTCCCAGAAGTCCATATCTACAATCGAAGATGCAGTTCTGTATGCAGAAATGCCCAAAGCTGCCACTCTAGAGAGCCATATGTCAAGATAAAAAAATCTGATCTATTTTCATTACTTGCTACCTCCTGTGCTGATCCTCTGTGTTTTCTCTCGCTCTAACCCTACAGGCATTAATGCTTTCCTGATTTTCTCTTTGCTCTATGCTGGGCCAGCACAAGCATTGACAGACTTATGCATGAGCTGGACTGGGGCACTAAGGAAGCCAAAAAAGATACCTAGCAGCACAAATAGTTAGCGTGCAATACTAGATTGGAATTGCCCCTGAAAAGCTGTAGGCCAAATTTCATCCTAGAAGAATGCCTGAGGGGTTTCTTTTTGAGGTTTCTTTGGTAGTTTCTGGTTGACTGGATTTTTTGGTGGGTTGTTTATTTTGTTTTTATAATTTTCTTTATTTTGATGTTGGGTTTTTTTTTTTCATTTGCTTGTTGTCTTAACTATTTTCACTGCTTTTATTTAGACCAAAATCTTGCCTATGGCATCTTCCAGCTTACCTATGTTTACACAGGTAGCACTTTAATCCTCCTTCTCTAGGTCACTTCGTTCAGCAGCTTCTACCAGGTGCCAAGAGACTCCACAAATCAAGACATACAAAGTTCAGAAGAGCACAGCAGTTATTTACTTGTGAATACACACAAGAGATGCCAAGGTGTAACAAGCAGTATCCAGAAGTTAAATTGCTCTCCATTCTTGTGGCAATCATCAGCCAGTGGAAAACAACTGATCTCCTCAGAATGGGATAATCCTCAATCTAACCAAGTCATCAAGTTATAATTCCTGCTTTTTCTCTTAGTATTTAATAACTTTTCTTATCAGTGTTCTTCGTCTTTTAATTCTTCCAGAATTCAAATAATTCACAGTTTAATAATTTTCAGAATAGAGCTAAGACAACATCACACTGCTCTGCAGTACCAAAACCACTTCAACCACAAACTATCAGGGTCCCAACTGGGATTTGGGGGATATCTGTTGTTCAAGTGTTTCAAGCCCTTATAAAAATACTACCTCTGTCTAGGATGAAATGGGAATTGGTTATAAAGTTCACACAAATAACTCTGATTCATTCCTGAGCATCCAGCTGAATTTAATCACAGCACAAGCAGACAGTGCAGATCTTCAAATGAGTCTGGCCTCAGTGGGGCTGCTACCTTWTGCAGGGCAGAGGAACTCTTCCTTCCTTGTAACCAAGTGCCAGTGMAGGCAAGAAAAGAGGAGAGCAGTCACACATGGAGCTGTCAGACTAATGGGCCCAACATTGCAGAAGACTTTTTAAAATTCCCAGAATTTTCCAACTGTCAACACTGAAAACCTCTGCATTAATTTCCAGGAAGCCTCCAATGGAGACACTTTGCCACACAGCTGCCTTAGGGCCAGCCACCTCCACTGCCCCATCCTTGGCCACAAAATGAAATCTGAGCAATAAACATGGTTTTTAGAGCTTCCAAGCTCTTTCAGAGTATTTTCCCAGGAATTTCTCCACATTATACTTTTTCAGTTCATGCTTCCATTATGACAGATTGTATTTTCAGATGCACAACAGCAATCTCCCTTTTTAAACACACATTTTAAATGTAAGGTTTTATACATTTTGTTAGATACATATTTAATACCACTAAWATATATATATATCTCAAACATATATACATATATTTTGGGACTTTAGATAAAGGAATAAATATTTCTTCTACCTAAAAACCAATTTTTCCATCCTTGCAAATCAAAAATATGTTCGCATGTRCATGCACGTATGTATGTGGATATCACTAAGTGCTACCTAACATAAATCTAGTCAGAAGTCAGGCCTTTATACATKCTTGAGGTGATTTTGCTCATCCCTCTCTTTCTGGCCTGTACTTTTAATTTCTTATGTCCACAGAAGTACTAAGCCATAAACTGGACTACTGAGCTTATCAATCTAAAAACAAATACTTCCCTAATACAAACACACCTGACTATTACTGAAAACCCAGCTTAGGTATTATTTCTACTTCACCGTTTKGTCATTACAGGAAAATAGTGGTTCACACTGAGATACTACAATATTCAAAGTAGATGGCAGTATATTTTCAGATTGTTGCATAACTCTGGTGAGACTATGCAAGACTTTTTCCCTTCCCAAAGGGTTATTTTTTTCTGATTCTGAACCAAAATGCACATCATCCTAATTATTCAGCCCACTAAAATGCAAATAACAGAGATGGGCAAACAAATATGAGAGGGTTTACTAACAATACAAGCCCTGTAATAAATGAAAAATTGAAGGTTATTTTTTAATAACAGTAAACCATGTGACCAATTTTCTATGCATCATTTTTCAGCTCAAATGTATTCTGAAGCATTTATTCATAATGCTYATATAATGGTGCTACTTCCATTTTCACCTTGAGCAATGAAGGTGATCTGTAGCCATTGTGTTCAAAGGCTATCCGTGATAGTAATCTGCCATTATGCTCTATCAAACCACATCGCTTTCTGTTTCAGCCACCTCAAAACTGCTCAGGATTAAAACTTAAAAGCTAGATCCTGCAGGTACATGAACAATTAGYGAGTGTAAATAGAAACTTTCAAACCTCACTGCTGGTTGATGGCTATTGTGCCTATGGCTGACTAACAAGCTCTTTAATGTATTCTATTCAAAGTCCATTTCCATTTCCTTGTCTTCTGCACAAGACGTAAGACATTTGCATACACAATGTAAGTACTATAACACTGTTTGTTAGGCTATAGAAATAAAAACTCAAGATGTACTAGCAAATGAAGATTACTCACAGCTATGTGCTGTCACTTGCTTTTTATTCTATTCCAAGAAGTACAAGTATTTGATCTCTCAGTCACACTCAACTTCCTTAGGCCTTGTTCAGAAAACCTGTAGACAAATTCTGTTAATTCTTTTGGACTGGATGCAAGACTTCTTTATTTTGTGTTTTTATCTCATGTACCATTGTTTCAGAAAATTATTACCACACCAGAGGACTGAGGAAGAAGGACTACTTTAAAGAAAAAAACACTGAAATTTGATTCTGATTCTGTTGCATATGAAGAAAATTCTATTAAACATTAAAGGATGCAAAATTTCATGCTGAGTAATGAGCAACACCAGGAAAAGGTTTTTGTAGTTCTCTTTCCATGCTGAACTTTTGAAGTGTATTACTTACATGTCAAAATATCTGTTTTACTTACTGTCTCTGGCTTCTGCATGATCTTGTAAGTGAAGATAAGAAAATACTTGACAAGTAGTGTTTCTAAGAATTAAGATTACTTGATCATCAAGAGATACTGTAATTACATCTGGAAGTCATTAAATTGCTTCTTGAGTTTAAAAAACTACTCTCCTTTGTAATCACAACTTAAGTGTAATTTGAAATGCAGTAATACATGCCAAAAGAATTGAATATAGGAAACAAGTTGTGATAGAGAAATTAAACTAATCACTTCAGAGGTGTAGCAGTAAAGTTAAAGCTCTAGATTATTATTTTTTTAATCATTGACATTTGACAGKGCTAATAATCAGAAAACCAAATATGTTTTAGTACAATGAAATTGTAGTTTCATCATGAAAAYGTGTGGATGTTGAAAAATTCCAAAACAGTCCAGAACACCATCCACTTCCATAGAATCATAAAATGTTTTAGGTTGGAAAGAACTTTTAAGGTCACCTAGTCCAACTCCCCTGCCATGGGCAAGGACATCTTCAACTAGATCAKGCTCCTCAGAGCCCCATCCAACCTCACCTGGAATGTTTCCAAGGATGGGGCATTCACAGCTTGTCTGGGCAACCCAGTCCAGTGTTTCACCACCTCATCATTAAACCTTCCATCCTTTCGTTTAGTCTAATCTACCCTGTTTTAGTTTAAAAYCCTTAACCCTTGTCCTACTGCTACAGACCCTACTAAATAGTATCTCTTCAGCTGTAAGGCTGCTTTAGGCCCTGAAAGGCTGCAATAAGGTCTCCCTGGAGTGTTGTCTTCTCCAGGTTGAACCACTYAAGTGTCTCACTCAGCCTGTCTTCATAGGAGAGGTGCTCGAGCCCTCTAAACATCTCTGTGTCTCTCCTCTGGACCCACTCCAACAGGTCCTTGCCTTTCSAGACATTATGGGAAGCCACATGGTCATTCAGATCTCCTCGAGACCTTTTGTTTTCCCATAAGCTTTGCTGTTCAGCTGACTTAAAAAACTGATCCCACAGAAAGATGACCACTGCTATTTTTACAAGAAATACAGTAACAAAACCACCTTTTCGGTGTATTTTACATCCATTGAAACACTCATTAAATGCAGCCTGAAAACTAAAAAATAAAACCCAAAAAAATTAAAATTGAGTCAYGCAGAGCTCTCTTATGACAGTAAATCCCTTATGTGCCAGCATATCACATAGAGCAGGACAATTAATTACCTCAGAGAGAGTCTTGAGAGGATTATGGATCCCTCCATTCTGTCATTTGCACAGGGAAAACACAGGGCACAGCCATCCTAGCATTACAGCTATGGTGAGGAMAATCGTAACAGACTGTCCCAAAAAAAGTGTTCTCTCTGTCTCAAGAGATAATTTAAATGAACATTTTACTTAACACAATCAATGGAGTAAGAGCATTAACATGCTCARTTGCTTCAAACCAGTAATTGCCCAGGTAGCACTAACTCAACAATTTTCTGTCTGCTGCCAAACTGACATGCAGCAGGTAAATTTATWGTAGTTCAGAAAAAACTAACAAATACTTGCTTGTACATATATATCCACATATATAATCACTAATGATAATTTAATATTTACAAAATGCACATAAGTTATTCTATTACATATACATGCACACTTTCTCTATATTGATACCACTGTTGCATGGAAATAAAACATTATATCATAATTAAGACACTATAAAAAAAATCCTTCCTTGATTAAAAGATTTACCTCCCCAAGATTGCTTCTTAAAATTAGAATCTAAACAAGATGTAAAACATAGCCTCAAAGATTTTCTATGTCTCCTCTTATATTACATTATAAGCTAGCTCAGAGATGCAAACATGATTACTATTTACTTGTGCCCTCAATTCTGAGACTAACCGGATTAGTTATTGACCACCTGTAAGAAGGCAGCTGCTTGTGTAGGATTTTGGCTCTAAAGAAAAAAACCTCAAGATTAAAAAATAAAATCACAAGAAAAAGAATTACTAAGTAAAAGCATTTTATGCTCATTTTGATGATATCCTTGCATGACACAAGTATAAAGATGGGGCTTTAAAAGTTTCTTGATTGGTTTAGACACATGAGCCTGGGATAAGAGAAGCCTAGTGTCTGACCCCGAGTTCTCTCTGAAATGCAAACTGGGCTCCTCTTAGGATCCAAAGTTTAATGTTTTCCAGACATCCATACTAGACAGATTCTTCCCAAAATTCCTTTTCTAAATGAAATCTGTGGAATTACATAGCACAGGAGACACTGACCTAACTTGTGCCTAACTTMAATCCTCTCTTCTCTAAAAGAACAACCCCTCTGTGGTTAATCATAATTAAGTCGTTGTCAAGGTGCTACATAWTCCACCAAAATTACTTTGAACTTAACAGGAAATACTTCGCCAAGAAATTCAAATCTTTATAAATGCTCTGTCTTTTTTGCTAGTTTTCCCCTGCTGCTTCTCCAGCACAAGAAGTGGCTGATTTTCTTCAGATTGATCAGGGCAATTAGACGATCTGAATGTCCTATGCCGTCACACCCAGATATGCCCCAATTTTGGAGGGTATTATAATCCTCTTCCTGCTAAGGTCACTARGTCTTTCTTTTTTCACTACATTGGAATTGCAAAACGAACAGCAAGCAGGATTCTCTCACAAAGGAGCATCATGACCTATGCAACTCACCCAAGGCTGTATTTCTCTCCAGGGTACAGTAATTATTTCCATCTCAAACTCTGATATCACCACTTCATCATCTTATGCTGGAGGGATGGAAATCGCTAATGTCCAAGCAATTTCAGGGTCAGAATTGTGAGCAAAAATGAGGTATAGCATAAAGAGAGCATAATTTGTATACACAGGATACAGTGCAAGGGGAAAACCAAACAGCCAGTCACCAAAAGCAGAATATCAATGCACCTAGGACTGTACCTCTTTTGGATATAACAGTGGAAGAGRTGAGTGTTGTAGAGTGCCAAGAAATAGGAAAAAAATGCAATATAGCCCTGTGTTCTCCACACTGCAGAAAGCATTAACAAGACGGAGGTCAAGTGGATCACTATGTGGCAAAGGCAAGCTGTGAAGACTAAGGATTGCAGGGTAGCATAAATAAACATAAACTATGAATTAAACATATCACAGTGAAGAGTGTAACCAAGAAACTAAATGCTGGCCATCATTTCTCAGAAAAGTGCTCACAAAAATGCCATATAATAAAGGTCTGCTCGTTTATAAAGGGGCATACTGTTACACAGGACCACCCAACAACAAGGAATCAAGAGTGTGAAGATCCAGTAGACAAGTTAAACAAGTCTTTATACTCTAGGTATAATTTTTAATTGCAAATTAAATACTGTAGAAAGCCCACTTGAGGCCAAACACCCACATAAATGAATCAACTGRTATCTTTTCWTGAGTCTATGTTGAAGAAAATATTYTGGTTTTTACAGGTCTTGCATGAAATTCTCACAAAGTCCATTTGAGACCACCTAATGTACATATTAAAAATAGAGTAAATAKTATTAAATGGATATTTAATATTTAACTGTAATTGCTCCAATAGTAGTAGTTTCAGCATTTGATGGAGCAAATTATTTTCTGCCCATGTACTCACAACTCCTCAGGTGGGCACAGAAGMGTCAGACAGAAAATTCTGTGTCCAAGTTCAAAGCTGAAATACGTGACAGTTGTTCATTCCCGTGTATAATTGCTGGGCCAATTTATTAACAGAAAGGCAGCCTGTGTATGATTAGTTGGCTCTCTGCTAATAAATAGCAAGCACAAGGCACTAAGCAAGGCCAGACTGGATGGGGATCTGAACAACCTGGTCTACTGGAAGGTGTCCCTGCCCCACTGCAGAAGGGTTGGAACCAGATGATCTTTAAGACCCCTTCCAATCCAAACCACTCTATGATTCATAACGTCCATCAATTTTAAACCTCAGCAATCAAACAACAAATTATAATACAGCATTTTTGCAAAACACTGCCTAAAAAATGCAAAGCATCAGATTCAGAGGAAAATCAACAATATAGTTACTAGCGATTTAATTTAAAGCAAATGAAGGCCACCCTACATTCAATAACTGTGAGCAAGCCTTTGAGTGATTGAGACAAAAAAAAATCATTATTTGTGCTTTCAAGAATTATGTATTTGTCCTGAATGGTAAAGTGTTCTGTAAAAACCTTGTCATCACAGGCAGTGTTTTCCATATTTTCACCTGTCACCGTAAGAAACTCATCATCGTTTTGTGCAGATTCATCAATCCTTTAAATCAGATTATGTGAATCATAAATTCACTAGACAAAATAGCTTACTGTACCTTTGAGTTGCAAAGAAATTGAAAATGGAACCTGGAAACATCTAAATATAGCTTACCAAAAAAACCTGCTTATTTCTTCTTTTCATCTGCACTGCACTAATATGCAACCTGGCATGAGTGCCTTGCATTATTAAAAAGGTCTCCTCTAAGGCAAAAATCCCTACTTTAGAGAATGTTTGTTAAAAATAAGTCTCAGGGGCTTTTTTTGTAGTTGCATTTTTAAAAATCTTTTTGGGTTACTCTTTACATCATTCTCAAAATAAATTGTACAATACAAAATGCTTTAGCCCCTAAGGAAAAATGACAGCAACTAAGGCCCATTAGCATTATTTTCCAAACAACTAATAAAGAAACAATTCTTCAATTCATCTTACAACCAGTGAAATGAAGCACTCATCACCCTCTGCAGCAAGTCCAACTTTTAGAACAGCAGGGTATTTTATATATAAAAAGCTGTAGTATAATGCAAGATAACAATAGCATAAATGAAAAACTAGGCATCCCAAACACCACTAATTCAAGCTAGGCTGCTCATGCCTTGTAAYATCTAGAGACAAAAAAATCTCTGGTGAGAAGACAGAACTCCAGAAGAGTATCAGTAATGACAAGAATAGTTTGGGATGGGACAGATTTCACAGACGATCTGGTCCACCTCTCCACTTAAGATCAAGCAAGACTAACCTGGACATTGCATCATGCAGGCCCTYGTCCAAAGTCAAATTCTGAAACCCTCCAAGACTGTAGACTCCACCATCTCTCCAAGCAATCTGTAACAGCATAGACTTCCCACACTTGTCAGAATTTTTCAGGAACTTCTTTGTCCTTCTGCTGCTCACCTCCAAGTTATGCCCCTTCCTGCTGCTAACTCTTGTCTAAACTGGACTTAAAGGCCAGCTAATGTACCACTGCTGTTTGTTTATAAGAGGAATGTTGTCAAATATTATTAGTTTTCCATTTCCCATGTTATCACAGTAACAATTTATACAGTCCAATAGTTTACTGCATCCATACTGGTTTGTAAACCTCAGTCTTTTGAAAAATCATAGCCAGTCTTTCTCTCAGCCTCTCTTTTCCTTGAGTCTTCCCTCCATCCCATGCCTTAAGATTTCTCTGGAAGGCATTCCATGAAGAAATGTCCCAAAAAAGGGAATAACTAAAAATGTTACAGAAGTGACAGGGCTCTATTGCAGCTTTCCAGGCTGAATGTGAAAACAYATCAGGAGACAGAAATAGAGAAATATTGTACTAGAAAAAAACTTCGTTATTCTCTACTTTCTCTACTAGGAAACACAGTTGACCCATCACAGCCCAGAGCCAGAGCTTAGCAGTATCTGCTACTTTTTAGCAAGATGGAGGCTGGCTCGGTGCCACTGCTGACAGTCAGGTATCTTGAACTCAAGACCCTTCAGATATTGAAATTGCTTCATGCATCTTTCAAAGAAAGGAACAAAAAAGTAAGAAATGCTATCTCCTTTTGAGGCTTTTAGACTTCTTAACTATACCACATTGAGTCAAACTAATGAGAAGTTCTAACCTCCCAGCAATGAATCTGAATCTGCAAATATGACTTTCTGGCTGGTTGGCTATTTTAATTTGGATTATCTCTAGAGAGGGCACATTACACCCCAATTTCAGATTAAAAAGCTCAGCCTGCTCTAAAGTAGCACTGATGAAGAATTGATTCGGTAGGCATTACTGATCACTTTCCAGAAGCAGAGAAAAAGGAAGGTGTCTTAAGATCTTCATTTGCCGAGGATCTAGATGCTGAGATTTGCTCAGCTGGTTAAAGTATGGTGCTAGTAACACCAAAGTTGTGGGTTCAATCCCTGTGTGAGCCGTTTACTTAAGAGTTGGACTCAATGATCCTTATGAGAATCTTCCAACTCAGAACATTCTGTGAACCCGTGACCTATCCTTGGGTCTAGGAYGGATGGGGTGGTCCAGAATGAAAACAGTACAGCAGGTGAGCTTTAATCTTATCAGAGCATATTGCTCCAACACTTTAATGCAGCAACATTTGACATAACACAGCAACACAGATTTCCACAGAACACCTTGAATTTAAAGTAAGAGCCCAAACTAAACTAGTTGTTCTTGCCACTACAATATCAGACCAGTTTTCCCAAGTTTTACAGCTTARGCTTTAAAGTCCTGTGGACCAAGAGTGCACACTTATCCAACAGTTAAAGATACAAAGTAAGTATTTCCATGGCATCCATTTTTCCATCAAACATATAGTTTTTATTTTCCTTCCCCAAAGGGCYGAACTTGCCAACCCTCAGGTCCCAATCTCTCCACACTACAGCAAGTTCACACCGCTTCCTCAGTAGCCAGGAACACTGAGCCAGGGTCTGACAGCATCTGTGGAATACCACTGACAAACAACTGTATGAGAAAACTTAATAAACAATTATTACATTCAAGATTTTTTTTTTAAAGTTACAKTAGCTCTATTTTTCAGATTAGGATAGTACTACTCTTAACAACCTAGAGCAATGCCTGTTTGGTTGAAGGGACATAGGGTGTAACATTGTTTTGGGGGAAGGAAATCAATCCTCCAAATATTTCTAACTCAGTAACCATACCTAGCTACTGAATAAATTTAAGAAGAACTAAAGACAATTCAAAGTTACTAAATGCAGAACACCTGCAAAATTTGATTCAACATAATAACCGGGCAAGTGCACACAAAAACAGTATTGCACTTAACAACCATAACTAACAGTTTAGATTGCAATGTATTTCTGTCAGACTRTATTCTGGTAATCCAGTTTTATACTGGGCTTTGTTAAATGAAAAAGTATTGTTATGGGAAAGGAGAACACCTTRGTATAAATGCAAACAGATTAATCAAAGACTTATTAGTCCAGATTCAGTAACTGCAGGGAAAAAAAAAACTGTACATAACTGTACACAAAAAAGAACTGTGCATAAAAAAAAAAAAACCCAGTTGTGATAGTAGTAATAATTAAGACTGTTAAACCTGCACTTCCTAGCACGTCACTCCCTTTCTTGGTGTTTACTCTTCAACCAGCGCTTTGGATGCTGAGGCCGATGATGCCTGTGCCAGGGACACGCAGCAAGCCACTGACATCCCAWGTCTGAATGTGATGTTGACAGTTTCTTCCTCCTTACTATATAATTGACTTGGAAACATGTTTACATTTGGCAATTCACTTGTGACATCCTTATCACTGTTAACACCCCCTATCAATAGGAATGGTAACAGCTGGGTTACAGCTCAATAGSCAGAAATGCAGCCCTTTCTCCTTTTCCCTGAAACATAAACATTWGCAGCAGACTAGAACTGGACATTCTTTTAACTGCAAAAAAAAMYAATCTGCAGGATCCGAGTTAGACAYTGATGTCWAGAATGCTTGTTCTGAAACTATYTGTTGCCACTAGACAGTCCYGCTTGCCATAAACTGACATCTATATAACCTTCTCAACTGCACACCTATGAAACAGTTMTGCGTATCAAATAATACTGTCACTTATATTAGAGCAAACTTTCAAGTCTGAAATTAAATTCTAGTTCTGAGCCACACCATCTTAACAACATGGTCCCTCCTTCCATGCATTAAAATTTTGCTTCATTCTTAAAGCTATTTGGATCTTAAATCCAAGCAACACCTGCACAGCTTTTATTACATACTGCACATTTTTATCAGTTAAAGGTGACATTATTGGAAAAAATTTGAAAATAGTCACTAGTCATGACACTTCAGTCAAAAAAAAAAACTTTAAGATGTGTGTCCCTCGATTTTTTTTTTCCYCCTGCTTATGAAATATTGATACAGTGTAAGGTATCCATCCTAGGCAGGCACTCACTTTCAGAGACTAAGTAAGTGCAATTGTAGGACTGACTCTTTGGACAGGTGGAGGCTGTTCCAAGTGATCCTTGGTTGACAACTTCACCTTTCTTCCAGAAACAGGTTGGGAGAACTGGATGAAYCTCAATTTCAGAAGAGACAATTCTGACTGTAAGCACAATCAAACAACAATCTAGTACCATCTGCATTTACAAAATTTAAATAAGGGAGTTATGAAATGGCACTTTCCCTCCCTGAYAGACCTGATGACTTCTTCCTAGAAAGGCTGACTGCACACTTTAGTAGGTATTTATGGGCATATCTAAATTAGGAGCTAGAGAAGCCAGAGACAAGCTAGAGAAATTATGCTTGTTTCACATTCTAAATTAAATGCAAAACATCTCATGAAGAGGTTAATCTACAACCACTGCAGAACACTAAATGTGACACAGTAAGTCAGTTGCTGGTCCAAACCCAGCTACTCCAGCTGTTTTCAAAATAGCACAATCCAGATCAGCTTTTAGTTAACATGARATTAGTGAAGTATTGGAAGTCAGATAGTGATTTACGCCTTATATATAGTGGAAAGCCTACCTCAAAATTTAGATGTCAGATTTTCAGATCCCAAGTMGGTTTCAAAATTTACAGAAATCGAGAAAAAATATTTAGCATAGCAATAMACCACCATTCTAAAAATAGTAAAATATTGTCTATGTGAAATATCCTTATCACTACTTAACAGCAGTTACATAAACTCTTACATTTATTACAAAATAGATTTCTACCACTACATACCAGTCTCCAAAAGGCTTTTATTTATCAGCTTAGAAGTAGTAGATAATATAAAAATAAAYCATTACTTAATATTCAGTTACTTTTATCATATAAATTTATTTTAGGAAACAGAAAACACATGTAGAAAAAAAAATTTCTATGGATGTCTCACAAAGCAGAACACTCTGCATTTGTTCTACTGCTGTAGTAAAAGAAAGCAACTCCAAGATAAAGGAACAGTCTTGGCAGCCTGTTCTTTCTCCCTATAAACTGCAATGCTCAATATGGACATGTATGGAAACTTAGTAAGGCCTGAACTGAGGAGGATGGCTATCTGGAGGAGGTGGTGGCGGTGGTGGTGGCGGAGGTGGCACAAATGAATACGATGAGTTGTACGTGCTTGGGCCTCTCCACATCACATTCGTATTTGAAGGCGGAGGGCGGAACTGATGCCCGTCATTGACAGAACCAAACACTGGAGGAGGAAAGGAATACTGTTGCATCATTGGATTTTCTTTTCTAGGAGGTTGTGGAAACACTGGTGATTCCTGGTGCATCCTCTTGTCTGAGGAGTATAGCTGTGGTGGTCTTAATTTTGGTCTAAAGAACCCTCGAGGGCCTGGTGGAGGAGGAAGGGACTCCCTGGAGAACCCTCTGCCAYGGCGTGGTCTCAAATTACTTGAAGGAGGCTGGTGTACTGATTGTCGAAGTCCTGAATTCTCACCTAAAGAATAAACAAATGTAAGAACCCACACGCAAAGCTGTAATATTATTTTGGAAAGATCAAACTTAGCCCTCACAAATCTTTCAAGCTAAAGTCAAGGAAATTTGAAAAGTAATCTGATCAACAAATAATCCAGGCAAGTAATACATAATACTGGCAAATTCATTGTTCAGTAACTCATCTTGATTGATTGGAGTAAYATGAGAAGGATGACCCTGAGAGTTGCATTCAGTCTTTAAAATAAAGAAATTTCACCTTCTTTCCCTCCAGGCTTCCCATTTGTATAAAGGGATCTCAGGGACACACAAATTCTGAATATTTTGGGAGCTTTAATTTAAAACAAGATTTAAAAACAAATATATTTTAAAACTGAAGATAAATCAACACTGCATTACACTGAAGGGGTATACAGCTTTCAGTCCCAAGTTGATATTACAGCACAGACACAGGACAAAAGAAATTATTCAAGCTCAAATTAATAAAATTAACTTTCTCTATCAGAAAAAGGACAGTCTGTACCTCTAACYAATTAGCTTTCAGCATTAATCTTTCTAAGGTTAATTTTTCCCTGTACAGCTCATTGTAAATATACATTTTATGCTCACAACAAATGTACTGCCCCTTTATATAAATATCATAGGAGTTTTAATGGGATTARGGCAATAAAATGAAAAGCACTGAAATACTAAAAATTCTCCAAAAAGCTGCTAAGACATTCAAAAAGCTGTAGAACCTAAACCCTCAGAAGGATTTTATGGCTGGGAGCAACAAGGTATTCAGGAATACAGCACCGAATAAAATCACTGAAATTTAAAAATCTGCATGAACCTCATCCTTGGCACTCAACTACATTAGCTTTTCAAACGTGAAAATATTTCTAAGTCTGGAAAGGTACTTGGGATAGCAGGATTCCCACTCATTTTCATAGGTGATTAGGAGTTAAGACTCTTTTGGTATAAGCAGGCCTCTTGGAAGCACTAAAGTACTTGAATAAGTATTTTTGTTCTTCTTCTACCAAATACTGTAACAAGAAGACAATTTTAATATACTCAGATTTTTATGCAGATGCAACCATGTAAAACTCCATCTGAGACTGTCTCTGTGCCTCAGTATGTGACATATCCTTGCTGTTGAATTCTACAGACAAAACAAATTGCACACAAATTTCAATTTGTGCCACGTTGTTTACAAAAAACCACTGCAAATCATAATCTATCTCCTCTGACCGAATGCAACAGTTCCTCCTGTTGTGTTCTCAGTTATAGAACATGGCTCAGGAACAGCCTCAGCAAGCCCTAGGCAAAGGCACTCTGCAGTAAGCCAGCAGAACAAGGATGTGGTGGAAAACATGCATAAGCCAGAGAAACTGGGAGAAAATAACCATCAGTAATGAAGAGGAAGTACAGCACAACTCAGATCCATCTCTTAAGGGAAACAAAAACTGTGAAAACTCTAGGCAAAAGCCAGTCCAAGGAAGACTGCAGCTTTATTTGATTGATTCAAGGGAGGACTGTGCTGATATACACTGTTGTACCAAAAGTGTTAAAGGACAGGTACTGATCTCCCAGATCATGAGAAAAGGGTTTCAGTGGGGCACAGTGTATATCAGCTTTACAAAGGAAGCAAACTCACAGGAGGAACCTGTCCAAGAAATTCAGTGGGGGAAGCACCTTGCTGAAGGAATCTGATTCAAGCTGCAGAAGAGGGTAAAGAATTGAGAGTGAACTGTGTTTAAAAAGTGGTATAAAAAGCATGCAGCAGCAGCAAACCAGTGAGAACAGAAAAAGGGGGATGCAATATGAATTATTCAACCAAAATGGCAATCAAAAATGAAATTTTGCCAGTAGAGAGGCATGAGAGAGGAGAAAATTTGGTTATTTTAAACAGAGCACTGCTGTAAACATACACCTGGGAACAGATATGACAACAGCAGGAGAAAGGAGGGTAAAGAAGGCTATTCGTATTATGAAAACCTATACACAGCTTTGTTTATCTAATAACTGCATTAGCTAAACAGGTTCTCAGTAGGCTACACAAGTAAAGAGTTATTTAGAAGAACATTTATATGTCATGGGTGAAAAAGAGCTTCCTTTTCAGACAGAGGAATAAATTCTCCATCTAAGACCTGTCTCTCCTCCTTTATTGCCAAAGTGGGTTTCCAAAAACTGCMCATGGCCTTCCTGTGTCTTCTTCCAGCACTCAGAGGCTTTAGCTGAATGCCAAATAAGCAGRCTCTAGCTCCAAATGGTGGCATATGTTCAGTATCCTCACTGTGTCAACCAACACTGTTCTAAGAGCTTTTGACTCTCTCCTGACAACTGCTCTGCTGCTATAACACTTCCCTTCCACACAGTTTCCATTTGAACAGAATACAAATTAATTTTTCTTCTAAACAARAAGTTAGGAATGTAGCCACAAATTCACAAATATAACTTTGAAAAAATACAGAGTTACAATTAACTGCATAAAAATTCAATCATTAAGATAGAAATAATGTGCATTGCAAATTCAGTTTACCAGACAAAAACATTCTCCCATAGCATTCACCTACCTGATGGAACTGTTTCTGATCTGAGTTTCTTCCTTCCTTTTTGAGGCTTCTTCTTCTGTTTCGCCTCTCTTTCTTTTTCATCATCACTGAAATCCAAAGCCTGGTTAAAGAAAATAATAATCAGCTGGCTTCTCAGCACAAGAAAAACATTAACACTCCAAAAATTTCATGTGAGACAAGTAATGCAAGACTCAGTAATTCTAATTTTCCTAAAAAGAGGAACATTTAAGTGCTGAACACAAATATTTGATTGCCTAGATGGCAAAAGAAGGAGCTGGCTGGCTCCTGCAGTACAAGCTTTTGAAGARCAACTGCAGACTAAGTGAATTAAAACATGAATTTTTAAAATAAGTTAAAATTAACTTGGCAGCCAGTACATAATTTAGCTAASTATATTAAAAAAATACTTGTACTCTAAAATTGTCACTATATTGGAATTTTCTGTAGTATATTCAGGAATGCTTTCCATTGATTCCGAAGAAATTTTCAGCTTTGAGGAATGTCATTTACAACAGATTCAAAGTCACTGCAACATTTTCTTCTTGCTACACAAGGTTTTGCCACCTTCTGAATCCTAACGTMCATTTAGAATAAAGATAATTTATCAGTGACAGGGTAGAAAACTGCCAGCATTAGCAAGTTCCCTAAAAACAGCTCACTCATATGACTTAAAAGGGGCATGATCTGTTCCCACCCTCCCCTTCCCAATTCTGAAAGTAGAGGCTTTGCTGCTTACTTATGGATTTCAGTATACAATAGAGAAGGGATCTCAAAAACACTGCACCATAACAGTGCTTAAATTGTATCATAAAAGTTAATTTTGAATACAACTGTTTTTTTCTGCTACATAACTGGATTAAGAAAAAAAAAGCCATAAGAAATACAGCAACATGATATATACATGAACTAAAATCTTTCACTAACTCCTGCTTTTTCTAAGAACTCCAGTACACMACACTCCAGTAATGAAGAAATAATGAACACCCCACAGAAAAATTGCAGTTATCTGCTMCTGCTAGCCTTGCAGCATATAGACCACACTTTGTCATCCTCTGACCCCAAAGACAAAGCTAGGAGAGACTGCATTAGAGACTCTACAAATAAGCTGGGCTGACTAAGAGCCTGCCAGAAAACGAATGTTTACCAAATACCTTAAAGTAGCAAGTAAGAAGAGCTCAGAACAGATTAATTTAACATTCATACAAAAATCAAGCTACACACCATCACAAAAAGAACTGACTCCAAAAGTGCACTGTTTACTATAGGGACTGGCCAGAAATCAGCTGCAAGTTAAGGTCTCTAAAAGGATCTGGCTCTAAGAGACAATTTCAAGCATCAGTAGCATAAAATTCAATCTGCACCCTTGTCAACAGCTATTACACCTTCACAGCAAAAKCTACTATCTATCAGCTCATCAACTGTCACAGTTGGGACAGCGTGGTATAAGCTTTAACTGCAAAGATTATGCTAATTGAGGATTACAAGATGTTAGATGTGGTTTTTTTTCCAAAACAGAGCACACAGACAAATCAGTCAGTGTCCACCCTTGCCATCAGTGACAGTTCAAGCTTCCTTCCTTTCTATAGTACAGAAAACTTAAATCAAGAAAATTGATTTAAAAAACCAAACTTTGGAAAAAGCAATAAATCTGTATCTGCAGAAGATTCGACTGACTTGTATTTGGACAAYAAAAATTCATGGGTTCCTACAAATTCAAATTATACAACTACAAGCTTATCTCCTGAACAGCTTTTAAAACATAACTGAGAAAAAAAAGCTCACCGTTAGCCAATACTCGCATTTTGACCYATCACCACTAGAAAATTGCTGAATGAAAGCAAGTTAAGACTAGTCAAAACTTTCTAAAGCAAAGTCTTTCAAAGCTCTATGGATAACACATCCACAAGTTGAATTCTGATGCAACACTTCTAATTCTCAAATCGTGATTCTCTGTGAGACAATGTCTCCACAAGAAAGAAAGGTAATTTACAGAGAGAACTGACAGACAAGCCTTGTTTGCGAGAATTTAACACTGCACAGCTCGGTTCCATTCATAGCAAGAAAAAGCAGTATTTCAAAATGCATCATACTCACTACAGTGGAAAAAGCAACATTCCAGGTTGACAGACTGATAAATCATTACAGGACCTATCACTGAGCACAGAAAAGATCATATCACAACATCTATCCTTCAAGCCAGAACAACCATCCTGGGATGAGGACTGTGAATGCAAAATTTAATASTGTCAGTACTTAAGAGGCATTTGGACAATGCCCTTCTCTACATGCTTCAGCTTATGGTCAGCCCTGAACTTGTCAGACCAGATAATTGCTATAGGTTCTTTCCAACTGAAATAGTCTATTCTATTTCATCTAAAAATCAGCTGGAACACTGGGGAAACAAAACCAAATAAACATTAGCCTTCCCTCCCCCAAAAAAACTCCAAACCACAAAACCCACCTTTCCTACATAATAAGAGAGTGAGGTGCACATTTTACATAGCATAGAATTACGCTAAAAAGGCAAGCATTTGGAAGATTCAAAACAAGCAGACAGATATTTTTAGAATACTATGGTAGACACGAGGCTTCTAGGAATTTCAGCTATTTTGGAGATATGCTTGAATTAGGAATTGCAAGGGAAAGTKATTCAAGTGTTGCTCCATGAAACAAATCCCACGAAAACACCTCAATAGAACTACCAGCCTTGTGATTCTTATTGAARAGAATAATCACAAAAAATATAGTGTGAGTCACTGAAGAAGCATTTACAGATCCTATAGTAAATGATGTCAATGGTCACACGAAGCTCTCAATTGTACACMATCCTGTATGACTGCTTTCCTTGGAAGAAGCCCATCTCCTCCCAATCAACTACTGTTTTGTAACAGCAAACTGTAAGGAAAGCTTACTAAGAAAGTMTTCAAAGAACACAACAGAGGAGGTGTCAGAACAGAAGAGCAGACAACTTAAACATACATCCATGCAGTAAGTTTGCAGAGTACTAAAAAAGCCTTTAAAGACAAACAATTGCATGTGGCAAACTGAAGACAAATTAGCTGTGAAAGGATGACAGGGACAAAAATTCCCTAGCAGAAGCAAAATTATTAGGCAAGGTAAAAGCACCGCTACCCAACAATGAATGTTCCTGTTGTCAAACACATTCTTGAAAGACTAGAGGAACTGAACATACATATTTTCCCAACTGCATAGGGCAAGTAGACAGACAGGTAGTACTCTCTACACTCATTACAAGACCTTTCCAAGTAGAACATGATCTTTTCTTTCAATTAAGAGGTATATTTAACTCGTCTGCACAAAAACATAAGCTTGCTAATTAGTTGCTCTGCACAGAATTTTTTCTACATATAACCTGTGTAATCAAAACAAAAAAAAATCCTTTATAGTTACTTCAGGTGGTGGTTCTTGGTCATTCTTCCAAGATGCATCTGAACCTTTCTCCCTAAAWGTAGAAAAAACACAAATTAGACAATCCAGATAAAGGAAGGGTATTCAGATCTCCTACAACAGCAGCTTCCTGTTTTCAAAGACATATTTATTTTTTAATATTGTTTCTAAGCAAATAGTAATGCATACATCAGCTTAGGATTTCACTAGACTTGAAAAACCTTCCTAGTTCAAGTGATGACTGAACATTCATCCAGCTAAAATTAAGTTTTGGTCAATACTTTCTCAACAAATACTTTTGAACCTTAATTGCTTTGAACCTGAATTGAGGTAGTTAACTGCAACTTTTTATGCTAACTGCTGACTACAGTCACAACCTTTTTATTTTTCTGGTTTCAGAATATGCATCTTCAGCTGAAAAGAATGATGAACTCATTCACTAGGACCCACCCAGGCTTTTAGTGTAACTACAGCAAATTCAGAACCAAAAGACTCTCAAAGTTTGGCTTACAATCCTGTAAGGACAGTGCTAGCTAGATAACCAGGTTTCACCTTCCATTTTGTTGTAAACATAAAATTAATTTGCAAGGCAAAAGACACTTAAAGTCAAAACTCAACTGTCTTGACTGACAAGCATCAAAATAAATTTGAGTTAGTATAATTTATTTCATCCAYTGCAAAGACCTTCACTAAAAATCAAGTATTTTCTTTGATAAGAAAATTCTTTGATAAGCAAAGAATTTGCAGCATAGATTTAAGTTACATCRCCAGTAGTCTGTTGAAGGTTTTTTCCATACTGCTCATAAATTTAATGTGCTTTGGTCTGAAATGTCAAGGTACAATCCTTATCCGTACAGAAAAAAATTGTACAAAACAGCGCAGCGCTGAAAATCCTTCCTTGCAAAATGCAACCACACCAATGTGTTCAGTGCRGAATGTATTCAGTCAGCGCTCTAATAACCAAGGGTTTTTTTATGTATGCATCAAATCAGCAACAATCAAGTAGCAATAACCACAAAAAACTACATAACCATTGGCATCAGCAGCCTGGACTTCAGAAATCCTTACGCATTACCCACGAGAGAACTGGCAAGTCATCTGGAGATACATCATGCCTCAATYCCTAACCATAGAACTGAAGCTCAACCTCTATACGGCACAAGAAAACCATAAAGACACACCAATCTTTGTGATTACGAGCAAAAGGAAGGCAAGGAAGCCATTTTAAAGTGCAATTAGAAAAAAAACATTACAGGGAAAAAGAGAAGATAAAGGCTCTATATGAGTAATTTCTCAGCTGCAGARAAGTTCTTTTATTATCATGAACAGAACTGTTTCTTCCTTTCATCTTATTATTTTGGAGCAACGCATGCCTGGCAGAAATACTAGACAACACAAAATCTTCAAGACCYGTGATTAGTCAGAACTATATAATATCACTGACTGCAAACTTTAAACCTTTCAAGGTCAGGAAGCTTGTATCAACTCTCCCAAAGGAGCCTTCCTCAGCTCAGCAAGCAAACACTGYTTTTCAAGCTCTGAGGTACTTCATACCTTCTGCAAAGAACAATATATTATTTCTTTGATTTCTGAAGTCAGATACTGTAAAATCTGTAAGTCTAACAAAAGGTGATTTAGAGGAATCATGAAAATACATGAGATTTTTTAAAACTAYGTTTCAGGCAATACAACACAAATCTATCTTTAGCAACAAATTATTTTACATTCAGAAAGTTTTACACTACATTTTCATTTATTTTTCTATAACATTTAAGTCTTATTCATTCACTGCTTATTCAGTGCTGCAACTTTGCACAATGAAAGCAGATTGCATTTCAGATTTCAGAAAAAGCTTGAAACTCASTGCTCCTTTCAGATCTTAATCTTGATTCCTTTCCTTTTCTAAGTGCCATCAAAGTTTTGATTCAATAGCAGTTTTAAAACTTTAAGCCTGTTTTCAGTMCAAACTCTGGTCTGCCAACAGTCAAACTAACAAAAAGCAGAAAATAAAAATTATTTTCTATCGAATTTGCAATCTACAAAGGTCCAGAAGCTGTCTAGTGAATCACTGACCAAAGCTTGACTTTTCTACTATCCATGCCACCTTCTTATGTCATTCAGGTTTCTTCATATAGCATTACAGTACAAGTCAGGAATCAGAAATTCATCTGTTTTTAATGAAACCTRCTTAGTGAAAAGGCAGCTTCAACCAATAGTATCACATGCCTCACACAAGCTTAAGAAATTATACTGACAAAACCCAGAAATAAGTTACAGTACATGGAAACAATATTTTAAGTCACACTACTCAACCTAATCAAGGCAAAAAACAATGTCTGAAGCATTGTTTAGCTGTGCTGATGAGCCCTGGATGCCTGAAGTACCTTGCCTAGGTTTCCAAAGCATGAAACAAACTAAAACATGAGTCTCCCATCTCAGATGCTGAGTGCAGCACACTGATATTGATGCAGCAAGCAGATGATTAAAGTCTGTGCAGTTACTGTGCTAAGCAACAAAGTTTAATAGCACAAATCAAAGACCAGCTGGCACCAAAATGCTGCAAAAAACAAACAAGCATCAGAGCRAAGAAGTGATCTATTTTGGTCCTCGCTGAAGGGAAGAAAATATGCTTGTTGCTTGCACAGAAATGAGGAAGTTAAAAGAAAAAGAAAAAAAGACTCCTGCAGGTCTGGCTACACATATTTGACTAAAGAAAATAACTRTTCAGTAAAATACTGGCACAGCTGTCATGAATGAAGATAATTAACTAACTCCTGACAACTAATCCTAATAAACAGAGACCAAGCCACTTATATGAAAAAAAGATATTGAAATTATAGTTATTTCAGGTAATTACTTATCAATAATAAGAACATTATTATCTAGCTGTCATTTATTATGCTTTATTTCTTAGTCTGTATCTCTTGAGTACACTTCCCTTTAAATGCTATCAAGTCCTACTTGCTCATATTGCTTTCCTCAGATGGACTGGAATACCCAAACACTACTGAGAAGTTTCTGAACATCTTACTATATTGTCACTCAAATCTCTCCTCTCTCCCAATTTACAGTGGGTAGTTCTCATCCAGAATTGTTATCCTCCAATTGTATAATAGATTTATTGATAAGTACATTTCAATTCTGGCCTTGTAATATGAAATAAAACCAGTAAATCAATACAAACTTGTTCAGAATGCAAATAAGTTCATTACCAGTTCTGAATCTAAACAAGAATCTAAAGAACAACAAAACATGGAAAGTTTAGCTTGCAAAACTTTCTTTTTCATACTCATATATATGTATGTTAGAGGGTGTGGAGAAAGTATCAATGAACTTTTTTGGTTGTGATGTTTTAATTAGCAACATAAAAAGAAAGCAAGCTCAGTATACCAAATAGAGTAAGAAGTTAAACTAGTAATTACAGAACTTTAAAAGCCTGCAGTTTACAGCTTCTCTGTATTGTTCTCAAGGGCAAAACAGTAGAGTCATGTTAGTACAACACAGCTGAAAACCTCTAAAGGAAATATTAAGTTCAGTGTCAAGTTTAGTACTACAGTTTTTCACTGAAGATTCAACTTTAATCCAGTATTTTTAGCTATAYTGAAAAAATTAGAAAATAAATCAGACTCACTGTTTTAGTTTCTCTGCAAATATATACTGGGTGAAGTCCTTCACTGATGGAGCAAAATACATGCTATCTTGCACATTAATACCTTTTGCTTTGATATGATCAGAGCCATTAAATCTTATCACATAAAAAGGATGTAAAACGGGACCAAATATCTCAAATATCTGAAAGAAACAAAGTTAAAATGTTTAAATAAACTACCACAAGCAGACAGCTCATTTCATTGTAGACAGTGGTATTTAAAAAGTGCAATATATCTTCAAAATGCAGCATCAAGCAGAAGTTCCTTTCACATTTCAGTTTTATTACTGAATTTTGATTGACAATGTATTTTCCTGACTACTGTTCTTTATAATGTAGAAAAGTAAGTTCTCACATCCTCAGGAATCCTTCCCTTTGTCAAATCACTACTCTTCTGTGCCTGTTATGTTTTCAGATCTTGTAACAATCTGATCATTTTTTCCTCAAACTTGATTATTATAAGATGCCTTTAATACCAGTTACTGCTTGTTCCCCGATTCCATTGAGATTTTTGCCATGTTTTACAGAACATCTGCAATTCAGGAAGAGTTTGCTCCACTCACATCTAGCATTCAAAGATATTTCAGTAGTAACCTCTCCCCTTGTAGAGGACAGKTTTTTTTCTACAGAAAACAGAAATTCAACACAACAACCATCTCAGTATAAATTCTTCAATGGCCTTAAACCTGAACAGCACATCATAGAAATTAACATTACCCATTTTTCATGAAGCTTCACTCTAACCTCTGTCCCTATCTGTCACAAAAAGAGCACAGCCTATTATTCCAAGAYGTCATTTGAAAGCGATCTCTTTCTCTCCACAAGCGCTCTCATCAAATACTGGAAACTCACCAGATACTGTAATTCTGTAAGGATGTAATTAATTCCAGATTAGGAATCCTTGAGATTAAAAAACCAGATGAATATAGCAAGAATCAAAAGCACAAAGAAAAGCTATATATCAAGGAGACATTATCTTTCATTTAGTCAACTTCAACACTACTATCTAGAGTACTAAAAAATACTTCCAATTTTATATTAGAATAACGAGCTTTTTTTTTTACACGCACCTTTCCTGCTGCATGCCGATCCTCTTTAAAAATTATACTTTCTTCATTTACTGGAGGTAGGCCGCTCAGCGATTCAATTATTACTAAAATGGAAAGAAAAAAAATCAATTAGAACTTCATGTTTCGACAGCATGTAGCTAATTGCTGTAAAACTCAACAAACCACACCACTACTTGTCTACTTAAGTTCGTAGAGCTGCAACCAAATATTCCTGCAAAGAGAGAAAATACTTAAAATCACACACCCCTTCTCCAGTGATACATGAGTGTTAATACTTACACTGCTTATARAATTATTGCTCTCTGGGGTAAAGACAGAGTCCTAAGAATAAGACCAGAAGACAAAAGCTGTCTGGCAGTTCAGTAGCAACTTAACGTGTTGTTTGCATATGCACATACACAATCTGGTATACAGTTCTGCAATTTAATAGCATGTAAGTCTCATACTACACTTGGGCATAATTATGATTAAACTCCGCTACCTGTAAAACAACAGAATGCTCAATTAAGCTTTCCCAATGCCTGTCCATCAGCAAATGAAGTCACTCAAGTACTTAGTGCCACTCAGACTCCAACAAAAGCTCAAGACCATCACTGCTAAACCTACATAACAGGACTTTCAGCAATCCACAAGTCACCAAGCTCTCTGCAAAAGCCTTAACATGCCAAGCAAGTACGTGACAACACTACAGGCTTAATATCTCACTGAAATTCAAGAGAATTTGTGACAGCAATTTCTTTTGTGCCTACCTTTAGGATAAAATATACACTGAAAGTACCAATGTATTGTTTAAACCTCGTGAGAAATATACCTTAGCAGAAAAAACCCAGACAAAAAAAAACCCTAACATGCAAACAAAAAACCCTATGAAAAACAAGATACCAAAAACTCAGATAATTTCTCCGTTTAATTCACCACACACAGCCCCCATTAGGCTAAGGAAAATATATTCTGAAAATGTACAACTCACCAGTCCCATGAAACTTAGGAGAAACATTATCACCTACAGCCTATTTGAATTACAGCTTCCCCTACCCCAACCCAGCCTAAGTTATCCGCTTCCACTCTGGCAGGCCTAAAATACAGCCCTGGGGAAGGTTTCTCATCTACACCAAAGCTGTTTACTTTCCAGGCCACAACCCACACAGTGATTTTTTTCTCTTCTCTTTAAGTACCTTGAAGCGAAGAACATCAGAAGTTTTGTCAAATTTCTGATTCACTGAGCAGACATTCACAAAAAGTACTGTCAGCTTGCTTTKAGCTACTGCAGAGCAAACATGAACCTACACTGTTCTAGCCCCAAATTTACCCAATTTACAAGTATCACTCACTGCAAACTGATGAACTTGGAAGCTTGCTACAGAGAGCAGTAGAGGTTCTGAGAAACATCAAAGGGACAGAAAAAGTTCAGAATATTGACTGTTGCGCCAGAACAGTATTTGTGGTTTCSAAATGACACTTCAACTCCTCTCAGACTGGACACAAACCTGTTATGTAGAGGTATCAATTTATTTCAAAAATCCAGAAACAACCCAATTATCGGGCATCCCTAATATGGCCACAAGTCAACTGAAACTGAGGCCTGTTTCCAGAAGAACTGAAAAGAAACTAAAATATGAAGAAAGAGAAGTCATAAAGCGGGGTACTGAAAAGCAAGAAAATAATCACAAATGTCACAAGGGTTTATGCCAGTTTTACTTCATTATGATTATTAGCTTGTTTTTTAAGTTTCAGCAACAACACTTACATTACATAAAGGAGGATGCAGCCTGAAAAATTTACTTACCAGTAAACTGGTATTTGAAAAGTTTGTACTTACCAGGGAGAATGAGAATTAAAGATGGTTTTCAAAACTGCAGTCTTAAAAACAGCTTTGTTTATACCTTCATATTTTAGACCAACATTAAGAATAATAGCAACCGTGACTCAACTTTTTCTTAAAACTTGTTTTCAAACTATCGTTTTAGCTGGACAGCCTTTTTGAAGTCCTCATTATTATCAATATGCAAGGAAGTGAAGTAGAACAAAAGAACCAGATTACTACCTTCCACACCCTTCAACCAACTTCCTRCAAACGAACAAAATTAAATCTCACTCCAAAAAAAATAATGTAGAGGAATTGCCTGCATTACCTGAAGTCTTTTATGATAAAAGAAAAATMGCAAAAGTTATTTGCTTTCTTGTGTATTCCACTCAGCGTAAATACTTTAACTTCAAAATTGAACTTAGTTTCTAATTTTCATAAGTAAATCGCTTTGAAAGCCGTTCACACAGAATGAAACACTTGAAATCGCTTAGATACAAACATACTGTGAATTTTTTAGTAATATGAGCTTCAGCAAAACTTTGATTTCATATACCAAATACTGAGGTCCCATGCAGATCCAGAAAGATCCCTAAATCTCTATGTCTGCAGTTAAGCTTACATCTATTCTGCATCTCAATCCCATTAAGCTTTCCCTCCACCTATAAATAAGTGCTAGTCATACCATCCTCTGACTGCTCACATGGCACCTTTCACTTGCTCAAGGTGTCAGAAGACAGATGAATAAAGATAAAAGTAAATTAAATTTTAAAAAAAGAACTTGCACTGGAGAAGAGACAAGTCTTTTTCCTGTCCTCATATATTAACAAGCAAGCACGTGAGACTACACTGTACTGCATCTGAGCTTTCAGTTGCATAGCTCCTACACATTCAGGGATTATTCAAAAAYAGCATCTACAATTGGAAGATTTTCTTACAATACTTAAAATACAGTAACTGTGGATAAATGGCTTTTTAATTAAATATGAATGTCACAGAAAAACACATGCACAGTAGCCCTAGTATCAAGTAAGCTAAATAAAAGACAACACAATATCATTTGCTAGTTCAAATTCCCATTTCTGCTACACCCAGAAATCTAATGATACAGCAGTGACACCTTGAAGGAATAGCTAAGAGCAAAATAATTACAGAGATATACAAAAATTATATTAAAGGAAGCAAAACTTATCTTGCCTACCTAGCTGCTCAATGATACTGGAAACTGTCCCAAAGAGCTTCAGTTCAACATCATCTGGCAGAATTATTTGTAAGTCTTCAACAGGAGGTAGTGCCTGAAAACATCAAATCAGTGCTCAGAATATAACATCACACAAAGACATTTATCACTTTGTCACGCAGAAATCTGAGAATCTCCTAGTATTTTGAAGACTTTATTTTAGAAAAATCTAGTTTTATTCACCTCTTTCAGAGTCATCCTAAATGAACTCATCTTGGGGGACCAACACTTTCATGGACATTTTCCTACACAGACACTTCTCTACATATTTCCATCACAACTAAAGTAGAAGCCAATTTTATTTAACAGGAGAGAGCCAACAATTGACAGGCATTTCATCTAATTTTTTAGATTAATTAAGCTCAATGTACAACACAATAATTAAACAATGAGAAATTTAAAAATAAGTCCACATGCAACAACATTCAAAGCACGCTAGAAGAAAAATGTACACAGCAAGAGATAATACAGCATAAAACACACCAGATATGTATCATCTGAAATGACAATTTTCCTCACAGTTGCTGTTATGGGGCTGTGTTTTGGACTTGTGCTGCAAACACTGCTGACAATATAAAGATGTTTTTGTTATTCCTGTGACAAGGCCTTTTCTGCTCTCATGCCACCCCATCAGTGAGGACATTGGGGGTGCAAAAGGAGTTAGGAGGGGACACAGAACAGCTGACCTGCATTAACCAAATGAATATTCTAAATTAAGTAATATCATGTTCAGCATAAAAAGCTGGGTAAAAATGAAAATCAGGAGACTAATGGAGTGGTGGTGTTTGTATGTCCAAGTAGCTGTTACACATGATGGAGCCCAGCTTTCCCAGGGACAGCAGAACACCTGCTAGTYCATGGAAAGTGGTAAATGAATCTCTGGGTTTGCCTTGCTTGGATGTGTGGCTTCTGCTTTACCTACAAAACTGTGTCTAGCTCAGAGCTTCTATTTCACTATTCTAATTCCATTCCCCATCTTGACACAGGAGAAGCGTCTTAAAATAAGATACTTTTAGTTGGGTTAGTAAGAAAGGGTTTAAAAATACCACCTCATACTTACATCAAGAGTCAATTCATCCTTTGTTTTAATACAGTAAGGTTTGTTATCCCTCTCATTTGGATGATCATCTTCATCAGATACTGGTGAAAGTGAAGAGGAGAATGTAGCTGATGAATGYGAATCTGCATCACTGAATAAAAAAACAAACATGGGAGTTAGAATACTGACTTTACACAGTCACTGCATTTGTAAAATCCCAGTATTAGCATAACGCTGAGTGAAAGTCAAGAAAAGTCAAGAAAATCAAGCAATGCATCTTTCAAAAAGGGAAAAAAAAAWYYWWTTTTTTGCAAATATAAGGGATTAGCTTTATAATTCATGTCCTGTCCAAATCCTGTTGGATATATTGTACATAAYAGCATAGAGTAATTCAGTATTTGTCACTGTCAATGTGTAAGAGAAGTTTCTTTTAGACTATTAATATTTCAAGTAAAGAGTGGAGAAAGAAACCAGTCCTTATTCATGTCAACATGTTCCTTTTAGCAAAGGACCAAGATCTTCAAAGGGCTGCTGGAAGAAGAACCAAATATGGAGAAACTAATCCTGGTGAGTGAAAAAACACAATACAAACCTTACACAAAAAACAACTGATAAGCAAACTTTTGCAAAATAGCCTTACCTGAAAAAAAATCCATTCCCTTTTAGATTCTTGCAATACCACAGTCTCCTTCTCAAATAAATGGACGCCTTTCTATTGCTGCTTTTTTTTTATTCTAATAAATGYTCATGGTAATGACCATGAAGTAAGAGCACCTCTCCAAATAAACCTTTTGAAAAAGTCAAATATGGGCTTCTTGGAACAACATCAATACAGCAGGAAGATTAAAAACAATAAAAATCAGACTGAGAGATCAGTGGAGTGAAAAAAATCAATCAAAAAAAAAACCAACCAAGGTTGAGATACATGAAGACAGGTAAGTAAGCTGAAGTTATCAAAACTGCATCTTTAGTGTTATTACAGAACAACAGATTTTAGAAGTAACAAAACATTAATATAAGTGAAGCCCCTGGAAGTCAGGAATTTCATTCTCCATCACTTCATGATATTCAAGGAAAACTTTGCACCAATGAAAGTATTTCTAAAAACGTTAATCACGTAACTGTTTATCAAGCTTTGCATCTTTAAGAAGAGAGTCTTAGACTTTATTTCAGCCTCCTCTAGTCAAAGGAAGCACATGTCCGTCTTTCTGCACCGAACTAGTAAGAAAAGACACTGTGCAAGCCAACAGCCAAAGGATGCAGATTTCTAACACTTCAACTGAGCACACCTGTAACTGGTTAACTTTCACCAACTACATCAAAGCACAGATGCAGCAAGGAGAAAATGGAACTTTTTATTAAACAGAAAACCCCACCAGGTTGAGAATGAGCTTTTCCACTGAGATGCCACCATCAGAGCACGTGGTACGGTGTGCAGACATCACCTTGAGTCCTACATTCCGGTTTTTCGGCAGAAATACTGCGGGTGTCCTGCTCCAGAAGCCGCAGGGGCACTCTGTGAGGACCACTCCAAGACAGACACACGAGCACGGTGTGGCCCAACACGCCCTCCAGGCCGAAAAACCACCAAACTCATGTTTTCATGACATCCTGCACTCGTACAGGCACTGTTTAACAGAGAGACTCCTAGTGAAATGTAAYTGAGAATTTCGATTCTGATGAGAAGGCGAACGCTCCAGAGGCTGGAACACCGGGGCGGCGGGAGGCGGCGGGCAGGCACAYCGCGCTCTCGGGCGCTCCGCCACAGCACCAGCGGCCCGCACCGCCGCCCGAGGGCTCGGCGAGCAAGGGGCGGCCCGGGAGGAGCCCCGGGGCTGAACCCACCTGTCCGAGTCCGACGAGAGCACGGTCACAACGGGGGCGCGGGGCCAGGAGGGCTGCGGCGTGCGGCGCTCCCCGGCGGCTGCGGGCAGCGGAGGCAGCGGGGGCAGCGGGTCCTGCCGGGCTTCCCCAGCGTCCCCCGCAGGGCCCGGCGCGTTCTCCGAGCCGGCCGCCCGCTGCCCGTCCGGCGCCACGGCCAGACTCTCCAGCTGCTCCAGCATGTCCCGGTGCGCCTCCATTCCCGCGCCACGCGCTCCCGCCGCCCCGCCCCCCACACGCGCCACTTCCGGCCGCCGCCAGCCGGCCCCGCGCGCTGAATTGCGGCGGGAATGGGGCGGGATTGTCACCGAGCGGGAGGGCGGGACCCGGACTCGCTCCCTGTCGGGGCTGCTTTACACCCGGCTCGGCGGGAATGGGGCGGGATTGTCACCGAGCGTGAGGGCGGGACCCGGACTCGCTCCCTGTCGGGGCTGCTTTACACCCGGCTCCACGAGTGTCACCTTTGTGGGGCCTGCTGGAGACACAAAGCTGCTTGTTCCTGCCGAGCACCTGCGGGGAGGGATTAGTTTTGGTGCTTTATAAATGTGGTGACAACACGCAGAATTATGTAATTAAAACTTAAAAAAAAAAAAAAAGGAAAGCTCTATTATATCAAATTACTATACGAATAGTAAGTTTTTGTGCTCTGATGTAGTGACCCCATAATAATAGTGACTCTAATGCCAAGCTCTCCAGAACCTAACCACATCCTTCACCAAAACATAAATGTCTCTTTATGTTCTGGGTTCACCATAAGTAGTCATGGTTTTGGAGCCTGAGTTTTTTTGGTTTCCATGTCATGCAAGTCGGTAAGGTGCGGGAAGGATTCTTGGCACCCTGGGATCTGGCACACATGGTGTCACTGACTCATAGGAGAGAACAGACTCAAATTCCTCCTGACCAACCTCAGGCTCTTCCTCGGGAGGGTAAAAGAGCACGAGAAGCACAGTGTTTTCTCTTTTAACACGATTTATCCATGGGAAGTCCCAAATGATGTGTAAAAGGCAGGCAGCATCAGGAGGTCACTGTTAAGGTGAGCCTACAGACAAGCCTGTGATAAATTGAGCCTCAATATTCAATCAGAGGTTAGAATCCAATTAACARTTTATWAATTAATTAATAAAGCAAACAGATATTAGTCAAGCAACCACAGCGCTGGGCGGGYTAGGCRAGTGRCYGGCTGCACCTGGGACACCAGCTAGGTGAGTCTCTCCCACCAACACCTAYGACACCGCGCTGCACGTAGTCTGAGCCYCCTTTTTACACCCCCTCTGTCTCTAGGTGACCTGGTGTTTCTAGAAGTTTCCAGAGACTCTGATTCGTCTGCGTTGTGTTGTTACTGGGGTCTYTTGCGGTTGTTATGACGACCATTGGTAGGCGGGGTTACKGGGAGGCAGGAGTCTTCTCTGCACTTCGCAGTTCCCTTCCCCTCCCCCCTCAGATACATGAAGGTGTCACAAAGTGGGCAAAATTGTGCTGGGGCTGTCAAACTGTTTTAATAAAGCATGTGGCGATTTCATGAAGTGACTTATCACAAAGCCCCTTTAAGCCAGCCACCGAAGTGCAGTCTGATAGCTGTGCTCCTGGGCCAACACTGTCCGTTCCTGACCACATCACACTTGTGATAAATTGAGCCTCAATAGCCAATCAGAGGTTAGAATCCAATTAACAATTTATTAATTAATTAATAAAGAAGCATTAAGCAAACCTATATTAGTCAAGCAACCACAGATCTGGGCGGGCTAAGCGAGTGACCGGCTGCACCTGGGACACCAGCTAGGTGAGTCTCCCCCACCAACACCTACGACACCGCACAGCACGTAGTCTGAGCCTCCTTTTTACACCCCCTCTGTCCCTAGCTGGTGTTTCTAGAAGTTTTCAGAGATCCTGATTGGTCTGCATTGTGCTGTTATTGGGGTCTTTTGCAGTTGCTATGATGACCGTTGGTAGGCGGGGTTACTGGGAGGCASGAGTCTTCTCTGCACTTCGCAGTTCCCTTCCCCTCCCCCCTCAGATAYATGAAGGTGTCACAAACTGGGCAAAATTTTGCTGGGGCTGTCAAACTGTTTTAATAAAGCATGTGGTGATTTCATGAACCAACTTATCACAACACTGTCCTTTGGATTCCATGTGCTCCTCATCACCAGGCAACAGGGTGAACAGCAGAATACAATGTAGGCCTGAGGAGTATAAATTGATAAAAAGAGATTAATACATGAAAAAGTTAGATGTGATAATGGGCGATGGATGAGCCAGAGAGGACTGGGACTTGAATATCTGATGAGAGCAGAGAATGGTACATATTCTGTGTAATAACCTTCCYCTCCAGCTTTGAGAGAGCTGTGTGCCCCACAGCTCTAATGGCACTCAAAACATTTCATTCTTGTCCAGGCTACGTTGAACACACCATCAGAAGAGTGCTTCACTAGTACCCACGCAGCCTGAAGGSAGCATGTGAAGGCAGAAGATTTCATTCTCTGGTACTTTCACTCTTTGTTATGACATAGCAGATGCAACCAGCAGAATTTTATTTAGTGGGAAAATTATAGATGTCCAAATTTGTGTAACTTACTTCATCAGTACTTTTTTCATTTGTGTACAATTATGTGTAAGTCAAGCAGAACAGGTACATTGTAGGCACTTGATAGTTTTTGCACTGTCATAAGTGAAAAGCCTGTATAGGCTGTACGTGTAAATAGCTGCAGTAAACTCTCTCTCACTGCACACTTACTCAGAACACCTAGGCTAGGAATCATCTCCACCTTCAGTGGCAGCACTGGGATCCTGAAATGAGTGTACGCGGGAAGCATGTTCTGAATATTACTGACCTGTACTGCAAACTCTTTAACAAAAGAGATCTTTAGAAAATCATGMAATTAAATGTCAACAACAATTAGTTGTCAATTGCATGGAGATTAAATGTTGAGCTGTCATAAAAATTGTTTATATTGAATCTCAATGGCAAATATATTTTAATCCCTAAGGGAGTGGCAGAAATTAAATATATATGCAATTAAGGAATGAATAGAGGTAGAATCCTGCTGAAATCCAATTCTGCAAAAACAAATACTGCAAAACCAACTTTCACTTTAAATTAAGCAAGGACAATTTATTATTAGTCAAGTTTTTAAACATTTATTTGTTTTTTTCAGATGTACCTGTAATGGACTATAATGCAAGATATATGAGTTCGCGTGAGAAAGTTGATCAGCGTGACTGGAAGAGAATGATTTCCCCAAGGCAGGCATAGCCGTTATATCTGCCAAACCCTTTCCTAACAAAAGCTAAAATAATTGGTGCCATAATGTAGGACGGAATTAGTTGAATGAAAATTCATTTTATTTGTTAAACACACATATCTTATAAATGCAAAAAAATACTCAGGTCTGTACCTTGCATTTATGTAACTAAAATTCTCCAACTCTTTTATGAACCACATCGTTCCTGKTTTTTTTTAAGGATTTTATGTTTTATAGCTTTACTCTGGCATATAGATTGTGTTATGACAGTTTCCTCTGTGTTTGTGCAGAACTGGCAGCATCTTTCAAACAAAAAAGATGCTTTATTTCATCTGAATCCTGCACCTTAGCCCTTAACATGTACRACAGCATTGCTTTTAGAATGAGGATTTTGAAAGGCTTGATGCACAGTAAACACCATCAACCACTCAGCCAGGGCATTTGTAAATAATCTGCAACGTAACAGCATGAGCACAGAGATGTTCTAGGAAAATAAACATTTCAGAGAGGAGCACTTGAATCATAGTAGCTCCAACGCATGTTTTCAAGGTCTGAGCAGTTAAGAAATGTCACTGCTGGGACTGGAATCTGACGTCATCTGTCAAGGCTGGGATAAAAGGTATTGTAAGCCCTGCTTTCTGCCTCCAAGTATTTGATGAAGCTTTCTGGAGGTGGTATTTCCTACATTTACCTCTTCAGCCTTGCTGCTATGATAGGTATGCATAATTGCTCCCATCATGCTTTTAAAGCTAAAGTGGTAGCACTCAAACTGTTTTTACAACATTTTATTTAATTTCTTTGGATGCAATAAAGGAGTCTGTTGAAAAAAAGTTTCTTTATGAWATCTGTCCTAGACTTGAATGTGGAAAATAGTGTGGAGATTTCAGTGTTCTGCTTATTATGTCTTGGGAGGAAAAGGCATGAATAAGAAAGGAAGTCATGTTTATTAATATGTTTTAAATATGAAAACAAATACTATTCACAGTGACACAATTAATATATTTTATGCTTCCATATTCTAATGACAATACACAGTGATATCACTGTACTATAGGCAGTATAAGCAGTTGATAAGCCAGTTGACACAGTGTCACCAGCTGGTCGAGGGAGAGGATTGTGCCACTCTGCTCTGCACTGGTGTGGCCTTGCCTTGAGTCCCGTGGGCAGTTTTGGGCACCACCTTGCTACAGCAAGGATGTTAAGCAATTGGAGCAGGTCAAAGAAGGGCTGTGAAGATGGTGAAGGGTATGGAGGAGAAGCCATATGAGTAGTGGCTGAGGTCACTTGGTCTGTTCAGCCTGGAGGAGTCTGAGGGGAGAGCTCATCATGGTCTGTAGCTCCTTGCAAGCTGCTCTGCCTCCTTGCAAGCAGGAGGCAGAGGGGCAGGCAGTGATCTCTTCTCTCTGGTGGCCAGTGACAGGACCCAGTGGCATGAAGCTGTGTAGAGGAGGTTTAGATTGGATATTAGGATGAGGTTTGTCACCCCGAGGGTATTCGGGCACTGGAACAGGCTCCCCAGGGAAGCGGTCACAGCACCACCCTGGCAGAGTTCAAGAAGCATTTCGACAAAGGTCTTGGGCACATGTGTGACTCTTGGGGCTGCCCTCTGCAGGGCCAGGAGCTGGACTTGGTGATCCTTGTGGGTTCCTTCCAACTCAAGTTGTTCTATGATTCTGTGAGATTCAAGAGTGGAACCAAGGAGGAAGAGGAGTTGTACCACCACAATAGAGAAACCACAAAATTAAATTTTCAACAATTTTGAAGCTACTGCTCCTATCTCASAGTATTTTTTCCCACTCTTTGGCTGAACAATTGGAAGCTAAAGTATTCATGATCTGGAGCAGTGGCAGGGAATGGAAATCAGATCAACAGATTKTTCTGTATCACTATTGCTAGTCATATTTCATTCCACCCAGATGAATCAATATTGTAGCTTGCACAGCTATCTAGTACAGAAACGAGATTAAAATAGCTACAGTACAGAATGTTTTACTCATTTCAAAGCTTAAAATTATTGTATGGAGTTCAGTTGCACGAATGTCTGAGTTCTTTCTTCATATAAAGAGTTGGGCAGTTTCTAAGTAGATGAAAAGAAAAAATATGACTTTTAAGGGATCCCCCAAAACACATTTTTAAATATGGAAAAACTGTACAGTTTTATTTACTATATTCTTATTTTATTTTTCCAAATATAGCCAGTAATCTTCCATTGATTGAGATGCCCACAGCCAATTTCATCAGTATCATTCCAAATCCCTTCACAGATCAATGGATAGGTTCACCTCCAATTATTCTAAGAGTTTGTACAGTTTATTTATCAGTTATTTTATTGGAGTCAAATACATTCTTTTTCTAGTTGATGTCAGCCCAATATTTTGAATTATACCAATATACCCATAATTTGATTAGTTACAAAACCAAGTGGATCCAAGCTGCATCTATGAGTGTGATTAATTCTGAAATGTATAAACAGCTCAGAAATTCCAACTGTCTGCAYAGCTGAAGTCAGTGTATTGGAGTTTGTGGGGAGTCACATTTGGAGAGAGTAACTCAAGTAAAATTGAGTGTGGCTTCCCTGTAATGACCTCCAAATAAGAAATAGAACAAGTTTTAGTGAATTGGTTTTTTATCTGATTATCACAGTTCAGGCACRTCTTCCACAACCTTGAGTGAAGTTTTTGTAGCTGTCAGAGGACTTTACCAACTATCCAGAGCCTGGAAGACCTCTTTTCCTGTCCTGACATGTTCTCAAACAATCCATCTCATTTTGTTTGCACAGCCTAGCAACCTTTCCATGCTTGCAATAATGTTTTGGGTCGACAGACATTCATCAAAGTGTCAATATAGGATGGGCATTAAGCATGAAATCAGTGAACAAATTAAATATTTGTATTTTTTAATTTACTTATGTAATAATTGAATCTAAAACATTTTCACTTTATTCAGATGTTTTACTGTAGATTTCTGCCCACTTGACATCTCAGACTGCATTTCTTACTTTGTGTTTTCATAACTTCAATGCAGCATAAACTGGCACTGCAAGCAAAAACAAGTGGTTTTACCCTTTCCCCAGTTCTCCTTTTCTATCTCTTGCATTGTGGTAGCATTTCAGTTTTACCTCCTCCTACTCATGAGGAAGAACWAGTTGGTTTGTGTTGGATTTTTCTTCCAAAAGATAAGTATTAAGAAACAGGATAACGGAAGGAGTATGAAAAAAATTGTAAAAAGTACCTTTAAAACAAAAGCTGGTTTGTGTGGAAAATCATAAATAAGCACTTGTTTGGAGTTTGAAGAAAGCAGTGTAGCACAGAAGAAGATACAGACRATCAACAGGTGAGAAAGTTGCATATTTAGACTGGCTACTGAAAGCACATTGCCTTAGTGCTCAGCTCTCAGTTACTGATTCCTCACTGCTAGGTAAGATCTCGTGAGAGCTACAAGTCAATTCCAAACTCATAAGTAAAACTATGTCTGTAGAAAGAGGTAATTTTAAAATTCCACCTGATGAAATACCTTATTTTTCAAAGAAATTACAGTGTCTAGGAACTCAATGTCTTTTGACAAACCTGAAAATCTTGYAGATGGATTCTTCCCATAACATTACCAGTAAGACACAACTGAGATCACTTACTCGGTGATTATTCTGGAAGTAATCAGGAAGAGAAAAAGCAAGAGCAATTCACATTACATACACAGGGTGTACCCAATGTGCCCAAATGATCTAAAGAAAGTGGAAAGAGAAACTAAAATATATATCTATATATTGCACAGGACTTCCTAAAATTCTTTGCCTCTGCTTTTCCTTCTACATTCCAGTTTCCCATTCAGGGAATTAGAATTTCGTGCTGCCCCTCAGTATGTCCCAGGAGTTGTCTTATCGTGCCATGTTCCTTTCTTTTCCTTTTCTTTCTTGTTTGTTTGACTTAATCCCTCTTTTTTGTAGTAATTTGTTGTTGTTGATAGGCTCTTCAGGAACCAAGGAACACAATCCTCGGTGGAAGAGATGTGGCTCATTATATTCAGTCTCCTGCAATCTCAGTCACTCATGTGAATTATGGTTGGTCCAGATGGACTAAAAAAACATCCACTCTCCACATTGCAAAATGGAAAAATATTTCTTTTTGTTTGATGAACTGTACAGTAAGGTGAAAAAAAAATGCTACTACAGTGCCTCAGAACAGACCTTATGAAATGATCAAAACCTTTCTCCCTGTGGTACTGAGGGGCCATTTATTCCATTTGTTACAGAAATTACCGCAGTTTTGACCAGGCAAGAGGAGAGGTACCGTGCGAATGGGATCAACAGTGCCAATATTGAGTCCCCACTGGTGAAAAGCAATCCTTCTTATTATTTTCATCCTGAACCATGAGGTTGGAAACTCTGTGAGAGTTCCTGAATTCAAATCTCTGGTCTATTTGCTGGTAAATTTTTTAAAAGTGGTTTTGAATATTTAGAAGAGCTGAAGTGCTTAATTTGCCTGTAATACTTCTTGGCATGAATGAGAATGGACATRTATGAACATGGACAGTATATTAAAACTTTGTTTTATCTATTGTTATAAGAGATCTGGAAAGGAATAAAGTGGCAAAATTTGCTAACTTTTACATAAATAACAGTAGTAAACATGGGTGACTGTGAAGAATTGCAGATGAACATTGAAATACTCAGTGSCTGGGTGATAGAAGGCAGGAGAATTTCAGAAACAAAATTTATAAAATCATGCATATGAGAAAAAAACAGTCCTAACTTTACAGATATTAAAATAGATTCTTAGATGTTTACTATAGTTCTTGAAAAACACCTTAGAATTAGAATAAATAAGTCTATGAATGATCTGACTGAGGACTCAGTAAGAATCAGAAAAAAAGGAAAAAGAGGAAGACAAAGACAGAAGGAGAAAAAAAAAAAGAGAAAAAAGATAAAGACAACAAAACAGAAAAAATATTGTGCTGCAGAATGAATTGACTGTGCTTCTGCATTTTGAATACAGTTTGCAATTCCTTATGTCAGAACAGATATAGTGGAACTGGAACAAATGCAGGGAAGATTCTGTACTAAACAGCCTTCAGTCTGCAAAAAGGCAACCCAGATGAACTGTCAGAGAGATTTATGAGGAATATGAATAAAAATCAACGCTTGGCAATAACAAGAGGCTTAAAACAATGGCATTTAAAACAGGCAGGTCAAAATGAAAAGGCAGGTCAAAATGAAAAAGAAAGAAAGAAAGATGGTCCTTCACACAACATATAAGATTGATCAATGGAACTTCTTTCCACAGAATGTTTTGGATGCCAGAATTTTTTAATAATTATAAAGATAGCATTGCTGCCTCATAAAATTCCTGACCCACAGATTGCTGCAGACTAGGACCACCTACGCTAGCTGTGTTAATTATGCTTTCCTTTCAGATAAGCCCTGTCATTTTTTGCTGCAGACAGGATATTCACCTAGGAGCATCTTTGGTCTAAACAGAGATGGCTTTGTGTTCTCTCARAGCAGTGGTTCCCAATTCCCTTGAGACATCCTAACATACAGAATTCCTGAAAACAATGGCTACTGCACAGGAACTCTCTTCATGATCTACTTGGGTTCACTAAGTCACATACAGAAGGGATGTTCTGAGTTATTGTACACACTCAGAGATTTCTCAGTCRGCTTTTTAATAAATACACAATTGGCTTGACATTTCCTCAGCGACAGAAATAATACATGTCTGCATGGTGTATTTACTCTTTTTTATGTGCAGAATTTTCCTGGGAGATTTACAGGAATTTTAGCCAACAATAAAAATAAATTAATCCTTTTAAGAAATGGTCTACTTTTCCTAGTCAAAAGATTAACTTCAATTACAGTATGGCATTCAAAGCACAAAACTATTTTACTGAAAAAAGGAATGTAGCATCTGCATCATTGTATTTTAACGATCATTAGTGGATGATTGTCACAAAAAAGAACCCACTACAAGACCCATCATCCTGTACATTTCAGGATTTACTGTGTATCCCTTAATAATATTTTTTTTACTTAGATTAATTCAATTCTTTCAAAATTCCATTTATCTGTTTTTATCTGTGGTTTATTTTCTGAATTTTGGAGATATGCCATAGACAAATTGGTTTTGTTGTTCAAAATGGATTCAGAGAAAACTGGAGTATTGGTTGCTCTATTGATTAAGCTAAGGAAAAAGGTCATATGCTGCCRAAGTTGCAACTGAGCAGATTTATCCTCATTTACCATGCAATAAATCTACAGCTGGAAGATTAGGCCACCACTTTTTTCTTCAGAGTCTGTTTTCTATCAAGCTGTTACTGTGAATGTAGAGATTTTAAGACTTTGTCTTCCACGTGGATGTCAGTACTATCATTACCTTATTTTATGGCTAGAATCCTTTGTGTATGCTGGCATACTTCCACCAGAAACATAATTCTGGGACAGTGTGGAAAAGGAAACAAACTTCACTAGCTCAGTCCCTGCACACAAAAGCAATGTGTTCACTGCAAACCAATGTGTACTGCCCCTATCCAAGGTCATATTTTGACAGATGTTAAGAAACTACACCACTTTGCTTTGCCCTGTTTTCTTTGGGAGCAAGAAGAGAAAGAAGTGAGGAAAAAGGTGATCCAAAAGCAAAGTGTTATAAGAAACAAAAAAAGCTGGAGTASAGGAAGAAAATATTAGCAAAATATTAGAGAGACAAGACATATGATTTCAAACCCTGKGATGAATTGCCTGATAAATAATTAGAATTTAATTGCATCAGAGAGAAAGACTTTTTTCAGCTTGTGGCCAGAAAGTGACACTCTAGAACTTTCAACAATCGTGTCTCTCTCTGGTGGGAGTCAAGATTGGATTTGCCTACACAGATAACTCAATTGATACTAATATCAATTATATATCATATGTATATATAACAAATAATTCATATTATACAGATGATATATAGTAATAAATATTATATCAATAAAGCAAATACATTCTAGGGGTGCTCAATTGTTTTCTAGTTTTCTGGGTCTGCCTCTTTATTGTGAATGATTTACTTCCTTATTCCCACAAAGCTGAGTATATCAAATACATGGACATACACAAAGGGAAGGCAGCTGGGCAGCTGTGTGTCCCTGCTCTTCAGGCTCCTTAGGTAACCATCCTGTTTGTTCAGTGTCAAAGTAGAGGAAGGAGTTTCAGTTGCAGATGAAAGGAAGAGAAGCTTCAGATGGGAAGTTTATAAATGAAGCCATTCCCTCACTCACTTCCTTGTATCTTCTACTGAGAACGACTGAAATAAAGGAAAGAGTGGAAGGGCAATTATTTTGATAGAGAAAAAAACTGGACTTGGGATGCTAAAACATTAAATAGTAGAACAAGRTAATGCCCATGGTAGCAAGGGGGAAATCTTGTTACTAATAAAGACTCAAAGAGAAGCACTAATTGTGAATGAGAAGGGAATTTAGGAGTGTTAGCCTATGACATTTTTATGTATGATGTCACAATGACACATGAAAGCCCAGTTTGTGTATAAACTAACTTTAAACTACCAAATAAACTGTTCAGGAAAAGATACTATACAAAAGCAGAAGGGAGGAATATTAAGAGTATTCAGGGAGATAATGGTCAAGTAATCRAATATATTTAGTGGTTCTATATAGAACTATATAGCCATAGTAGTGTAACAAATTTTAAAAATAAAAGCTAGCCACAAGAATGAGTAAATTTGAACTAAGAAGATAAAGCAGAAGTTTTGCAACTAGGCTATTTGAGTGCTTATATCTTCTTTTTTTATCTTTTGAAAATCTATTTCTATATTTCATATCTATTATATATTGTTATTTTACCCTTAGCAGCTTGTACATAAACAAGAAAATCAAACGCAAAGGTGCATGGAAGGACACTTTCTAAACAAAAAAGCATGCATTTTCTTTGCTTTACTATTTTCTTTTTACATGCATGTAATCTTCACTCAATTCCTTCTTTGTCATCTGTTGTTGTACAACATAGTAAAACTACTCTGTGATTTGTATWTGTTTCTGTATTTGTGTTATATATTTTCTAGACTATATTTCTGAGAGCTGTTGTCCTTTGTGATAATGACCATTAATATTAACAAAATATCATGTTGCAAAAGAGTTTGTTTAGATAATGCAATGATTACTCAGTTTCATAATTATAAGATAGGAAAAGCAAAAATAGAAATAGCTAGGTATTTTTGTTAGGCAACTTTTATTCTGCCAAAAGCACATTGTGATGTTAGTTATAAATCTTAAATGAAGAATATATCAAATAGGTTACAGTTATATCAGTGAACTCAAAACCAGAAATTTGGCATTTCATCAAATTGCTGGTAACTCCAGATGGTACAGTCCTATCTGAAGCATGTTCAGAAGACAAGTCCACCAATTATAGTTATTTGTTCTCATTAAAATATTTTCACAGATAAAGTGTTTAATTTTCTGATCTCCATTTAGTTAACATATATTCTAGACACATTTGTACCAGCTATTCTCCTTTTGAAGATAGGCAGGCAGTATTTATATATTAATGTACTTTTCAGATTTTTCAAATACCATGTTTCCTGTTTGAGAGATAACAAAAGCTTGTCTAGAAATCTCAGTGTCCATCAAATCAATATGTGTACTTCAATCGCATATTCACTGACATTCAGCTGAAAATAAAAGGTCAAGTAATAAGGAAGTTAGCAAGYAATTCCTAGTCTACTTATAGCCCACCAAGGAGTCATCTTTCAATCAGTTGTGGACTGCAGATTCAGTTATCTCCTGACCACTTATATGAACAGGAGATCCAAATCTTTCTAGATTTTTTTTTTTGCACTGGCATGTGGTGATTCATGGGTCCTATTGGTTGTTCTGTTTTATTCAACACAAAACTAATACTTAGGCTAAGCATAAATACTAGGAATTGCCACAGAAACAGATCAGTAAAATGTTCCATTCAGTGACTGTGAATGCAGCAGATTTTGTGTGTGTTACGGTAAGAAAAACCATCTCATTTGTTTCTGTGTTAGTTCAATATTCCTCTTGATGCTATGCCACAGAAAATGGGCTAGACCAAGAACATCAATGTCTACTTCTAATATTTTACATACTGAGCCCTCAAAGAATGCAATCATCATCTTGACCCCCATAAATAAGGTTCTTGATCTATTTGCCATCACAAGTGTTGATATGSATCAAAGGCACTTGCTCAAACCCATACCTCTTTTTTTAATCTGATATGCATCAAAGGCACTTGCTCAAACTCATACCTCTTTTTTTTTATCTGTCAGGACTGTGGGAGGCTGAAATGGTTAATAGCTCAAACATCGTTAAAATCACCAAAGGACTTGGGTACTGTAGGAAACTACAAAGATAGAACTGCTYTTCAATGACCACCAAAGCCACCTCCCTCCCCCTGAATATGCTTCCTGATAGGGGAATTTGAGATAAGATAAAGACATTGTCCCGTTATCTCAGGTCTAAGGAGGAGTAAATAAGCTGGGGGAGAAGAGTGTAGCCCCAAGGAAARCTAAACCTAGCAGCTGTACTGAAAATCATCTCTGGATGAGTCCACTGGGGCTGGCCATAGCCCCCTAGCCTCATTTGCTGAGGCTAGCTTTGCAYATTCTGTCCCCCAGATAAGGAGGAGGAGAGTTTTGTGGTGTGTTGGTGAAAYCTCTGGTCCACATAAGACAGAGGGGGTGAACACACATCACTGGAGCCTACAAGCCAGATAAGGAGCACACCCTGCAGAGAATCCTCCCTTACACAAACTGTTGGCTCAGTTGCAAAACTCCCCCACCTCAGGAAGGTCACGTTCACACAAAACATTCACATGAGAGGCAGCTGTCATGGCTTACAAAGGGTCATGAACTACCAAAGAGCCCTGAGAGGCCCCCCAGATTAATTTCTAAGGTGTTCCATACCTCACATTTACTGTTAAAATAAATCCTTACTATGAACTTTGGCATATGGAGCCATTTACATCTTAATTCTGGCAGAGGCATCTCTAATAATCATAATAATCAGATCATAACAAGGAGTTTGCTATTTCATAATGGAAGGTGGGTTTTGTTGTTTGGTGGTTTTGGGTTTTTTTTTTTTTCAATCTATAGGCCTATTTTCTTGCAGCGTAATTTATGGATAAAATTTCTTCAATGGAACATTTTCCTCCAGTGCTTCTCAGAATTTGTAACAGTTCTTTACATATAATTTACCTCAGATCAGCCGTGACCCTCAGTGGGTGAGCTGGCAATTTGGAACAACAGTCCTGAGGCTTTTTTCCAGAGGATGCARAGAAGTTTTAGAGTTAATCTTACTGGCCACTATAGACTCTTGGCTATATTTTATACAGAAGATGTTCCAACATGCCTCTGAGGTACAGCTGCACAGAACATGCTGAGATACCTCAACAGGCATTCATTTTGCAGTGCCACAGACAGAATTGCTCAATATTCTAGTATTCAAAATCCAGTAAGTCCAAATTATCCCTTTGTGTGATGTTTCCAAGGGGAACGGAGGAGGTATTTGGACAAAAATTGCTGGATTGTGAGACAAAATGCCAGGTCACCTCAGAGGAGGAGAGCGCTCAGATACCTTGGGAGAGCTCAGATATTTCCGATAGGAAAGGCTGCAATTCCTCTGGGGAGAGAGGGGCTATTTTGTGGGAAACTCTTAGGTCCTTAAGGGCCTGGGAGAGAAGGGTGAGAGTCCAGACAGGAATTTGTGTGGGAAAGGCAAGCAGTGATGGTGGAGGCCTTGAGTGAGGTTTGTCATGGGTTTCCTGCAGAAGGAGGAGTGCATGGAGGGAACAAGACACAACCYAATGCAATAYGAGCCAGGTGGTGGAGATTTTTAGMAGGAAACACTTAAGTACATCAGGGTGACAGACCATTTCTGAGGAGAAAAACCGAGGTATCTCAGGGAACACTGGAGATTCTCGAGGGTGAGATATTTTAAGCAGGTATAGATAGGAAATGCTGAGGTGCCTCAAGGTGATAGGGAGATTTAGGAGTGGGGTAACCACCCCCGAATATCTGAAGGAACARTGTAGGGTTTGGTTAGAAGTCCTAATATGACTCGGAAAGAAGACTGAATAGTTTTAGCTAGTAAAACCTGAGTTAATTCATTAAAGATGTGATGAAGTCTCAGATTGGAYGCATCAAAGTTCATTTGAGGGAGCAGAAAGTTTTGTTGGGAAATGCTGTGGTATCCCAGATGTGATATTTTGAGGATTTCAGAAGCAAAACGAGGTTTACCCTAGTGCAGGCATGGAAGGGTTTCAGTTAGGTGGGTAGCAGCACTTTAGAAGTGATAACAGTGGGGTTTAGCTGAAAAAGGACAGGGTTCCTAAACAGCAGGAGACTTGAGGCGGGGAAATACTACGAGAAGCTAGCTCAAGACTGTGGAAAAATATTGAGCTACCTGAGATTACATATACAGCAGCAGCCAGCAAGAAAAGAAGTCTGATTTGGGAAGCAGTAAATTAGCTCTTGGAAAGAAAGGAGTAAGCTAACACATAGTACTGAGATGAAGCTGAATTCCCAGAATGGCTGCTGTGAGTGTGAGAATTTACTGGGAAATTGGAAGTGTTCTGAAAAAAAACTTAAAAGGGCCTTCAAAAATACTTATTTCATCCTCAGGGGTTCCACAGGGAAAGCAGACTGACTCACTGCAAGAGGACCAGAGAAAAGTACAKCTGAGAATGAGTTAGAGATTAGGTGGGAAAAACTGAGATAAAAAAAAAGCTAGAGAGTGGAGTAGTCTTTCCACATGATAATAAGTGAGGAAACAATCTCGTGCAACAATGTGCTGAAGTAGAAGCAATGACTATCTATTTTAGCAGACAATCCTTGAAAACCCTCTTTGCTTTAGGAATTACTTTTGCTCTACATGAGAAGTTGCCATACAAGTCAATGGAGAGTCATGAATGAAGGTTTGGARCAGGTTATAAAAAGAAAATTCAATGACAGTCACATGAAGAGTGGCTGAGACAATAATTAACATAAACAAGTCTTTCATATAAACATTTTTTTAAGAGGAAAGTTTATGGCAATAAGACACATAATGCATATGATAACTAAATATATCTTAATGGAATTATGGAAAAAAAAAAAAAAACCAAAAACCAACACACATTCCTTGGTTGGGGAAAAAAATTATATAGTGAACACCCTGAGAGCAAAATTCTGCACAGAGGTTCTTCTTCCTGTCCCTGTTTACAGCCCTTCCCCTTGCAAGCCCTAAAACATACATCCAGAGTTTCAAGCGAGTTGCAAGACTGCTAAGCTGTGCTGTATCTCTTCCCCCAGCAGCAGGAGCCACTGCCAAGGAAGGGAGTGCAGGGAGCAGGGGAGGAAAGGCACTCTGTGCACAGGGAGGTCTGGGGTCACATCCGAGCCACACCATTTTTGCCATGAGTGGGGTGTCTCCCGGTCGGCAGGGCTGAGCTGCCCACCGCTCTAGCCTTTGGCCACRGTGGCTAGAGAGAGTGATTTCCCTGCCCCCAGTGCTAGATTTGGGCATTTCCTATCCCCCTGTGAAATMATGTGTGAATTCCTAGGTTTCAGCTCTTTACCATCAATAACTTTTTTTTTTTTGCTTTCTTTTTTATACTTGCATTTTGATTGCTGCACTGGCTTTGGGGAACCAAGCATCTCATTCTAAGGGAGAATTTTTGGCAAATTTCTGGACCAGATTTCAGGCCCAGTGCTGGCTTGAATTAACTCTGACATTGAAACTGAAATTTTTTGTTCATATCATCTCTTTCAATATTGGAAGTTAAAAGAACCAATAGATATTTCCCATTCAATACATGTACCAGWGTTTGCCATTAATGTCAAAATACAGGAAAATGGCCTATGTGCTTCCCTTTTTCCAAGAAGAGCACTCATCCTCAGCAAATGGCAAAGCAATTTGCAACTCTCCTTTAACTCATGYCATCACTTCACATTTGCATTTAATTTTCCCACAACTATTAGCTTTTTTTGACTGCAGGAGGTTTGAGTTTCTTTGTCTTCTCACGATTATTTTGGTAGTTGCCTGTTAGCAGTTTGTTTCTAGCACAACTTTGGATTTTTTTTTTCAGGAATTTGCTATCAGTGGAATTGTTCCTGTAAAAGTGGTGGCTTTTATCAGGTCTTTTAACAGCTCATCTTTCAGTTGCAGTATGGAAAGTCTATAGTGTGAATGGGTGAAAACCAGACAATTTTGTAGAGGACTATTAAGTGCAGCATAGGGGCAAAGCTGAGATGTATGGTGCAACCTGACTGATGTGGARAGTTAATAGGGGTGAGCTTGTGAAGGTTGCTGAGGTGCTTAASATTTTACTGGCAGCTTCAGCCCTTTTTCCTCTGCCTAAGTGGGCTGACAAAGGCCACGTGTACCTGAAGGCACCATAGTGGACCTCAGCAAACTTCAATTCAAACTTCAACATGAATTCATAAAGGTGTAACAGCTGTAGAAAAATCCATTGTGACGTATAACTTCTGTTTAACAAATTGCAAATTCTCCCCTGACTAGAGGTCACTGGAATAAACATGCTACTTGTTTATTTCACAAACTGTCAAAAGGTTTAATTTCACCAGAAGGYATTGTGAATTAGAAGATAAAATTATTTTGATTTTATTATGTTATTTGAAGCTAATCCAAATTCAGGGCAAAAATATTTTTTTTCTTCAGTTTTACAGGTGTATTCCATTTTTTCTTGTAAAACTAAAGTGCAAATGGAATAAACACCTCCTTTTCATGACCTGAGAAAACCTTATTGTAATCCCTTAAGTCCTAACTTACCTTATGTAACAGAGGCTTTAAATTCAGAAAGTTTCTTTTGTGTTTCTGCATAAGTCATAAAAAAAATCAAATATTTGTCATTTTCTTTGCTTTGATATTAAAATTTATTTAATAGGAAGAAAGGAATTAGTTTGAAAGTGGTAGAAGGAAGGAGGTGTACAAGGGTGGTGACCTGTTTGAAACAGATACAGTGAACTTGCATGTAAAGTCTAATCTGAAACARTTATACATGGTTGTCCCCTAAGATTTCCATTTTGCTCTGGCTTAGCTGTGCATTTGCAAAGAGATGTATACARTGGCCTAAAGCAGTATGGAAAGTAGAAGCTTAGAGATGTTTAAGAAAGATAGAGCTCTGCTCCTCTCCTGTGAGTATGAAAAGGGCGTAGTATCTCAGTTCCTGTAATAGTCATCAAAAGAAACTTAGAATTCTGTCTTGTGTGTCAGCTTAAATTCAAGTAGTTAAGCCTCCCCATTTACGTGTTTTTACATCCTAATTTTCCATTAGTGCAAGAGAAAGTAGAGTCTCATGAATTCTGAGAGAATTCTGAGATAATCTTCCATTGCTATTGKTACAATTTTGACATATGATTCCCTATCCTTCCTGTCCTTCCTGRAAACAGGATAACCTGATGGTTTCTGTGCAGTTCCCACAACATATGACTGAGCCTTGCCCTTTGCCTCTCATAGTGAAATTTCGAATACTCAAAGCTACAAACAGATCTTGCTGATGGAACTGTGTCCTGAGAGAATCACATTGTTCAAGATGAAAAATCTTTTGATAACATTTTTAACACTGCACAGTACACAGACTGTCTGTAGTCATTTATTCATGGTCAAGTCAGAGATAAGAAGAAATGAGTGACATTTTAGATACCAGGGAAATTATTCCTGAGTAGAATGACTCACAGAAAGCCCTTGAGGAAAGTACTGATCTTTGGCCTTGTGAAAGAGAGTATTGGTTTTCTAATGAAACAAATGAGCAAACAAAGCCTTGAAAACATAAATATATGTGTTATTCTAAGAATTGATGACACTGMTATTTCATGTCAGCAGAAGACATTGGATGTAACAAATGGCTAAATTACACATAGATATGGAGTCATACTTCAAACTCTTATGCAAAGCCTGAAATTTATGGGAAGTATTATATCCAATAATATGATATTATATAGACTGATGATAATACCAGTTTATACTACAGTGTGATACAGTATCATATTACAACCTGATCCTAATGATAACATAATGGGAAATGCTGGTTTAGCAGCCACTTTTAGAATGCTTTAATTASCTAGACTGTTCAGATTTTCAGGTTTCTTTCAAAATGAGGTTGAACTGGTGATATGTAAGTAGCCTCTGCAATGGATCTGCCTCCTTCTTTCATGACATGAAGATGTGCTGGGTTACCCAAATGTGAAATTCTACTGGCTACTCCAGTGTGTCAGAGAGAAGCACAGAGGATTTTTGTCTGTTCTGATATTCTGTCTGCCTTGTCTCCATTGTGAAGCTCAAACAATCAGGMGTAAAGACAGGCTTGAAGGTTCTTCTCCTAATGTTCCCCTCAAAATCATGGCATGCTTACTACCTCCCTTTACCTTCCTCTGTCATCAAGAAGAGAAATGTGGTAACATAAAAATACCCATGAAAAGATGAAGATCTGGTCCTCCCCTCTGCATGCTGCTGGAGRGAGGCTATTGCCTCCACTGGTGTGACAGGATTCATATTATTCAATTTGTCCCATTTCTGGCTAGTAATCTAAATTCAGGTTAGCTATTAGATGCTACCAGAGATAGCGGGAAAAGGCAAGTGACTGTGGACTGCCATGGATGTCAGGATTTGACATTTTGGCAAASGGTTCTCTTTTTACATAAGAAACACAGCATACACTTCAGCTAAGGTAAAACCCTTTTTAGAGAAATGTTTTGTTGTATTTTAGCATCTATTTAGTATATGCAGCCATCCATTGTCCATTTTCATTTCTGTAGCCTTGGAAATACTTCAAGGCAGCATATGATTTTTTTCCCCTTAAATATATTTTACAAATAATCAGTTTTAATTGCTTGCAATAAATGTAGGTGGGTGAGAGATTTTGAAGCTACATGAAGTTGTGTCCAATGGTAATAATGATATGAATTATGGAGGAAAGCTGTGTTCCACTATGGCCTAAATTGAGAGAATACTGTTCCAAAATTTTTTTTCTTCTTAAGGGTTATAAAATTATTACCAGGATTTTCTGAAGAAATTCTTTTTTCGGATTATTAAATAATGAGATAAAACTGACTTTTTTTAAATGTAGACATATTAGAACTCCTGCAGAAACTGTTGTTTCCCATTATTCGATAATCAAAGAAGCCAAATCTTAAAATATATGTTCTTAGTCTTGAGGTTTCTGTATGAAAGTACTTGTGTTTTTTCTTATCCCTTTCTCGCAGTGTCACTGAACCTTCTTATCAGTGCTGCAGGAGTCTTTGTGACAAAAATTATATACACAGAGATTGGATAAAAGAAACCCCAAACCCAAGTATGATGCACTTAGTCTTTGAATAGAAATTATCACGACTCTAAAGCTATGCTAGAAAGACACAATTGGCACTTTTTTACATMAAGAGAAATGTTCTACATATAATTTAAATGTTCTTTTTCATAATCWTCAATGGAAAGTTTGCAGTGTGTTATAAAATGTGAACACAAACTGCCTGTCATTATAACACTCCAGACTGAGGTATGTTCTTATTACTTCAATAATTAAATGCCTATCATTCAGTTTCTGAGTTCAAACCATGGCATTTATTCCTGCAAATAAATGCAAAACACCGAAACTCATTATATGTTTCAAATGGGTGCATGCTGTAATACCATTGTTTGACCAGCAGCATTCCTTTCTGAAAGGAATGGTAGACAAAAGACCTTCTTCCTCAAAAGTCATATTTTCAGATTCTTAAATGGATCTATTTTCGTTATTTTTTCCTACAGTGTCCACAGAAGGCTATTAAAASCCTGTGCATGGATCAGTCAGCAGTACATTACAAATAGCAGTGAACTCTGTGGCTCATTATCCCTGGATGATCAGCTGCATCCCATAGAGATGTCTGTGCACCTCCAACATGGCAGTCATCAGACTTCAAAAGCATTTTGAAGGATTAGTGGAGAGAAATGTTCTCCTTCCCAGACAGACATAAGCWGCATAACTTTTCAGAATATTTTTTATTATTCAGATAGATGGCATAACTCATTTAAAATGGTATCTATTAATCAAGCAGGACTTGGAGCCTCTTGACTATTTTTGAACAGAAAGTWATAAGGCTTCTTAATTCTTAGGTTTGGGCAACTCAGAAGACAGACACAAGGATATTTTTAATTGCTGGAGACGAGTGCTGCACTGCAGATGCTGTAAGGACTAGCATGATAGATTGTCCAAGGCTTGAAACATTGAAATTCACAGCAGATCTCTTTGACAGGATTCCGTATTGCTCAGATGTATCATCTTAAAGCCTGGAAGAGTCTCCCAAGAGACCTGTTTGGAGAAAATACTCTACATGCAACATTTCTGCTTTGTTTAGAGAAAAAGCATAGCATTGCTTGACACTTGTGATTTATATGACAACATTCCCATGGGTATGTATGCTATCAGCTTTTCCAGAGGCATCCTTGCTGTAAAATTAGGAGCAAATATAAAAAAAAAACCAGACAAAAACCCCAAACCAAACCAAGCACACAACCCACCCAACCAACCCCATCGAAACCCCAATAAACCACYCCCCTCAAGGTCTATCAATACCTATTGATCATTTAAAGTAGTGCAAAGATATTAATGCTTCCAAATATTACACTTAAGTGTAATATTCAAATTGGAAAAGAATCTGCAACACGAATAAAGGCAGGAAGGATAAAGAGGAACTTTTCTGCACAGTAAATTATTTATAATTTAAAGCAGTATATTGCTTGCTATAATACGTGTCTATAGGGTAATTTGTAACCCTCAGAAAGATTTTTTTTCACATTTTCTATCAACAACACTATGACTTGTTGTATCAAAATATTGTATATGCAGTGTTTTCTGCTGCACTTTATACTGTAATGATAAGAACCATAGAGGGGACTTTCTAGGGACCCATGATGATGACAGAGACATCAGTTTAAATAGACAACAATCAGTTCCAGTTCTGGAACTTAGCCACTGGCAGAACTACAGATGAAGTTATCAATCTCTATTGTAGCACTAAAGAACAGCAAGAAACCAGACAAGTGCAGCTCAGAAAGTTCTTCTCTGTATGGMGATTACTATTTTTATGGTACTTTGGCCATATACACTCACCTAGACTATTCCACAGGACACGAGACAAATTTCCTCACACCAGCTGTAAAAGGTGGATTACCTTTGAATAAAYTACTTCAGAGTAAGGTATAATATTCCATGGTCTTGAAAAATTCTCATTGGCTGTAGCCACACGTAAGAAYACCAACAACTTTAGGAATGTCAGACACTTAAAAAACTAAAGTAGTATAAGCAATCAGTACAGTTCAATTAACCAGTTTTATACAACTATGTATTACACACAATATTAAAAGCTCTTCTGCTTTCTACCACTTAGAAGTGTACACCTTCCTGTGTTAAAATCATTTGGTGGAACTAACTAGATACATAGCAGAAACGACAAGGCTAAACTTTTTAAAAAGAAATAGTTTGCTCTCAGAGATAAAAAAGTACCCTTGGATGCTTTTATATTCTTCTCTCTGTGTGTGGAGTTTAGCAACCATGGAAGAATGAGAAATAATCTCAAATTTATTTGTATTTTGTATCAATTTAGCATGATTAAAATTACATAAAACTAAACTAAATTAATAGTCTGTTTCTATTCCTATCTGGGAATTGTTAAGCAGGTACTCAGGGATGTATTTTTTTACATGAAATAAGATTTGTTTTTGCAGCTTAGGCCCCTGAAAAACAATTTGTTTCACTCTCAGTTTTTTTCTTAATAAAATAAGTAATTTATTTGAGGCATATTGATATCAACATATTGATTTTAGRCCCTTTTAAGAAAAAAAGAACCTACTTGTAGAAAAGTCTTGACACAAAATACAGTCTGAAATAACAGGAGATTTACAAATGCTGATTTTAATACAGTTAYGGTCCCCCTGGCTGTCTTCGAAAAAAAGAGTCAAATGAAGAAGGCAGAGGTTTGTAGAATAAGAAAATTTAAGCCACATTTTAGAGCAATTAAAATTATTTTAAATTATTTTTCCAAATAAAAATACATTATTCTCATCTATTAAAATTATTTAAGAAGGTGAAAGTAGATAAAAATGGAGATCTGTTCAATTCACTAGGTATTTTACAAAATAAGAACCATTTTTTAAATTGTTTTTACCAATAAGTCATTTCTTCTAGCAAAGAAAGGGTCTCCAAAGTTATTCCCTGACCTTTCCCAATCTGAGCAAACAAATATTGGTGCAATACTTATCTCACATAGAAAAATGTTTTTACAACAGTRGATTGTTGTAATTTAGGACTTAAAATATTCCTGCTTCTGTTCATAAAGTCCAGCAGCTACAGCAGTCAAACTCGGAGATAAAAAATAACAGAAGCTTGGCAGTGATGAAAACAGCTGGATTCAGGGAATTTATAGAAGTTATCATCAGTAGCATCTCTTAAATGTCACATTAAATAATCATATTAAACAATAAAATATATGGCAATGATAAATGGAAATATTCCAAGTAAAATACTTATAAATTAAATCTTAAGCTCTAAATTAGCATTATTTTAAACACCACAGCCAGAGTCTTCCATTTATAAAAGCATATCAAGAGGAACCTTTGAAGAGTTAGAGTTCAACACAGAAGTTCAATTCTGGCAAGTTAATTGAATTTTAGCATGTTTTTTCCTGAAAACTGCTGCAATCTTTTTGCCTAATGTAACCTACCTCATTCCAGTTAATGGCATTGAAGCATCCTGAAGCTAAATGATTGAGGCAGCATTGAGATCAAAAGTAGCTCTTATGCAGGAAAATGCTAAGTGCCGTATTATAGACATCCCTCATTTATTTGCACTTACAAAACCTGGGAAGAAATAATTGAAATTTGCTACATGTTGCATGTTTCCTAGAATTATAATGTCATGGCATTTTTCTGACTTGTTTGATCACCTGTTGTACAGCACCAGCTCATGGAGTCAAAAAGGTGCAAGCAATGACAAGGTCCTAATCCATGCCCTAATCCATGCAAGAACAACAGAGCAGCACACAAACTTTCTCCCTGAGAAATTCCATGTTCACCAGCACACTGATGGGTGTTGTGCACCAAGGGCTTATTTCAACAGACTAACTGTGCTAGCTTTTGGATATATCTAATTTTGCACCTTTAAGTAGAATGAGGATCATTTTTAATGCATGGCTATCAACACAATCACTGGTAAAAGAGAGTCATACTCACACTGTGGATGGTTCGGCTTGAGGCCCTGGATGTCTTATGAAGATTTAGACATCATTAAAAAAAATCCATTGTTTTCAGAATAATTACTTCCCTGCTGAGAAAACATCCCCAGTCTGCAAAACCAGCATATTAACTTAGCATAAGAAAACAATCTTATGACATTTTTTTCCACTAGGATGGTGGAAACGCTAATAAGAAACCAAATGTGCAAAAATGTTTATTGATGGCAAGGCAAACACGCTTAGAGAACAAAACCTTTTTTTKTTGTTGTTGTTCAAAGCAAATTATCAGAAGTTTCATATGATTCCAGAAACACATTCTGTTTAATAAGACATTGAGGTCTCACTGGAGTTAAAGATAACCTGGAGTTTTCCCAGAAATTATCCCTGATAATTTTTCTTGGTATTGCACAAGACTGAGTTTGGAACTATTGACACTTTGYAAGAGAATACAAGAATCTTGTGCATCTGTGTCCAGGCTGCCTACTCCTCTCCTGAGATACTCTGACTTAGCCAGGCTAACATGTATTGYTCTGGACTCATTCTCCTTTGGGCTCTTTTGATTCCTCTATATGTGGAAACAAGAAAAAGTTGCCTCGGAGGCATAAATGTCCTAAACTCCACTTCTGGGCTGATTTATGTTGTACCTCAACCCTGTCTGGTATTAGCCTAAGGGTGTGACAGGCAAGGCTGCATGTGCTGCCTGTTTTAATCTTGCTATGCTGTTATAATCAATTATTCTGAACAGCAAGGACAGTGAGTGGTACTGAGATTCACTGTAACATTTAGTTTGAATAGAAAGTGATTTTCAGCAACAGGAGGAAGAGTGAAAGTAGGTAAATGAACTCAATTCCTGAAAAATATTTTAGCCCTGTACCTAAAGACTTTTTTTTCATTTGCAGAACAGAAACATGGAAAAGGTGATACATCCCATGTAGTCCCTATTCAGACTTCCTTGGGTTTGATTGGCTTTTCAGCTGCATTGGTTACAGTCCCGGCTGGGGTGATCAGGCAAAACAGTCTTTGAGCACCTTATTCCATAATCCTTGCTCTTTSTTCTGAAATATCTAGTGCTGGGATATAGATCCTGATATAAAAGACCTTTTCATACAGGATTAATAGGAGATTTTTAGGTGCTCAGGGATTTAATTTTTATAGTCTTCAGATCTTGTACCACTTTCATACTTTGTATTTCATCTTGAAAAATAATCTTGTCTAGATGTTTTCTTATGTATGAATCAGTCTGGGTTTAGAAAGCACAAGTTTTTCTAGCAATTTCTTCCAGCATAAAGGCAATTAGACACCTCAGTGAAATGCATGCCAGACTGAATTGAAAAATCTGTATTTCAAACAGGAAATAATTTAGGATAATAATAATTTCAAATATGAAATGTAATCAAGGAGAGGGAAGCTAAGATGAATACAATCTATTTATGATGGAGACAGGTGAGACAGTTATATTATCTCCATAAATTCAGCTTTGCTCTTTTCTGTGAGTTATTCAAGCTTTCAGAAAAGTCATAAACTAGGAAAAAATCCCTGTGGATGTGGTGGGGGATGTTTTGGGKTTTTTTTCCACATTATATTATTGAGAGCATGTTTTCCTACCCTTTACTATCTGAATGTTGGTTAATACATTCAAAATTTAAAAATTTAAGATTTGGAATTTACCATTTGAGTACTCTAACCAAYTGGAATTTATGTTTAATTTAAATTAATTAGGAGAAATAGAAAAAGTATGCATTTTTAGATGAAAATATTGACTTCTCTTTAAATCCTGATCACCTATCAGCTTGATATTTCCCATGTATCAGTCATGAGCTATTTGCCCCAAAACCATCCTCAATAAAGGATTCATATTATTCAGCCTGCAATGACCCTCTTATTGCTTTCAGTTCAAGGGGTTTTGTGGATGTGTGGGTACCTTTAAGTAGTAAAAGATTTGTGAGGAAGCTGTCTAAATCATTATAGTGTGATAAGAAACAGGAAGAATAAGAAACAGGAATTGTAACTTTAAAAGAAAAGCAATGGCTATTTTACTTAGATTTTAAAAATTGTCATTTTCTCATRACTGATGCAAAATATTGATTTGGGGGATTTTAATTCATAAAAGTTCCTGGTATTCATAATCAGATCAATAATTTATTTTCAATTTTAAAAAATGAGTGCCTAAATATTGGCCACTTGAATTCTGCACTGATAAGCAGAGAAAGCCCATTTTTTTCCCCTAAATGGACTCATAACAAACCATTTCCACCACACTCAGCAATCAGCTTCCCTGTTACCTWATGGCATCTGTCAGTATAATGAAAACAGTAGTTCAATGAAAAAAAAAAGGAAAATATCACCTGTGGGCCCACAAATAAAGGAGATTAGAGGGAAGAAAGCAGTAGGCTGGACATACAGACATTAACTGTCTTTACTGACGCATACACAGTAGCCAGGGAAACAAAACAGAGGAAGGACTGGTTACATTTATTTGTTTTAGTAACTGACAGTTCTGATTGTGTAAATAATCATTTAAGTCTGAGCGAAAGTAATACTATAAAAATATGTGCTTTCCTCAATTTAATTAAGTTATATGTTCTTTATAGCTGTTCTTTTTGAGTGCTGCTTATAGCATTACTATGGCATCTAAATGCCTTCCAGCAGCTCACTGGCAGTGTGATTATTAATTGCTATGTTATATTTTATTAGAGAGCTTCATCTAGCAAAWTGTTATAATGGTTTGGCATTTGGAACAAAGACAAATCACCATTTTCAGCATGAGATTTTTGGGAATGGACTGAAAAGTTCATGTTTTCTCCAATCTGTTACATTGCATTCCACACGCATATACATATTCAGCATGGTCTGGTTCTCTCTCTCCTTTTAAAAAATTGAGGAAGAACTTCCAGTATTGTAAAACGGAGGATTTGTGTCACTTGTTAGCATGAACTACAATGTTTATAATGCTTAATCTAGGGTTTTTTCCTTCTCAGCTGACATACATAAATTAAATTATTGGTAATACAAAAGCAATTCATTATCTGTTAGACATTTCTGATTACCTCTAGTACTTTTGACTAAGCTTTTCAGTTTATAGCAGCCACAGAAATTCATCCATACAAATCAACAGAAAGACTCATATTTAGAAAAAAGAACAGCTCTGCTATGGCAGAGAACTTGAATGGATATCCCAGGTGGTCTCTATTAATATTGTATGTTTCCAAAAGAGCCAAGAAAGCACAACAACTTGGGAACCTGCATTTTTAGGAACCTTGTACTGCTATTTTTCCCACTGTTTAACAAATCTAAATGCTAGCAACACAGCCGTACGTTAGACTTGATTCTGCAGTGCATTCAGTTACTAAAAAAGTAAGTGATAACAATTGTTATGGTTCCAAAATTAGGAAACTTTTACAAAGGCAATGTAATCAATCAGAGAGTATCTGTGTACAGTAGTGCATTACAGGGTTATGTATTCACGATTATTAGCCCAAAAGAAAACAAGAAAAAATTGTTCTGTAACTTTGTGTGTCTGTCTGTCTATCTATCTATCTATCTATCTATCTATCTATCTATCTATCTATCTATCTATCTATCTATTTATCTATCTATCTATCTATCTATCTATCTATCTATCTATCTATCTATCTATCTATCTATCTATCTATCTATCTATCCATCCATCCATCCATCCATCCATCCATCCATCCATCCATCCCTCTATATCTATCTATATCTCTCTATATCTCTCTCTATCTCTCTATATCTCTCTCTATCTCTATCTCTATCTCTATCTCTATCTCTCTCTATCTATATCTATATCTATATCTATATCTATATCTATATCTATATCTATATCTATATAATCTAGATCCAAACACTTGTACATCTGTATATACCAGGATACATAAATCATATAGTCACCTTTATTTTACTGACTAATGATTGTCACTACTGTCCCACTAACAATTCACTAGTACTATGGCTCAGCTTTAAAGACAGAACATGCATGTGTTTTTCACTCCTGTCAGTTGCTTTCATCTGGCTGAATACTTCATTAAATAGCTGAAAGCTCACCAGTAGTCCTATGAACATTCCGAACAGACTGTCCCAACTTTCAGTGGATGAGTTATGACATACAGTCATATGCCTGAAACTAAGCCATGAGTAGAAAAGTGCATTTCATTTCTGCAAAGTCAGTTAAGTATCTGCTGAACAAAATTGACTGAAAGCTTATAGCAAGCTAACAAACTATTCTCAAGAAAGACTGATAAAGTATTATGCATTCATTCTTTCATTCTTTCTCATTCCTTCCTCTCTCTTTTTTTTTCTCTTGCCCTTCTGTTTCAGTGTTTCTTCATTTTTCAGCACCCCAGGATCTGTGCTTTGAGCTTGATGTGGTTAGGAGAATTGGACGGTAAATCAACACTCATTTGTTCCTTCATTGTTTGTAAGTTATGTCTAATAAAAAAATGAAAAAAGAAAAATTGCATTTTTAAATCCTTGCACATGGCAAGTTTAAGTTCATTGCCATAGTGACTACTGCTTATTTCTCAAGCTTAGTCTTTCTACAATAACAAAGCCATCGCCCACACAYCTCCCTGCTTGTTCTTCCTCAAACAAACATTCTAATACATAGTACCACAGAATAAGTACCGTAGATACTGTACTTTGGTGTTTTTGTGAAAAAACACAGAAAAGAGTGTGAACTCTGTGTRTGGTGAGAACTGTGGAAAAATATACAAAGACAGGAGTTAACTTACTGAGAAGAAAAAGAGCAGTTGAGAGGGATTAATGAATTTCTCTAGTAATCATCTTTTGGTTGGGGTTTTTTTTTTTTTTTTTCAATGAAGATATATGACTTCTTTTCTGATTTTTCTGAAGTCGTATTGATCTTAGGCAATTTGCAAACTTACTTTTTAAAGCAACAAACATTATTACAGTTTCTAAAATGAATGTGACCTAAAAGTCATACACCCAAGCTCTTCTACTATTTCTCCTTTGCAGTGCCTCTGGTTATGCTGTTTTTCACTTGGTTACCACCTTCTTTAGGAAGAGAAGGTGAAAAGTTAATTTACAGGCATCCTGTATCCTTTTCTAATTCTCCTGTCCCATACTATATTTGAATGAATTGAAGAATTATTGTGAAGGGACCTTGCAAAATTATAAAAGAAGACAAATTGTTTTCATGTACATTAAAAGGGTTGTAATGTATTGTGAAGTCACATGTAACATCTAGGGTGCTAGGACAGTGTGTAAGAACTGAAGAAGTGCTATCAGTGTACCTTTATAAAGGACCAAAACAACYAAAAATTTCAATAATTTGGAGTCATGTTATTCATAAAATTTGGCTTCTTTCAACCAATGTTTGAGGGTTTTTGGTTTTTTTTTTTTTTATTTTAGATGCCTCTTAGTGCTTAATATCATAGTTTTATCAAAATGCCATGTTTTATTCAGAAAAAAAAGCTGAAACAACTAACACCATCATTTAATTTTCTCATTTCACAATAGCATTTTACATCAAAATTTTATGAAGATTAAGAGAAGAAAAGTGGTTCAAAACTTTAAATAAACCTGAAGAGTATAATTTTTGTTTTAACAAAGTCCAAAACTGATATTCACATACAACCCAAACCATGTATTTCCTTGAATTAATTTTTCTTTTTGATAATTAAAAAAAAAAAAAAATCTATGCTATTCTTTCAACTCCGATTTCAGTGTTCAGTGAAGCTATTACACATTTTCCTCATCCATTCACCACACTGGAACTGTACCAAAGCATTTGTAAGCTCTGTTGCCTCTCTTAGCAATCTGGTGCCTGAAGGGAGATGGCTGCAAATGTTGTTTCTCTCTGTAACCCGTAGTCAAAAAGAACATTGGCACTGAATCAATAACTTTGTTGCCAAAGCTACTTTTTTATTCTCAGTGCTCTCTCAGCTTCTTATTGTTTGCTGTCTTCATAGACTTTAGATTTGCTTTTGCCCTCTTTTGGACAGAATTGTCGCAATGGAGCTTCATGGGTTGAGCACTTACCCTGGCAGGTTGACCTTACTCCTCTTGCTTGGATATAGAAGTGTTTCTTTCAGGGTCATGAAGAAAGGTTTTCTGAAAGAGCCATTATGTCCAAGACAGGCTGTCTGTATGGGTACCTTGGAATGTTCTGTCCATTAGATCAGGATAGCATAAAATACCTAAGCATGGAGAGAGCTTCCATCTTGACACTTCCAGTTGTTGCCTGTAACCTCCGCCATTCTTTGAACGATCACTTCTGAAATTGTACCACTTGCACTGCTTCAAGAACTAGCACACAGGCTGGTGAGTTTTTGTASTTATAATTACATTTACTTCCTAGGCTGTAAGAAAACCACTTGTATTATTAGCTACAATGGTTTCCTTGGTCTTTGCAATATTAGGAATGTTAGTTTATGTCTTACGTTGTGGGTTGCTTGGAATTACTCATGTGAACTTCAAGATATCTAATGTGCGTGGTGTTCGTGTTGCAACATAGAAACATATGTATAAATATCACAGTGCCTTATCTAAGGCAAATTTAAACTGTTTCCAACCCAGCTGAGAAAATTAATTGAAGAACAGAATCCTGACAACACGGCTACTGTAGGTGATCATACACAATTATATGTGTAATATATAATACACAGGAACATACACAATTATGCAATGACCAGGGCCTTCATTAAAAAAAAAAAAAAAAAAAAAAATTCTGCAAGTTAAAAAAAGCCATGAGTGTCCTAAGCAGCTTTTCCAGCAGTAGGAATTCTCTCTTATCTTTTCCAGCAGTAGGAATTCTCTCTTATCTTATCTTACAAATCTGCTAAGATTTGTATAGATTTTTTCCCAGTTTTGTATAGAGGAAGGCAACCCAAGATTTCTTCCAAAACCCTGAATCCCGGAGTCTGCAGGGMTGTGCACTAATTGCCACTGAAAGGGAGCAACAAAATTCTGAGCAGGTTTCCWGAAATAATCAGGCCACAAGCAAATGAGTGATACATCAAGGAGCACAGCTCATATGCAGCTTGAATATTCAAAACAGTGAAGAATGCACATCTTATATTGCAATAAAGCTTTTTCCTATGGATTTCTGTAGGTCTCACWGCAGGGTCTTGATATTTAATCCTGAATCAATCAAATGTAACCTACTATTACATTTAAAACTCCCAGCATCACAAATTATAAATTCAAAGCAATTCTAAGAAGTTGCCAGAGGGGATCAGCAGGGAAAAACCTWAGACTATGATATGAATGGCTAGTGATAACAATCAATTTCTTCTATTAAACTATTATTTTATAGTGTGTTATAAATATTTATGCAATATTTAATATAATGTATAAATCCGACACAGTTACCTTCCATGACTGTAATGAAAATCTAAGATTTTAGAACTGGCCATCAGAGTCTTTGCATGTTTGAAATGAGAGAGCTGGTAAGGTCATTTGAAGGGCTGGCCAGAAAAAGTAATATACTTTTAAAAGAGGAACAGAACAGAATGGAAATGATGAAACAAACTCCACWGAATAAAATGGGAACACCCTGGAGTACGCCAGTGTTAGCAAAATATCAATAGGCTGGAACCTAAAACATACYCTGGAACATAAAGGAAATCAGTACCTCCTACTACCCTTTCCTCTGGCAAAATCCATRCTGAACCCAGAGAGGAACTCCATTTTGATCTCTTATATTTTATATCCATCGTATGAATGCAAGCTTACCAAGAAAAAGGCTGTTAGTCAAAATACCAGGCTATAGCCATTCCTTTTTAGAAATGTGACAGAATACATTGTGTCAAAGTCAAATTCTATTTGAAACTTCTGAAAAGTCAAGAATTAACAATATTCTAAAAACATGTAGATTTTAATTCAATCACTTTATTCAAAGTAATCTTTCCAATATGTCTAACAATGGATTTGCATGTATTTGTGAACTCATTTATATGAAAAAGTTGTAATGTGTAAAACAGATACATGTCCTTGCAATTATTTGTTAATGCAGTCAGTTAAAATATCTCCAGACTGAATATTAATATAAAGCRCACATCTATATCTTAGGGACTGGACTGAACCTCAGTTGAAACAATTTCACATTTCACATCTTCATTATTATTTCTCTCTTTCAAGAAAATGCTGCTGTTCAAACTCAAATATTTGACGCAAATGAGCTTCAGTGAGCACAGCAAATAAGTTCTCTCATAAAATGAGTATCACGTATCACAGCCTCTGAGCACTTTACAAGGGGGGATACAGGCTGAGTCATGTATGATTTGGTAAGTCAAACTTAGCTGGATCAAGGCAATTCCCCCTGAGTTGAAACTTCGAAAGTGAGTTGATAATTTAAATTTACAGTGATTTACAGTAATTGCTGATAAAAGTGATTGATTTAAGCAACAGAATTTGAACCTGCTGGCATACCTAAATACGCTTGGAGAAAGCTCAAATATCAGGGCTAGTGACATTGTTTAGTCTATTCACAAAATCATAGAATCAGTGGAATCTTGACCACAGCAGTTTCTTGAATTCAGTTTTGACTCAATGGCATAACTCTTTTCTCACTGGATGTAGTCCTGCAACAATCTGTCTCTTCCACACAGTTTCCAGGTGAAGAGATGAAAAGAAAAAAAAAACCACACAGAAATACCAGGTTTTGGCATCTAAAGACTCACACCATGGATCACTGCACGCGGTTCCAGAATTTACTAGAAAATGCAGACTTTCATGATTATTATTTCTTGGCACAGAGTTAACAGCTTCTACAGGATAGTGTGCATGAAAGGTGTCTCTATATGGAAAATCAATAGTGGTTGTCAGAATTCAAAGCTTAAATCCTAAAACAAGAGAGACRCCTTTAAAGCAGCAAGTACTCAGGCTCTAGACAAAGTCCAACCAAGCCTTTTTATCTGACAAAATCAGCTGTTCATGCAATTGTGACCTCATAGCAGGTCAGAGCTAACACTGATTGTTTAAGTATATTCCTTATTAAAAAGTTAGGGTGCAGTTTGACTAATATATTTCTGTAGCCATGCCTGCCTAAGCACAGTGCATTCCCATCCTTGGATATTCACTCATTCYTTCCACCAACCTCTGCCCTTCACACCAGAACAAGTGTTTGTGTAACCAGCTGACAAACAGGACCTATTCCCCCATTCAAATCCCTTCTTTATTGTCAGGTTTATTGTTCTTCTGCTGGTTCTATGCCACAGCTTAGTTCACCCTTCAGTGTGACAAGTGCTTGTGATGCGTAGGCGTGGGAAGAGAGAAAGCTGGAGAGAGGGATTGCTTAATCCTGTGCCATACCTACAAGAGGCCTGTGTGATCAACATTTCTGTGGTCCAAGCAGTGGCTGCTTGCAATGTTAATACGGAGGGTCAGTGTAAAGAGCTGCAAACACAACACTGAAAGGAGGCAGAGATAGAGCTTCTAAAACCCAGGCTCACCTGGAACTTGTCTTATAATAAGTTTCCTGTTGTTCTGGGAACAGTACTGTATAAAAGGTGTTTCTAAATAGCATTGCATAAAGAAAGTGTTTGTCACAGCTGTCTAATAAAAGCAGCCTCATCTGATCTTGAATTCTGGGTTAACTATAGGGCACCTCAGCAGAATAGTTTGAGGTATAAGTACTCCTGTTAGCAGAGATCAGCTCGCAGASAGCACTGAAAAATCAGCATAGCTTTCAGATTGGGTCAGCAACAGTAGAAGCCTTCAGTGAGATTTTTAAGGCATCAAAATTCTCTCTCTGATGTCCTGAACTAGAAACACAGGTTTGATGGAGAAGGGGGGCGGTTTAAGAAATCATGTGAAAATATGTGCTCTGAGCAGAGAGGTTTTGTAGGGCTTTTTTTTCTTTTTTTTCTTTTTTCTTTTTTTTTTTGCCAAAAGCAATCACAGTAATTTTACAAACCRCACTGCATTTCTAAGAAAACCATGCAAGAAATCAAATGTTAATACCAGTGTGACGGGGCTAGCACCAATTTTTAGTTAACACTTGTGTCTTTATTCTAAAGCTACTAGCATGGCATATGTCCTCATCAGAATCATTGCTTCATCTGTAGCTTTTTTTAAAAAATGTGTCATACCTAGTAAGCAAAGTACATTAGAGCAATCAGAACTCTTTCAAAATTATCCAGCTCTAGAGCTGCAAAAGAATAATTTGTACTGTCAGCACCTTCACTGACAAGTTCTCTCTCTAACATAGGAACCATGCTAAACTGGATTTTACTATTCAAATAATTCTGTTTTATTATAAAATAAAAATGCCCCAAACACAAATTTTGACACTCACATGTACTAAAGTTTAGCCTAGAAACAGATTGTTTTCATATRTTTCCTACTACAGGTTATTCTAAATAACAAAATTAGCAACATTCAGATTCCATGTCTCTATGGCCTGTTCTTGACCCACCAAATTGGCCTCAACTGTCCCCTCATATTTCCCTACAGACTAAAACTGCATTACCACAACTCCTGGTTGTGCCCCGTAACTGTTGGGCCCATGATCCTCCATCCCACATTGCTCAAACGTAAGAGAATTCATTGCCCTGTCTGTAGATATCATGCCTGCAGTGCTGCTGCCAAATGTAGCAGGAAAGAGTGACTCTTCCATTCTTTTCCTTACTTGGGCATTGATAAACTGCTTTTAGCTTTAGAGCTCCCAATCTTCCCAAAACTTGCAGGGTACAACTGCACCGAGCTACTGTCATATTCAGCGCTGTTCTCACAGTGCTTATATAACTCAAATATAGTTTAAAATATCTGTTTAAAAGCTTATTACACCAACTTTGGTCATCCGATTGAAGTAAGTGGCAATACTTCTGTATGAAAGGTTACTTGGATCTTCCTTAATGGATTAGTAAAAGCAATACATGACACTGTGTCAGCACTGAAACATTTGCAAAGTAAGTAAAAAGGCTTTTTCAGAGACTGGGGCTGCTCTTCCAACTTAAATATGCACGTACGGAAGTCAAGGTAGCTTCAATATCCACAGCTCTCCCCTCATCTACCACACCAGTAGTTGGCTTGSTAGGATAATCATCTTCACAGAAGTCTATCAGGTTGGTAAAGTATGACCTCCCTTTGGAGAACCCATACTAACTACTCCTATTTTCTGTATTTTGACTTAAATGTGCCCTTATCCAATTCTGAACATACTTGTTTTTAACCCACTATTTGCAGTGTTTTTTTCATGATTGCTTATGTTCCTGCTACAGGTGCACCTTTATCAGGTAAATCCACAGCCTCTGCTGCAGGCTGAGATTCCTTACTGCCTGAAGCAAATTTGAAATATAAACTAAAGTATGCTGGCTGGCTGCTAGTGATAATTTTGGTTGGTTTTTTTTTTTTTAATAAAGTGAAAAAAGCAGCAGTAGTAGTAGTAATCATCATCATCATCATCATCATCATCATCATCATCATCATCATCATCATCAAAAAAAGCTCACACTTTTACCAGTGATGAATTGCCAGTACCCTCTTCAATTTTCTGGGAAGCAAATTGGTTTAAATCAGTGAGCCAGACAGCTCAGCGGACACATTTAACTTGTAACTGTGTCAAGAAAATGCATCAGAATAAAACTCACAGAAGAACTTATGAGGATAATCATACTGTAAGAACCAGCTGAAGATGACTTTTTAATTTGTCCCTTGGACAAATGCAGATTTTCAGACATATATTGCATCTTAATGTCACTTGAAACAAAGCTTATTGAAGTCAATGGGAGGTTTTTTATCAACTTGCAGTGTTTTAGGTCAGGCTTTAAGGTTCTTACTTCAGCACTTGTTTCACTCTTTGCATATCAGCATGGTGACCGATGTCCAGGGGACTCCCCCGGTGCCCAAACTGATAATAAGTCAAAGCTTAATTGAAGAGCCTCACACTTTACAGTCATCATAGTAACAGAAATAAAAATCAGTAATGAAAATCCATCCTATCTCTTGAATATCTTAATTATACAAGATTCACTAGTCTTAAAGAGAAAGAAGTGAAAACTTTTACATGTATACCTTCAAATATAGTACAGACTATGAGAAGCTTACAGGCAACAGTGACAGGCTATGAGGCTAAGTAGGACACAAGCTGGATTACCTGGTGTCTCCTCTCACTGAATTTGGTGGCTGATCACCAAAAGGAAGTTTACTCTAGATATGTAAATTAAACTGACATYCAGATTACATTAATAAAAACAATTTTAAATTAAAAGGGCTAAATAACAATATGGAACAACTACATCTTCAACTTCTCTATTGCCTGACACATCTTCACATCACCAGTCACATTTCTGCCAGTCCTATATGGCCACTCACCCATATATTCAAGCACACGTTGAATAGGATCTTTCAAGGACATCTTTTCACAGACAGCTTTTATTCAGACACAATATAAACAGCATAATAAAAACATCATAGCTTGGGAGAGGCTGGGAGAAAGATTACAAAGTGAAAAACAGCAGTACAGTATCAGTGTGGCCATGAGGTAAGAGAGACAAGGAGAGCTTTATTGATCAGGTTACTCTTCCTGCCATAAAAAAAAATCTTTTCCATGTTGTGCAGAAGTAGAAGCAAATGGATTCATGCGCAGTGGGTGGGTGCAATAAAAAGCTGTTATTTTYCAATTGTGCCAAAACCATTTCGTCTCAAAAAGTGATTTACAGTAATTCAAGAACCTTAAAAGTTTATTTTTAGAGTCATTTATAGAGATCCATATTCTTTTTCTGAAAATGGGAGCAGAGAACCTTTTTATCCTACATACTTCTCTGACCACCACTTTTTGCTAAAAAAAAAACATTTACCTGTCAGTCTATCGGACCCCCAAATAAATAAATATCTGAGTCTCCCTTTGGGTCTTTTCAWGTATATCTGAAAGAAGGCATCAAGACTTCATCTAGATCTTCTGCATTTTGTCTCTCTTCCAAACTCTATTTCCCTGTGTTTCTGAAATGTTGTATAATTTGTGGCAAGTTAGTTAACCATGCAGAGCATCTCCTGTACAGCAGTTTCAAACATGTTTTCATCTGGGGCAAGAATCTTGCAACTAAGCCTGACCTGTGATAAATAACCAGATCATCAATTCAGCTGTTTGGAAAACACAAGACAATGTGTGCTGTCAGTTTTGCTGCAACGACCTGGATGTTAGGGATGAACATATTCCCTACACAGGCTTTATAAATTAAGTACTTCTAAATTTTGAGAAACTTGCCTATGAGAAACTTGCTGGAAGATAATTTTAATGAAAGAAACTATTTAAAGCACTGTCCTGAATAGAGTTGAATTTTATCATGYATTCAGGCACTTTAGAAAACCAGAGTACAAATTTCTACAGCTTCCTCAGAAAGCAGCTACCAAGGGGATGAAATACAAAGTGAGAGCAGAAGCACCGTGGAAGATGAAGGAAGGGATGCAGCAGTCACAGGCCTAGTGCCACCCTGGAAGATGGCAGTCCTGGCACTTAGCAGCCTCGATAGACAATTGAAGGAAAGCAATTTTGGTAACACATAGCACCAGAATAGTGCAGTGCCCTTGGCTTGCTGCTGGAGGAGACTAGGARAGCTAAAGTTTGTGAATGCACTCCTGAATATTTGAAATATCAACTTCAATTAGACCATTAACACTGTTTCACATGGGCAGAAATACTGAATAGAAGTAATTTCTGACCACAGGTTAATTAAAGTATAAGAGCCAAGCTGATCACATTTTTTCATCTTATATGTCATACTCAAATGTCTGAAATTCTGCAAAACCTGGATAGAAGAAAAGAATTTTCTTTCAACTCTAGTAATGACTTGGCTAATTAGTAATGTCTCAGRGAAGCAGATACCACATACTAAAGAACACAAGAATGAAGAGGGTATGGTAGATCTTGGAGTTGTCTATATCCTTCAACAGAGAAATGACAGTCAGCAAAATTTATCTTTTGGTTATAATTATTATTCCTCCCCCTTTTCAACTCAACTGAATGAATTTACTCTGTTGTAGACAGAGATGTTACTTAAGCTCATGTTTCCTACTGTTTTGTATGCTTTAAAAATGAGAAGATAGAAAAATTCCTTACTGTTTTAATTCTCTATGCACTGTTCTAGGAAATTCTTTAATACAAAGAAATAGAAAGGAAAGCTTTAAACGGAGGCATTATCAAGGTCCAGAGAAGAATCCAAAAAAAAAAAAAAAAAAGCCAAACCACTATATGTTATTAATTTATTTCTGTAGAAAGCTAAAATCTGGCTTTTAGAAAAGAGTGTGAGATAGCAACCAGCAATGCAGTTTTATTCAGTAGAATGCCCAGGCAAATGCTTAACTTTAAGCAAATTCTTAATTTTATTGATCTGAGAACATTTCTCAGAGGTCAAAATGAGAATTAGATATACAGGCTTGGATTGAAACATATACTGATTTACAGTCTGAATATGAATCAGCATCAGATTTTCCCTTTAGGATCCATTAATAGTAGCTCATACTGTAGTGCAAGACCACAGAGTCAGAATGTATGAACCCTTAGCCCTTCACTGATGAGAGGCAATCAGCACCAGSTCCAGTCCCTTGGGGCATCCTGTCATGCTGACCTTTTTCCTGGTTTAAATCTTTTCTCTTTATGTGGTCATTGATTATATACATATAGATACATATTTTTTAATTTCCAGTTCCATACGAGCCTACCAAATTCAGGTTTTATTGTCAATTAATCACTTCCTTTCTTATTACCTTTTTAATGTTGATGTGAAAGTTGTGAATTACTGTATGCAATGACAATGACATGACCATTTTTTGAAAAAGAAAGCGAAATGGGAATACAGATATATTTATTAACACGAAATACAAATATGCTGGCTTATTTAGATTATGCAGAAACTGTAAATGTTTGTGGTCAATCAAAGTGACGTTTAAGATGCTAAAATAACTGACAAATGAAGCAAATGCTGATGTTTATTAAATAGTTACATTTGTCATTTAAGGCTGGAGATTTGACACAAAATGTATGACACATAAATAATAAGATATATTATAGATCACTCACTGTTCTGTTTTTTGTCAGTAAAACTTTTCTACCAGTCTGAAATAATAAAAGGGATCTTCAGGCTTCTGAGACAGGAATCAGCATGTGCTGAAGTGTGGGATGTTTGACAAAACAGAGTGTAGAAGAAATAGATATCAAACCAGAATGACTGAAAAATTATAGTGAAACATGAGAAACCTGTCAGCTTATCCTGTAAAGAAATTTAGCATATAGAGGATGAGAAGCCATGCTGGAGCTCTGAAAATGAAAAAAGGATCAGTACTGTAGCTGGCTGTTGGGAGGGGAAAGTCTTCAGCAGCTTTTGAGAACTCCAGTGTCATGTCACAAAACCAAAGACAAAAATACTGCTCTCAGTAGATCTGATCTACGCCCTGCAGATGTTACATCAGCACCTCAGAGAGACTACTTTTATCTCTGTCCTCATAACAAATTCTTCAGAAGAGCAATGAGAGATGATTTTCTCCAAATGCATTTTCCTGCAGAACAGTCTTTACACTGAGTTCATTTCCACCATCATGACAAGCAGTGTGCCCTATGCTGTTGGTGTGACAATGCATTAACCTACATCCTTAGCTGAGGCGCAGAGAGGCTTCTTGGAGGGGAGTGAGGAAACATAAGAGGCCTGATCCCACAACAGCAATGCAGAGGAAAAACGACTGTCCTCCTTGTAATGGGAATTACAGGGAATTGTAATCCTSGGATTAACAATGATGAGTAGAAGGAATGCTCCTATTTACAGTTCACCCCGTTTATCAGGAGCTGGTAGGCAAAAACCACCTGATAAACATGTTAGCATGCATTCTCAAGAGACAGCATGACACAGTGTCAGATGGGCTGCATGGTTTGAGACTGTACCTCAGGCAGGAGAAATGGTGATGTAGGAAGAATTATGTTGCTATCCCTCTGGAGACCTCCCAATCATAGGACACACCTAGTTTGGGTTCCTGAGCACCAGCTGGCTCCTCGAAAGTTCCTCCAACACATACTCTGTATAAGCACCTAATTCAGCTTGATCAAAAATTCCCAGCAAACTAACTGGAAAGTTTCTCAAATGACTGAATTTTCTTTTTCCACTACATTGAAAGTTTGCTTTAAAAAAAAGGAAAAAAAAAGGGGAAAAAGCCAAAAAATTCGAAGTGACTTGTTGTAATGGGGAAAACCAACTGTGACATTCTTAATAAAAAACCCCATGGCTGCTTCTGTACATTTATCTCATTGAGAAAATACACATCCTTTGAAATATGAAAATTGTTGCAAAGTGARAGAGAAATCATTTTGGGAAACCCTTGTCAAATTATTAACAACATATTMCATAGAGAAGGACAAAGAAAAAGGAAACCTCATAAAATACAAAAGGTCAAAGCTCTGAAAGAACTGTCTGTCTTATAATTAATTTTCTGCATTCCATCTCTGTTCTCAAGCACAGAAAACTCCTTTTAAATTAAATTATCTTCCAGTAGAGAAATACATGGAATTATAATGCACAAGAACACAYTGCTACTTTAATATTCTACACTATTTATAAGACAGCACAAGGCACAGTTTTTCACTTTTGAATACTGGCAATCCAAATAATTTTAATTTTGTAGGCATTTATCTATTTAAAATTTAGAACAYATTAAATTCACCGTAACATCCTGAGATAATTTTGCTTAGAAATATATCAGATCAGGTTTCCATTYATGCTGCATTTACATTTATATCCATTTTAGAGGCTCTCTTGTCTGCCAGAATGATTTGAAGTGACCTTGCTGAAGGAAAGCAGGGTCTATATTGTATTTTAAAATGCTGATTATTCAAAAAGACATTGATGATATAGCAAAGTACACTGTATGACACAGAACCTCAGCTGGCTGATATTGTGGTAATTTCATTTACAGTAGTCAAGTTATATGGGTTTCCCTCAACTGGGGATCTAGTCATGAATACCTCGTGCAAATAGAGGATATGTATTAGAGGTCTATTGTGTATATTTGGCAAGTGTTTCCACACTTCAACCAACTGTGGAAACTGAGTTTGGAARGTAAACATAACAATTATACCCAAACTATATCCATACCCTTCTTTTAAACTTTGCAGRTCTTGATCAAACCATCCATTGTCTTGGAGATTATCCATGTTTATGGCATTGTATCTGAACACAGAGTATTATGAAGCTATACATAATTTATATAGATCAAAACTAATTACTATGAAAATACTCAGGTTGCTCAAGCTTACTTTTTTAAYACCAGATCTGATTTTGTCTGTCACCTGTGAGGACGGAATTGCACCTTGTCCAGACAGTGAACATCCCATCTCCCTCTACATTCTGAACATAGGTCTCAAGGAGAATTTACATGGTTCATAGGCTTGAAACAGATGGTGCATTTCATCCCGCAGCAGCCACTCCTGTCAGTGATGGCAGAAGAAAATAGGGTTCGGATTTTTCAAATTAAAAAGCCTGTGTTATTAAAACCAGCTGTAATCATTTGGGACTGAAGGCCCATTTATGTTTTCATTTGCTGTGCTGAAACATCAGTAATCCCATTGTGCTCTGTGGAATTACTGTAGGGTCTTATTCTTGTAAATGAGAACAGAATTTCTTTCTTAATCCTGTCTTTGAAACTGAATGATTACAGCCCAAATTGCCTCTGTGAATGGAAAAACTGAATATCCCCATTGAAACATTTTCTACAGGTTTCACAGAATTCTTTTCCTGCATACCTATGCTGATTTTACAAGATTTTAACATCAATCAAAAGATGAATTTTAAAAAAAATTAAACACTAAGTCCTCTTCAAATCAGAATTTCCTAATTTTATTCTTTGGTGGATGTCCTCTGTAATGACAGTGTCCCTGTGGTTCATATTGTTTCTAATGGTCTTAAATGGACACTCCTGAAAACTACTTCTTGGGGAGAAATCAATAAATACACCTTTGTGCTACTGCACAGAACTGTACAAAGGAAGCAGAACAAAAACAGCTGATGAAAACCATAGGCAGTAGCAGGTCTGATTATGTCTTTTAATAAAATTCGGCTGTAACTTCTGTGAACATTAAAGCAGTAAAAGGGGCAAAAATTCACAGCGCATAATTTCAAAGTGACAACAATCAAAGTTCCTGGGAAAAGGAAGAAAAACATTATCCTTTTTGTACTTGTTATGTAATTGAGCTTGTCCTTGGACACACTTCACCTCCAATCACACTTCTTGCAGTTTGATGTAGAATTTTTATCACTTCTTTATATTTTTTCATCATCATCACTATTTATTGTTTTAAATGTGACAGGGCTTGCCTGCTTTAGAGAGGTTTTTGAAACATCTGTGTGCATGGTGGACATGGCTATAGTCTCATAATCCTCCTCACGGGAGTGGAAATGACAAAAATGGAAAAAAAACTGCAAGTCCCTTTGGAAGTTCTTATTGAGAAACCCGTAGAAGATGGGATTCACACAGGTAGAGATCATGGCAGTGAGGTGGCAAATCAGGAACAACAGGTTGTGGCTGCAGGTAGCAACGGGCAGAATTTCATGATTCCAATCAAACACAATATTGAAGATGGTGAGAGGCAGCCAGCAAACTGCAAATGCGACCACTATTGATATCAGCATGATGTTGATCCTTTTGGTTTCAGAGGATCTGTACTTACTGTCTCTCATCTTGTCCATCATGTTGTTCCTTTTTTTTAACCGTATGTATATCTGCAGAAAATTCAACAAAAAGAAATGCATGGAATAAATTAACTTACCACTGTCATCTTTGCAAGGATAAACAAACATCGGATAAAAAGAAGCACATATTGCAAGAGGATTTTATCTTACCTTCAAGTAGCAAATAAATATAAAACAAAGCGGTCCAAAGTATTGAATCACCAAAAGCRTTGTGGTGTAAGAAAGCCTGGCAGTGTCCAAGGGGAACAGGTCCAAGCAAACATATTTGTCCTTGTATTCATCAAATGTTACATTTCTGAAGGGCTCATCTGTTAATACGTGGTAGATCAGGAAAGGCAAAGAGGAAGCAGTGGCTAAAATCCATATGGCAGCAATCCCCATGTARGCATGTCTGTTGCTCGGCCTCCAGCCACGGGGATTGATGATCAGCTGATGGCGCTCAACAGCAATGAGGACTAAAGAAAAGACCGAGACGGTGATGGAGGCGCACTGCACAAAGGGGTTCAACTTGCACATGGCCTCCCCAAAAATCCAGTGGTCCATTAAAGTGTACACAAAGGTAAAGGGAAGACACATGATGGTCACTAGGAGATCAGAAAACGACAGGTTGACAATGAGGATGTTAGTAACATTGCGCATCTCCTTTTGTTTTAAAATAATGACAATCAAGGCCAGATTCCCAGAGACTCCCAGAATTATCACGGTCCCATAAGCCAAGGCCAAAGTGAAGACCATGGCCAAAGGCACATGGCAATCTTCGTCCTCAAACTGCAAGATCTGCGAGTTCATCTCCGAGAAATTCAGGTGGCCGGAAACGTTTCCCAGTGGGGCGAGAACCGAGGTATTCATGTCGCTTCCCACTCGCCGCCGACCTTCGCCGCCGCCGCGTTCATCCAGAGCGCTCCGAGTTCAGAACGCGCCCATCAGCGCCGCGGCGAACCCGGGAAGAGCCGCTCCTCAGGGCCGCATGATCCCGCAGCACCTGCGGAGAAGGGAGGCAGTGGGGCCGGTCATCCCGTGTCCCGTGTCCTGTATCCCGTGTCCCGTGTCCCCTGTCCCGTACCCCGTATCCCGTGTCCCGTGTCCCGTGTCCCGTGTCCCGTGTCCCGTGTCCCGTGTCCCGTACCCCGTGTCCCGTGTCCCGTGTCCCCTGTCCCGTACCCCGTATCCCGTGTCCCGTGTCCCCTGTCCCCTGTCCCGTGTCCCGCGTCCCGTGTCCCGTACCCCGTGTCCCGTGTCCCGTGTCCCCTGTCCTCTGTCCCGTACCCCGTATCCCTCGTCCCGCCGCCGCCGGGCTCCGCGGGGAGGAGCAGGGGAGGCAGGAGCGAAGAGCAGCACGGACGGGGAACACGAGCCCTGCCCGGCCCGGCCCCGCCGGCACAAGCAGCACGGAATAGCGACTTGGGAAGCAATTTCAGCCTTCCACCAGCATAGCCTCCACTTTATGTTTTACACCTCCTTTTAACCTGCTTTCTCAAACTGTTCTAAGTGAAATTATAGCCAGGCATCACATGAGGAAGGGGGAAAGCCCCTCTAACCAATGGGACGATTGGAAAAATGACTCAGTTGCTGTTTGGGTTTTTTTTTCCGTAAGGCATACACTTGATGTTGAGCAGCCAAGCRCCCTCAGGAGMACTGGCACTGAGTCAAAGGTAAATSAGGAACTCTGAACACCTTAATCTTAGCTAGCAGGGCTGCGCAGCAGAGAAAGAAGCAAACTACAAAGACAAAAAATGGCAAAATTTAAGCACTCTAGAAAATTTCTTTAGCTATGCAACAGAAGTAGGTGTTCTTAAATAACCACTCTTTTCCAAGGCCTTGRATTTTAGAAATCTGAAGCTCAAGCAAATGTGTTCAGAGGGCAGATTATAAAAATAAAATAAAGTTAATTGATAAGCCATTAAAAACCAATAATTAATTGATAACCTGACACACCTTTAGCTGAACTTACCATTAGTGACATTGAATCTGGGCACCATTAGTGGCACTGYTTTCTGCACTGAATCTGGAACTTTCTCTCTGCCTACTCCCATGAGCTAAATTTATTGCTCACTTAACCTTAGGTTATGGTAATGAAAGTAATGCCACTTAAAATTCACACAAGTGGGTTTCACACCTGACTTCATATGGCACTTATCACAAAAGCTGTAAAAACATTGCCCACTAAAATATACTTCATTAGAAGTTACCCTGAATAGGTGAGCTCTTGTTCTTTATTCGATATAAATCTCTGTACCATGTAAGTCTCTCGAGTAAAATTGTCTTTGTCTCTTACTGGTGACAGACACCCTTTTAACAAGCCACATGCTGGGGAGCAGAGCTGGGGCTGCCTCCTCCCTAGGGCAGAGCCAGTGTGTGAGGGCTGGGCTTGCAGCTCCAGCTCCTCCTGAGGGTCAGCCAAAGGATGATCATGCCAATGCCATGCCTTCTCACTGCTTCAGGAGCTCACCTCAGCTGCCTCTGCTGGCTCTTTCTAATCACCACAAGGCTACATGAAACTGCAACAGGCGATGTAACTTGCCTCTGAGTGACATTTTACTGTAAGAGTTAACAGCAACGATTTCAGACAAAAGGCATCTCAGTGTAAGGTTTGACTACTCTGTTTTGTGCTAGCTAGGCACGCACCTGAGTATTATCTCTCAGACCGTCTGCCTCTGCTAACTAAATTTATCAGATCTCCTAGTCCATCAAAACTATTTTAGGGTCCAATAAAGAAATTTCCATTTCCATGACCCCTTGAAACATGACTTGTGTCACAGCCAGAAGTAGCTGCTTTACCCAAAGGGAAAGTGTGTGGGTGGTGTGGAGAGCCAAGGCTCCTCGATTCCCGCAGTGTAACTTTATTGTAGTCTCAAAATCAGTGTCTGTATTTATTCATGACCTCCACTGTCACTTGTATAGAGGTGGGCACTCCAGCCCTGTGACTTGATGGAATTATGGCAGGAGCAGGGCAGGTGAGGAGCCGTGTCCTGCAAAGAGAGAACTGGGCGGACTCTTTYGCTAGCTGGGACCAAACTGCCCCTAGCAATAAGGTCTCCAGGGTTTCGTGCTCTTGATTTTTCTACTCCGTTAGCCAAGCTCTGCTCTTGCTTATTTATTAAATATGAAACTCAAAACCAGAAAATGCTGCTGCTCTTTCTTCCCGTAGCAGAGATGCAAGCTAAAAGCATATCTAGGGGCCAACTCAGAAACACAGCACTGCTGGCAAGTGACAAAGAGTCCTTCTTTTCTGTCCTTCTGCAGAATGGACCAGACAACAGARGGGCATGAAGTTCACTCTCCAGGTCAGCTGCACTGTAACTCATCTCCTAAACCCYCAGCTCCCAAGTCAGGAGGATCCCTCCCTACTCTCGAGTGCTGGCTTGGGGTGGGGAAAGCCCATAGCTCTGCAGATCCCTCAGGGTGAATGCAGAGTCTCCCCTACCAGGCACATCCTCCTGACTCTCCGTGAGAAATCTGGTCAAAAGTTTAGCACCAACAGACAGGGTGAAATAATGTGCTGTGAGGTGACTGAAAACACACAGTAAATCTATCGGAGCTGTTCAAAAGCAAGCACAAAATGCTGTCAGCCCAAGCTGACGGCTCACCCATCTCAGAAGTTCGACCTGGAGCCTACCCCTCCCTTGGATTTTGTCACCGTTACCTAAGACAGCAAGCAATCACCAGCCTATCTGGCACACAACCACCCAGATTCACAGAAAAGCAACCACAGGGGAAACTCACCTTGCAACTGCTCTGCCCGTCTTTGGTCTGCTCAGGGGCTGGCTCAGGAGGCTGGATGGAGAAAGAGTAGGAAAAGGAGAAAGATCCTTTGGTATTTCTCGAGTCAGGTCCTAAAGATTGGTGAGGAAGGCTGGAGACTCCCCCTTAAAGCTGAACTCCACCTTACCCCAGTATCACATGATGGTGCTCTACGGAGTAGATCCTGAAAATCATACTGCAAGCCTATCACCTTTAAACTGCACATCTGGGGGTGGGTTGCCTAGTAATTCCGAAAGAAATGCAATTAAATATTGAAAGAAAAGAGGGGGGCTGGGGGGAGAGCGCAGGGAAAAGCTCAGGAAGGAAGACAGTTTCAAATCGGTCTCTGCCTGTTTCATTTGTCTGCAAGTTATTGCCATCTTGTGGCCAAACGAAAGATGGAAATAGAAGCTGTTGAAAAGATGAGGAAGATATTTTAAGCATCAGAACCAGGTTACAAAGTTTGGATTTGGCTTTTTAAACCAGTACAGCTAGCTTCTGGTCTGCTTTTATCATAAATAGCCATGACTGGATCAAAGAGAAATGTCAAGTTGCTGGAACACCTGGCTGTCTCACTCACAGAAAGCACTGCACTGATCTACTTCAATGGGCATAAAAGACAGTGAGTTGGGAAGTCTGTGAGAAGTTACCCAGATAAACTTAAGCAACGCTTTGAAAATGCCCTAACAAAACCTTCAGACTGTAATAGAAGTTGGATTCCTTGGAAAACAGAAGTTCCCTCACTCTTCCAAGGCTCCAGGTACATTTTCCTGTCTAAGGAGTTGAATGCTCATACATTCCTACCTTCAGATCTACACCTATTTATATGGCAACATTGTGGTGTCACTAATAACTCTCAACTGAGAAACCAGCTTAATTATAGCTAAAAAAATTAGTTGTACATAATAAATGATTGTAACATTTTTTTAATTTTTTTTTTTTTTTTGTAGAAGGAGCCACACAGGAAGATTTCAGAACCCAGAGTAAGGCTGATGTTTACACTGTATTTACAGGAGCTCAGCTCTACTGCATTGTAATTGCAGTCCTTGATGTAAGAAAGAAAACCGCAGGCACACTGTTGCTATAAACCTGTAGCCGTGGTACTGCTGACGTTGTAGGAGCAGCAGCCAGAAGGGAAGGGCAGGCTGTATGTAATGCCTCTCAAGAACTCCAGTCGTATGTGGGTCATTAGCATGCAYCTGTCTGTGACTGAGCAGAGCAAAAGCAGGTACACTCAGGCAGGGATCCAAGCTGAAGGTCTTGTAAAGAGCGTTTTTTGCGTATTTCTGTCTGAAGCAGTGACACTGTAGGACATGTAATACTGAGACCTCTCATTGTTGCGGATGTGGAATGATTCATCTACACTACCAAAAAAAAAAAAAAAAAAAAAAAAAAAAAAAAAAAAAAAAAAAAAAAAAAAAAGAGTTGTCCAATATAGATATTTTTAAGGGCAATAGATGAATACATCTATTCTCTTCCAGGCAGAGAAGAAGCCTTTTTTTTGTTATGCCAGGATGTTCCCACTATTTCTCTGTAACGCTCTTACCCATATGGTCAAAACGGCTTTTAACAAAACTAAAGAAAGCATTCTGTGATACAGAATTGTTGTACTCTGCCAACAGGTATCCAAGGCAGAGATACATTTTTAGGACCACTTCAGAATAAGAGATTTGAGTTTATATGGCAAGTTGGGGGAGCTGCAGGGGTGCCTTCTGTGGGAAAACTACACCCATGTGGAACAGAACCATTTTCATCCGACTCCAAAATGGACCCACTGCCGGCCAGAGCAGAGATTGCCCCCTGCAGCCATGAGGAAACCATGGTGACACAAGCTGGTCCCCTGCAGCCCGTGCAGGACTATAGTGGAGCAGATGTCCCTACTGTGGTCCATGGAGAGGAATCCACACAGGAGCAGTCTGTTCCTGAAGGACTGCAATCCATGGGAAGCTCCCATGCTGGAGCAGGGGAATATCATGAGGAGGAAGGAGTGCAGAGACATGTGATGAACCCACCAGAACTCCCCGCACCACTCAGGGGTGGGAATACAAAACAATTGGGGGGCAAGAATGATGTTGAGCCTGGGTAGAACAGGGACATAGGGAGTTGTGAATTTTGCCCTTGTTTCTTACCATCCTATTCTATTTTAAATAGATTAATGTACCACAGAGCCATTCATTTACCATCCTAGCAAAATGCCAACTTTTTAAAAATTTCTGAATTTTCAGACACATACAATCTTTCTCCTCAATTTTGTCATTAGTCATGAAGATCTCCATTTCAGCAGCAAATGAAGTGATTCATAATATTTCACTTTTTAATGTTTAATACATGAATTTCAAACATTGCATAAACATGGGCAAAGCAAATCTCACAATGCCTCTGTTATACAATGCAAATGTAATAATTACCTATAAAAGATTGAAGATAGAGCCTACGTGTCAGTGAGTGACCTGAACCTACAGTGATAACAACAAATATTCATAGGGTTATTCACACTGCAGACAAATGCAAGGTCAAGCTTTGAACAGTGTTGTGGAGAAATGGAAAGGACTGCCTTGGTCACAGTCTTTCAAACACATGTGCTACATGTAGGTGTATATACACAAATATATATATTTGTGCACACATGCTATAACCCGAGCCTTACTAGAAGCTTTCTGCTTCACCATACTGCTGTGTGCCCACCTCAGATGACTAAATCGGTTGGAGCTGTATCAGTCTTCTCTGAAGCATTTCACATACATTTCACACACCAACAAATAATCACYCTAATAAACAGATACAGACTCTTTTCAAACTTTCCATTACAGCTATATACAATACATGTTGTGCAGTAAATGCCACATAGCATCAGGTATGCTCTGCAGGAAAATCAGGCATTATCAGGTCCTGGCTATTCTGTGCATCTCCAGTGTCAACACCAAGCTGAGAGTCTCCACCTGGAGAGCTCACAAAGACATCAAATAATTCCTCACAACTCTTATTTTATGGATGATGACTGTCAGGACATGAGAACACTGGAGCAGGAAGATAACCATTGTGTTAAAGATGATCCTCTTCCACAGAATAAGTTTTTCAGTACATCAAAGGCACCCTGGACTGGAAGACTGTTTGTTTGTGTGCATGTGTTTATTTGTGTGAAGACACGACACTGCAAAAGAGAGAGTAAGTACAATAAACAGAATACAAGTATTTTAGTGAAGGAAATAGAACAGCCTGAGTAAAAGAATACAGAAATGCTTTGAAGCAAAAGCATTTAGAAGGGAATGAAATGTTTTTTAAAAACATGTAGAAAAAAATACCAAGACATAAATCCATTAAAACTCTTTCTCACTGCAAATCCCCAAACCAGAAAAGATTTCATAGAATGAGGCTGTTGCTTTTGTTGCAATATATTGTCATGTGTTCTGGCAATGCAATCCTTTCTTAAAACTTAAAATCCAGTAAGTGAAAGAACACCAGGAGGGCCGTTTGTATCTTCTATTCTCTATAAGAAGACGAAGTCAGCACTATGGAAATGAATGGAAACACTCTCTGAMAGGTTTTTCAACTTTGTTTTTCATTATTTTCACTGTCTAGTAATGACCATCAGTGCCACTGAAATACTTGCATTTCACATTACTCTGTTCAAAGATAAGGGAACTCATGATCCTTGGGGCAAAAGTCTGTCATCAATAGACTAAACAGGCCTTTTGCTGTTGAGTATAATTTGAATTGCAGCAAATTCTCTCTTCGGCCAAGAACATGTTGATTCTGACATAACTGCATCTGACACCAAATGTAACAACATTTCATTTGACTGTTCATGTCACAAACCCAAAGAAGCTGCATAAATAATTATGTGGTTAATCTCTGCTGACAGTCTTGCTGCTGCAGTTCCCTTTTCAACAATATAGCCAAGCTGACTAGTGTAAAATCTATCCTGATCACATRAAATCCTGCTTAAAGGCTGCCTGAGCTATAACCTAAATCATGTCCACCTGGCTAAAATACTAAGTCATGTTTTCTGCTCTRGTCACTCCAGCGTGCCCATTCAGGATTCAAATTCCTGTACGCTCATATACAAACTCTCATCTAGCTTCAGATGAAGCAGAAATAGGCCCTACACATCATCATCCAGACAGGTCARTGTGTATAACACCAGCCAGAAAATGTGATGACACACTAAGAATCAAAAWTTAGTAATTACAGGCTCACCCATGGAAGTATTTTATTAGCTAACCTTCAGGCGTCCTGCCTTTTATTGCAAAGACATCAAAACCATTGCCATCTTTTCAGAAGTTCAAGGCTTGCTGATTTATGCAAGGTAAGAATCTGTGGAAGGGATGGTTCACAGAGAAGCCAGACATTAGTGGTGTGTTTAATAGTGTTTTAATAGAATTTTTCTGGGCATGAAGTGGTTGGATGAAGAATTTTAACAAACAGAAATGCTTTATATGTATGGCACAAAATGTCTTAAATTCTGTAGTAACTATGTCCTACTATTTACACTGTTCTGCCCATGGATAGATGCTCCATTGGTACCAGACTTTACTTTGTGYCATTGCAAACTTTGCCTCAGGACAATTGACTGCATGCTGTGGAATTGGACATGAGGTGCTTTAAAACTTTTGTGGCATTTATCAGCTTGCATGAATTTCCACTGGGGCTTCGAGTCCTCCTATCTTCTACAGTTTCACTTCAGAGGCTAAATTTTCTAAGATATTGGAATGATTCTCCCAAAAGAAAGATACATTTGGGACTGTGGTAAGAAATATGACAAAACAAATTTGTATTAATGCAGCCACAGAGTTTTCTCCTGTATTTTCTGTTGTATCCTTTTGATTCAGGAATCCCAGCCTCCTCTCCCTGATGCACCATTTTTCTTCCCCAGCTCCTCCAGAAGAGGTATCTTTTATCATCACCCTCTCTTACTTCCTCGAGGACTCCCCCATRGCTTCAACAACCCCATGGTTGGGGTGGCTGGTTTCTAGGGAACTTGTACTGTGATCTGCTGTCACTCCTGGCATTTGATATCTCTAAGGTCCATACCTGTTCTATCTCTGGATTCCTGATTTTATTATTCAGTAGTATTACTGGCAAAATAGACAAACAGTGAGAAGGAAAAAATTGTAATGGTCTGAATAGTAATTGTCTCTGACGTGTGCAAGTATCAGGGATGAAATGTACAGATACAGTTGAGAGAACTCTGGTGTTGTTTTACAGGTCTRTGGGGAATAAAACAAATAAACTCATGCCTGCCAATATACTACTGGCTGACGAACCCTCCTGAACTAAGACAGCCAACAAAAAACAAGTACGATGTTTTCTTCTTAGAGAAAATTGCTTTGAGGAAGGAATACTTGTCTTACTGACTGCTCCTGTTAAGAGGCATGTATTTTCTGGAGGCTGCCTGGGAAACTGCACTAGGTGACCTTCCACCTTAGAAATGGCTTAACATGATGGTAGGCTGTTTGCACCTTTATGAAGGTACAATGGCATTCCACATAAATCACCGTTGTGCAATGTAAGAAACTTTAATTTCCCACTGGGCTCTGCCAGCAAATTTAGATTTCTTTTCAAAGACAGTATCAGTCTGCTGTAGCTAGAAGTTTCCAGAAAGATGGAGTGTCTTTTAAACTTCACTCTTTCCAGGAGGGACCTTCCAGTTCAAGCAGTGGCACCAGCAATGTGGGAAACTCTCCTGAAATAAGAGAAGTGGGGAAAGYCTTAATCACCCTTATCACGTCTTAGAACCATAATGGGCTTCTATCTACAGGTCAAAAATTTGCGTGAAAGGCATCAAAACCATCAGTGTTAGGTGGGAAGATGGTAGAAAATGCTAAGAACAGCTGCTCAGGCCTAAAAAGGATTAATTCTGTTCTCCGTTGTGACTAACTAGAGAGTTGTCTTAATACGATGAGATGGATCGGCACGTCACTTCCACCTGGCAGYTCCCTGTGCTCCACTTGCACATGCAGTGATTCACCAGCAGTGGGTGGTGAATTATGCAGAAGCAGCGAAAGATGGGATGAAATCTTCAAGATAGGATGAAATCTTCCTTGCCATTGTGAGCTCATCTGCTGAAGATGAAGAGTATTTATTCCTGGATCACTCAATGAGTATTTTCCCTGTACCCGGGTTAAATAAGGAACCTAACTGGACTTTTCAAAGGTTATTTTACAATATGACTGATCCAGTTGTTTTGTCTTGTGTGGTACACTCTTTCACAGCCTAATTATACTGACAGCTTTTCTGCAGTGCTTTGTTAATATCARCTGTCAAGGTAGTAGCCTGGCAAATGGGAAAGTCATTACATTTCTGTGTCAGATTCTGACACTTGTGCTCCCAGCSACCCGCATGTCGCTAAGTTCTCCAGTAGCTCTGTAATAGGACTATGATCAATGACTCTTGTGCTAGAAGATAACAGCTGGTGAGAGCAGCAGAATTTGTCTTTTCATGCTTTGTACTATGACATACCCAACAAGTTYTAGGCTTTAAAATATTTCTCACAACAGAAAATGCCCTGCTTTCCTACTGATTGTTCAGATAAAATACAAACCATCCTTAAGATATTTTACTTTGAAAGAACCGAACTCAGGTCAGCAAGGAAAACTGTTTGGGGGATATCTATCGCCTCCTACCTGTTCTAAAATAAAAATTAAAGGGTGTTCGAGCAGCACGGATAAACACCTCCGGAGCTCCTCTCCAGCCGAAGCGCGGGGAGCTCTGATCAGCGTTCTGTATTGCCCGTCTGCGCTCGTACCTCCCTCCGTCCCGCGTTTCACCTTCGCAAAATGCCGCGCCCCGAGTGCCGGCCGAGGCACTGAGAGCACCCCGTAAGCACCGGCGGGCGCGGGGTTTATTCGCCGTCTCGCTGTATTTCCATGGAAACTCTAATTGTCACACCGCGCAGCGCCCAAGGGCTCCAGGGCCGCCTGGAGCAGCCTCCCGAAATGCGCCCGAGCCGCAGGCCCAGCCCCGCCGGGAGGGCGGCGAGTGCGGCGGCGGTGGCGGTGGCGGCACGGCCAGCCCCGGGCTCTCGGCCGCGGGMGAGCCCCGGCGGTGCCGCAGCAGCCGCGGGAGATGCGCGGGCGGCCCGGGGGCTGCGCGCCTCCCCCCGCTCCCGCGGAGCCGCGCTCCGCCCGCCCGCGCCGCAGCCGTGAGCGCCGACCGGGGCCGCCGCCTCGCCTCGCCGCGCCCCCGCTGCCCCTCCGCCCCCGGGGCGTCCGGCGGGCACGGCTCGGCTCGGCTCGGCTCGGCACGGCACGGCTCAGCTCAGGTCTGCTCCGCTCGGCTCCCTTCCCCACCCCAAGTTTGCGCGGGGCCCCGCCCTGCCAGCGGGAGCGCGGGGATGGGGAGCGCATCAGCCCCGGCGGGTGCAGTGTCCCGGTGGATGCGGGATGTCCGGGGCTCGGGCTGAGAGCGGGTGCGCGGTTTGGGGCGCTGGGCGGTGCGGGTGTGCAGAGCGGCTCCCGAGGGACGCGGACAAGGGCAGAAATAACAGTCGTTCCCGTTCTGGGGTGGTTTGGTGCTTTTGCCTTTGCGAGCCAAGAGCTGCTGCGGTCCCTGGAAGAAAACGTAGCCATGCGTTTCAAGTTTTCTATTCTGGCCAGCAAATAGCCCTTTATGTTTCGTAGCATTTCCTTTGAGCTGGACATGTAATCTTATTAGTTGGCTTTGCCATAATTTGGGAAGTTATATTCTTGTGCTTCAGGATAATGTTGCAGTTCTTTCAGTTAGGCACAGAAATTGGCATAACCCTTAATATGTACAAAAATCCTTTTTTTCTGGACTTCTGAAGTAATTTCAATCTGTTGAATTCTCCCAGGTTCTCAGGCTAGTTTTTACTRTTGCACATAATGAACAAGAACATCAGAATCGGCAGCTTTTAATCTTTAGCTTGTGCTGTGAATGCAACACTTCAGTGGTTTCAAATTTTGTCTTGGATGTTGTCTCGGTCTGTACTGATGTGAGGGCATAATTTCTCAAGTTGTAACAATATAACCCAGTGCTTTCCTAAAGCTTTGGTGGCTGTGCAGTAACAACCACTCATATTAACTGCTTATAGCTGTGTAGGTCTTTAAAAACCTTTTCTGAGTTTTTGTATGAAGTCTTGATACTGCTCCAGTATTATGAGGACAGAAAGGCTGTATTTCTTACCAATCCACACATTTTTTCTTCCTCCCTGTGTTCACCATGGGGGATTGGGGTTTTTGTTTTTGAGGGGTTTTTTTGCGTTATTTTTTTTTTTTCTTTTAACATAGAAAAAGGTCCCCCAAGACTGTAAATCATTTACAGCTATAAAGATTAATTGCCCGGTTACAAGAATTGAACTGATTGGACTATACAAGGACCAGCCACTCAGAGATAACTTAATAGGTAATACTACTGTGGGATATAAGCTCTTATCCATGAATAAACCGTAATATAAGTATCTCATTTAATTGAAGGAACATTTCCTGTAAAAGCAATTGCCTTTAGAGGATGATATTTGCCTAAGTTTTGTGTTCTTGAAAATTTCTCTTTAAATACATAGAGAAATAGAAATACACAGCCTATTAACTCTCCTAAATTATGATTCAGGGATTTTGTATTTTAAGTGATAGTTTTAAGTGAAAAGATTATATTAAGTACAAGATATTGAAYATTTTAAATTAGCCTAGGTTATCTGGTACCTCTAACTCAGCTAAATGTTAACTGCCACCATTTGACTCTTTCAGTAAATACTCAAATCTACCTCTGATCCTGCCTCTAAACTGCAATCTCTGCTGCCTTGTGCAGCCTACCCTCCTGTCTCAAGCATTCCACRGAAACCAAGGGACACCTAAGCAAAGCCACAGAGAGCTCACGGGTATGAGCTCATGCAGGTGTAGCTGAGCACAGTCAGGACTTTGCAGTGTGCAGACCATCATTACAGAACAGGAACCTCATTTGCTTGACTGATAGACGTAGGAAATGAAAGTAGTCCAACTTTTGGAGCTGACACCTAGAAAACCTCCAGCAGGTACTTTCAGCTCAACTAAACTTGAGCTTGAAAACCGGTGCAAGAGTACCCCGACACTGACATGCATTTAATTTAGAAATGCCCTTCAAATATGAGGAGAAGGTTTTGAAAAGAAGCTKTATAATTTAGTTCTGTTTTCCACAGTGGGATTTTCAGGAATTTACATTACCCTGAAAGTTACAGCCACGTGCTGTACTGGGATTGACCAACCAACATGAGGGAGGGTGAGCAAATCTCTGAATATAGAAACAGCTGTCAAAACAAAGCAGGAAGATAAATGCCAATAAGTGCATGCAGCCCTGTGAAATCAGTGGCTTGCTAAGATGAGTTTGGGGACTGAAAATCAATGATATTGGAGAAAAACTTCAGTTTGCATCTTTACTGCCAGTGGCACTCAGACTGAGAGTAACTGGTTTCTTTTCGAGCCAGAGAGAAGGCACAGAGAGCAGGAGATCCACTTGGTGTTTTTTTGAAATTAGGGGGGAAAGTCTGATTTCATTTTACACATCCAAAATGAAAATGAAATTGTCTTTGGGCATTTTGCAAAGGGAACTTCTGTCAGGACAGCCGTTCTCTGTTGAAACCAGCAGATTATMCTGTTTTTCCTTCCCTCTTTGTCTTTCTGTCACTCTGAGACTGTGACTATAGGAAGATGGTGCAGAAGGGGTCTCTGTGCACCTCGGACTCTTGTGGTGCCATGAGTGTCCAGCCAGGGTCTGAAAAGATAATGTGACTTCTTCCAGTGCTYCTTCCTCATGGAAATGAGGAAATGTGGTAGTGAAGAGCTCATCTCATCTCTCATCCAAGGCAGAAGGCAGCCATAGCACAGAAGGAATGGACCTGGCCAGCCCCTGCTGGATTTCAGAGGTGCTCCTGCTGAACTTCTTCAGTATTGATGAATCTCAACAAAATACATCTACTTCAGAAAACCAGAATATTCACTTTTTGTTTTTAAATATTTCTATTAAAAACACAATGGAACATTTCTGCTGAATCCATACTGCAAGAGTTATATGTAAAGGTGTAGAAATACACATAAACTGGCAACAATTTTTCACTTAAACCTTCAAGAACTCAGTAAAAATTAATTTATTAAATATGTTACAGTATAACAACATATAAAATGTTCCTTGGCCCTATTCTTAGCAGTATATTAGCTTATCCAGGGCAAAGCTGCAAAAGTTATGTAGAGTCACATTTAGGGAATAGAAAGAAATTTCAGCAGATTTTGGAAGTCACGGTGGTGGTGCACAGATCATACAGTTTTCAGTTGGTTATTAGCAACTCAGAAATTAGCTCAGAAAAATTAAATAAAAACCATTCTACTTCATCAGCCAAGAGTTGTATAAAGGAAGCCCAACAAAACGAAAACTTTTGATGATATCAATATAGAAATAGATTAGATCACTTACAGAATCTCTACTCTAATGCTCCTTTAAAGTTGGTCTAGAGGCAAAGGTYGTCTCAGATAGCATTGTTTGTCTATTATATGGTTTCCCACCATTTCATTAAAGACTGGCAAAAATTGAACAGAAGTATGCATTAATGCCTCTCTGCTCATATGCACACAATTATGTTATCTAAACTCATGTATCCAGTTCTTAATTTTGTTTTAGCTGTCAAAAAGCACTTTAACATTGAGGCAAGGCTGACTTCTTTTAACTCCTTACCAACACATTACCTGCAAGATCTTGTATATAAATATATAATATATACATATATATATATATATTTCTGCCCTTACTTGAAGGTCCTTCCTGTCACAATACCATTAGTGAATATTGTTTTATGGTTTGAGCTTGCCTTTGGCTCAAACCATAACAGTAGGAACACACATGAAGGAAATAATATTATTGCACTTTGAAGATGTCAGCATGGTACAGCTTACTCGAGATTGCTACAGTTTTGAAGAGCCCTGCTTTTTCTAGGTGATAGATTTAGCCTTCTGCTCTATTTATGTGTTCTTTGGGTTTGTAGATCTTTTCTGCTTTCTCTGATGTAAGATTTCTAAACATTAAGCAATTTTGTACAGGACATTGGCACTCCGGGGAATTTTGACTTTGATACTCTAGTACACRCAGGTGTTTAAAATAAATTGATGTTTGAACTGAACTCTCATGTCTTTCCATTTGTTGTAAAATGAAGACTAATATATGAAGATTCGGTAGGCAGAATGACTGTGCTGAGCTAGGTTTAACACTAGATGATTCTGTGCTGAATGAGTAGCAGTTCACTGAATTTTCAAATGGCTGTGTGTAGCTTGCTTCCAGTTAACACTGTCATCCCTGTTACATCCAATTACTTTAGGTGTTTTGTCGGTGGTTTTCCATTCTGCTTGAGCATCAGTTAAACTATATTCAGCACTTAGTAGAATATGTTTTCTATAYACACCACATTAAGAATTCCATCTTGGATCACTGGCAGTGGATTTCCTGATCCTTTTTGAAAGCTGTCGTGTATTTTGTGTTAGTTCTCTACTAGCAAGGTAAGAAATACTACTGCAGTTGTTAGCATATGTATTTTCAGATGCCTTCTTTATAATTTGCAATGACTAGGCATCTGTCCAGATGGTGACTGTAATTTCCTTACTCATATCAATGGGCTGTAATTCACATGAGTAATCTCACTGACTTGAGGTGTATTGCTTTTGCAGTAACTGTTCCCTCACGAAAAGCCTGACAATATGTTCTGCAGCAAAGCGTAGTTAAAGGGCAGCATCATAATGCAGACCTTTAAATTGCCGTTGTCCCACGTGAACAGCTAGGTAGGAGGCCTAGGTGTGCTGARCACCAAATGATAAAACCTACTTAGCTAATTCATGTTGACCTGAAGCCGTGCAGGTCACTGGTGATGTTAGTCTACTGCCTCACAATAGACTAACATCACTAGTAATTTATTTACACTGAGGTGATATGAAGGTAAATTTATGTACTTTTACATTCTGATTAACAGCAGTATCATCATCTCTTCAGATGCTAATTAATGCCTTTCTCGTTCTAAGCAGGACTGTAAAATGGATTTAGGATTCAAAGACCGTAACAACAGGACACATACCAAGAACACCTCTGCTACAACAAAGAATTTTTCTGCCTGGGAAGATTATAAGAGTAGTGTTGATGACATGCAGTACTTCCTTATTGGGCTGTACACACTTATAAGTCTGGCTGGCTTTGTGGGAAATCTGCTTATACTAACAGCCCTACTAAAGTGCAAGCAGAAGACAGTAATAAACATTCTTATTGGAAATTTGGCCTTTTCTGACATCTTGGTTGTGCTGTTTTGTTCACCTTTCACATTGACATCTGTCCTGCTTGACCAGTGGATGTTTGGCACTGTCATGTGCCATGTAATGCCCTTCCTCCAGTGTGCATCAGTCCTAGTTTCGACTCTGATGTTAATATCTATTGCCGCGGTCAGGTACCGTATGATAAAATATCCTCTCTCTAGCAATCTAACAGCCAAACAAGGCTACTTCTTAATAGTGTTCATTTGGGCCTTTGGCTTCACAATTTGCTCCCCTCTGCCRGTGTTCCATAAAACTGTGGACCTCAGCAAAACTCTGAATTTAGAGGGACTGGAGAACAGGCTGTTGTGCATCGAGTCGTGGCCTTCTGATTCCTACAGGATCGCCTTCACGATAGCCTTGCTGTTCATGCAGTACATCCTGCCGCTGGCGTGCCTGACCGCCAGCCACACCAGTGTCTGCAGGAGCATAGGTGCTAGGCTGGCAAACAAGGAAAACAAGTTTGAAGAAAAGGAGATGATAAACCTAACTCTTCATCCCTCTAAGAGCACTGGCTCGCAGGTGCAACCCTCCAGATACTCCAGGTGGAGCTGTGCCTTCGGCAGGAGGCACCACAGAAGATACAGTAGAAAGACCTCGAGTGTGATGCCAGCTATTTCAAGGCATCATCAGGATACTCATTCCAGAGATCTCCCAGAAACTTCTGGCACAGAAAAAAGCCAGCTTTTTTCTTCTAGTAAATTCATCCCTGGGATCCCTATCTGTTTTGAAATGAAACCAGAAGAAAATACAGAGATCCAGAACATGATCACAGTATCCCAGTCAATCGTCAGAATTAAGACAAGATCAAGGAGGGTTTTTTGCAGACTGACAGTGCTAATCCTAGTTTTTGGCTTCAGTTGGATGCCTCTTCACCTTTTCCACATTGTTACAGATTTTAATGCCACTCTCATTTCCAACAGGCATTTTAAATTGCTATATTGCATATGCCATTTATTGGGTATGATGTCCTGCTGCTTGAATCCCATCCTCTATGGGTTTCTTAACAACAGCATAAAAGCTGATTTAATGTCCCTTATTCCTTGCTGCCAGATACCATGATTTTATGTGCCCCAAGATAAAATAAAACAAACAAGTATGGCTTTCAAGCCTAGTGGTGTGTGTAGCTGTAAAAGCTAAATTAGTTTAGTTTAGTTTAGTTTAGGTTTGTTACTCTGACTTGGTTGTGATTAGTAGAATTTTTTTGTGGATGAATAGTTCTATGGYCGCATGTATTTCTTGCATTGGGCAGAAATATATGCATATGTTATAATATTCTTTTATCTGTTACAAAAAGGAAATCATGCCCAGTGTACTAAACCAGAATACCATTTTCATTAGCCAAGTTGTTGGCAACCTGTACTTTGGAATTATGCAGAATGTATAATGACCGATAAGTGTAAGACGGACTACTTAGACATATCAGTATTAACTGTCATAAAACTATAATAAAATACATATCAGTTACTAAATAATTATTGTTGAGACTATTTCAGTGCCAACATTGACTGTTTTCTGATATAATTAAAAATCTCTTTCTGGATGTGATTAGGAAAATATTTTTCCGTAGCTCTTTGACTCATAGTTTGCAATATTTTGCAAGATGTTTTGCTGCTGATTCCTAGGTTGCCTTATTCTGTGGAATGCATTTGAGGGTCATCRTTCTTGTCTTGATTGTTTCCATCTCACTGTATTTACCCAGTACAACCTGTCTCTGATTTCCTCAGCCAATTTTTACTCTAGTTTGAGCTTTCAAATAAACATGGGCATGTATGCCTTGACAGGTGGGAGGGGTGGACAGAGGAGATTACTTTAAAATTTAACAAAGGCAAGTGCAGGATCCTGCCCCTGTAGAGGAGGAACCCCAGGCACCAGCACAGGCTGGGGACTGAGCTGCTGGAAAACAGCTCTGTGGAGATTGACATGGGAGTCCAGGTGGACAACAAGGTGTCCCTGAGCCAGCAATGTGTCCTGGTGGCCAAGAAGCCAATGGAATACTTTAGGAAGAGCACTGCCACCGGGTCAAGAAAGGTGATCATGTGCCTCACTCAGCCCTGGTGAGGCACATCTGGAATGCTGTGYTCAGTTCTGGGCTCCTCAGTACATGAGAGACATGGAGCTGTTGGAGCAGRTCTGTGGAGGGCTACAAAGAYGATTGAGGGACTGAARTGTCTCAGGAGAAAAGGCTGASGGAGCTGGGCCTGTTCAGCCATAAAAAGAGACAACTGAGAGGGGACCTCATCAAAGTGTGTCAGTGTTGAAGGGAGGGTGTCAGAGGATGGATCAGGCTCTGCTCAGTGGTGCTGAGCAATGGGACAAGAGGCAATGGGCAGGAACTGATGGCACAGGAAGTTCCATCTGAACATGAAGAACATTTTACTGTGCAGTGACCGAGCACTGGAACAGACTGCCCAGAGAGGATGTGGAGCCTCCCTCACTGGAGGTATTCAAGAACCTTCTGGACACAATCCTGTGCCATGGGATGAACTTGCTTGGGCAGGGAGGTTGGACTGGGTAACCCACTGTGGTCCCTTCCAGTCTGACCYGTTCTGTCATTYTGTGTGAGTGTGAAGACATGTCTAAACACAAACACATACACACACACGTGCACACACACACAAACACATTTTCTGCATCTTCTCTCTCTCCTTTGCTCCCTTTTAACCAGACCTTTYCCTTCCAAATTTAAATCACAGGCATATTCTCTAAGTCATATTTCACAGTACAAATGCAAAGTGTATATGTATATATATACACTTACCTGCCCCAGATTACTCTCATTTAATAATCCATCTCTGCCCTCAGTATTCAGTAAATGAACAAARCCTTTGCTTTGAGTTTTCAGCTGTAACACCTCTCCCCAGGTCTAGCTGGTGATTATTTTCTTTTCTTCACTAAGATTTTTTATCCAATAGGCTTTTGTATATCGCTTCTACAGTCTGTGAAGTAAAGTTATTATTTTTATAAATGGGTGGTTGGGAGCAGTCATTGTGCATTTTTTTYCCCTCAAGATACTTCCTTTCCAGATAGTCTTTAAAAGTGAAAGCAGTTCTTTCATTCTRAAGAATCATCAACTTATTGTTATCACAATGTTACAGTTCTGAGACCTTTTCTCCCCAAGCCATTATCTGGTAAGGAGTTTATTACATGCTGGTGGGTAATAGCTTCTCTCCTTAAGGTTTTTTCTAACATCTAGTTCCCAGTAACCCATTGTTCTTTGTTTTCACTACTGATGTACTYTATTGGTTTCTTCCTGGACCTTGACTATTGCATTTTGCAGATTATTATCTCCTAAAACCCTATAATAGGACATTTAATAGAGTACAAATGGTACAGAATAGATACTGCTGGAACAATATGTTTTTTAAATAGCTTTTTTAATGTTTTAAATACTTTAAAAATATTTATGACTAATCTTAGTAGATAAACTTAGGAAAAGGTTAACTAAATCTACAGTCAGAACACAATTATGTAGTCCTACARAAATTACAGTAGCTTGTGCCCTATTTGTCCACAAATGTCTGCATCATTATAATATTTAACCTTATTTATACCAAGTGATATTAAAAAATAGTATAAAATTATAAGAAARCAGTCACATTGTTTCAGCTTGAAATAGTCCTGACTTTTTTTCAATTTACTGTTATCTTCCTTTCTACTTGCTGTTTATTTTCTATTCCTTCATTTCTTCAGGAATTTTAACCATTTCTAACTCCTACACTYTATTTATAGATAAATTAAATGTTTATTTAGTAAGTACTCTTTGCAGATCAAATTCTACTCAYTTTATATGGCAAACAATTATTTTAGGACTTGAATAAGGCCTTCCTCTAGTTTCTGACTTGCACAAAGATTAGTCTGTACAATGGAGAKTTTGTATTTTTATTGTTTCCCTGGATGAAGTCAATAACTGTGCTCCCTACTCTTTACACTGATCAAAGCACAACAAATTGTAATTTGGCAATAGAGAATTAAATCAAGACAGCTATTGAACTTCTTTAGTCCTGTGCCATATAAATCAGTCATCTTTTTTGTAAGTCAATCAATAGTGGGAGAATGTGTATTTTCTTTTTATTTCTAAAGCAATCACTAGCATTCTATTTTGAAATTTCCAAAATGTCCCTGTCTTTCCTCTGAAAGGTTAAATAAAAATAAAACAAATTTTCTACCTTCSACTTCAACAGCTGGTGTAGCTTGGTCCCAGGATCATATGAAGCAGGCAGGAGCAGCAGCGTGTGATATCAGGCATAAGGCAATTCCCAAGAGGATACTTCTATGAATGAGATAAGAAACAACTGAGCCATCCATTTAACATTTCCCCAGTCTTGAACATTAAAAAAAAATTCTAAACACAAGGATATCTCCCTCACTGCTTCTTGAGTGGGTCTCACCCAGTCTGAGGTGCAGTAGATGATTCTGTGGTTTTATATTTAACAGTGACTGGCACTATGGTGTTGTTTCAAATATGTTTTGGGAAAATGTTATCTCACCACAATATCCAATGCCATTTTATCATTCTCATGTAGGCAGGTATATGTGCAGGTACAGRTACAGATAACGCACACTTCCTAGAAAACAAGGCACATTAAAATGAATTTTTAAGTAGAGCATTTAATCAAATCCTTTGGCCAGCTCAAGTGTACCCTCTCTGTACAACTAAAAATCTAAATAAATGGGAAGATAGGAGTTTTGTTTTGATAGCATCCACTAAATGCAATCAGGAAACAGCAGCTGCAGAGCCATGTATCCACTGGAGTTAGAAGAATGGATTGTAATGGTAGAGTGATTCCTGTCTATTAATTATATAAAAAAATGACTGTCAGACAGCTGGTCTTTGTGTATGATGAATGTTAAAATTCTTAGGAAGACTCACATAACATAAATTGGTTTTTCTAGTTGTACAAAATGTCATTGACAAARTTGACTTTTTGCAAATGTCAAAGATTAAAATTCACCTTTGCCCCTTCTCTTTCAGGGAAGAAGAAACAGATGCCCTGGCATGTCCAGGTCACTCCTGAGCCAGCCAGGCCAGTGACCATGGCTGACAGGAGGTCCCCACGGGCTGACACTGGAGTATATTTACTTASCTTGGGGTGAAGGGGTTGGAGCCTCGGGGAGAGCTGCATGTGGCTGCCACAGCAGCTGCAACCTCAGCAGGCAGAGCAGGGTCCTTGCCAGGGGAACTGCATCCCAGGCAGATCCCTGGTGGGGTACAGCCAGCCCTGGGCACGGCTGTGGGGACTGAGGAACTGGCAGGGACACAGCGGGGACACATGGCTGCTGTATTGGCAGCCTGTTGCCCTGTTTCTGCTGCCTGGAAGCTCTCATAACAAAATGTTTTCTTCTCAGAAGTATGAACACCTGAAAAAAAGKGGAAAAGCCAATCCATTGATCTGTAGAGTATAAGAGCCAAGAAAAGGAGCATAGTAAGGGAGAAAAGTGTTTACTTCCAATCATGCTGAGATAGGCTCCAGTTCTCCTTTGGAGAAGTATTAACAAATTAAAAAACACTTCTGTAATCCATAGGGGTCTGTCAGCTATTATTGCACTTCTGAAAAAAAGAAGACATCAATTGATTTTCACMGTAGTCCCAATATCTCTCTGTAGCATACAAGACAAACATTTATAAAATATCATGGTCTCCAGAAAGCTGTCTTTTATAAATACTATTGGGTTCAGGAATTTAACCTTTTATTTTGTTGAAAATTGAATTATGCCTATGCTATTTGCATTGAAAAGTCCTTGCCAGAAAATACATTAGAACTGTCTTAGGGCAGTGGCAGGACTCTTGTCCTAGCCATGTTTCCTCTTTTTTTCCCCCATGTGACTGAAATAATGGCATAAAATCATGATCCTCCTGATTTTAAAGACTATTAGGGAAATTTTGGAACTGCTTTTCACCATATGTGATTTACAATCCCTGAGGTCAGGTTTCTTGTTCTTTCATATTGTGGGGGTTTTTTTTCATGCATAGTTGAATGCAAAATACTCTTTTTTTTTTTTCTTTTCTAGAGCCTTTTATATGCAGTATGTAATGAAGACTCCTGCAGGTGCTTGGTTTTGATCCAATAATATATATCTTTACCCCAGGTGTATTGCTTGAAAGGTGCCCTTGCTCTGAAGGTAGGTACAGCTGTTGTCAGTGTTCGTATTCAGTCGAAGTGACTTTTCACGGGAAGAGAAAAAAGAGGAGAAAGAGAACTAAAAGCAGATCCACACTAACACCACTTACCCACATTCTGCCAGTGACAAAGGAATGCATAAAAGCCAGATCCTTCTCAAGTACCTGCCATGAACAATGAGTGTGTGACGGTACCGTTGAACATTACTAATCCCACAGGTGACCTGGAAGGTTATCATAAATTTTTGAATCTGAGGAAATAACAGCTAAGAAGGGAGTATGGATTTAAGTGCCTTCAAAATGATCCATCTCAAAATTTTCCTTTAACGCAAAAGCATTTTCTTCCCAACCATTTCATAAAGATAGGTTTGCTGAGATCACTCACAGTGTATCATTCTGGGCCATTGAGACAATATGTGTCATCATACTAGAGCATACACTTGGGACAGTGAGTGTTACCACAGCACCTATTTTTAAATCTCTCAAGCCCAGGGGTACTAGAAACGTGTACTCTACCACGTAGCCATCATCTCCTGGCCTCCTTATTAAACTTCATCTCAGTTAAAAAAAAAAAAAAAAGCCAGATACAGCCTGTCTTCTGTAAAAGTCTTACTGATTTGGATGCTAAGTTTGTCAAAATCTTGATTTCCTCAGAAAGAATATAACTGCAGGTAGGAAGATGTGTTCACTGTGTGTTTCTAAAAGCTGAGCTGTGAGCTCGACTAGCACCATTGTTATGAATGTAATATAACCATACAAGTGAGACTTTTATTAATCCTGTTTGCTTTTGAAGAGAAAATACTCTAAACACTTTGAAAGTTATGAAATTACTTAATTACACGCTAATCTTAGGAAATACTTCAGAAGAAAACATTGCCACAATCCAAATTTGGTTCCTTTGAACAAGTATGAATGCTTCATTCTGCCCTTTGTAGTCACATTAAGATCCTTGAAATAATAAGGCTTAAAAATAGGTCTCTGGGAAGTTACCAGAATAGTGATTTGGTAGTGATTTGACATTTGAGACTAAAGTAGGTTGGCCCTGCTCTTATATCCAGTTCAACAAATATTTGCTCTAGCTAAGCAGGAGAAGGCTCATATCTGCATCAYTTGGATGCCACATTAATTGGACATTTTTTGAGCAACATTAATTACTGTCTCTGTGAACAAAATTATTTTAAAGACATTTCTGGTGCAAAATTTCTCCAGGGGAGTAACTCTGATACTCAAGCAGTTCATCTCTTCAGACTGAGTAGGAACCACAAAGACACAAAGCCCGTTTTATGACAGACCACAAGACCATTAATTATAATTGTAACTATAAATCGGTTTGGGGTGTTGGTTTTTCTTTTGTGAGAGAAAAATAGATAAACAAGGAGATAAATAAAACCATCCCTACCACAAATAATTTTAGTGCTTCTTTCTACCAGATTTTCATCTGATTTTCTTATGTTGAACATGACGGTAATCTTACTCTGTTTTAACTCCTAGTAACTTCCTTGGCTTTATGAGGCTTTCCAATAAATTGGGATTCATTTAGCATTCATAAGGATTTTGACGTCTTGGCCAAAGGATTAAGAAGCTACACAAGATGTCAGAATACAAGCTAAACTTTGCTTTCTGTTGGTTTTTGTTTCTTTTTTTTCTTTCTTTCTTTTTTTTTTTTTTTTTTTTTTTTTTTTTTTTTTTTTTTTTTAGCACAACTGGGAAAAGTGCAAGCTGTTTACTGCAGGAAAATTAAACTTATTTTATGTCACTACTGGGACCAAATACAGGCGAAACAATTACGTCTTTCCTAAGACTCCATCAGTTCCAAGGCACATCTCATAAAGGTAATTGTCTGAAGCCTTGATGATACATTCTCTCAATTAATATCCTACAGTATGAGAACACATTTCAGACAGCATAGCCTCATCTGATCCTCAGTGAAAATCACAAGGGGTGAAATTCAGAACCTCATTCGTTCTGCAGAACTAAATTGCAATGTGCTCTTCTTGAGATTGCTCCTTTAGACCATTCAGGGACTGAAGCTTATTCAGGGCACAGTTTGTATCTTACAGGTTTTGTGGGAGTCTGTTCCTCAGAAAAGCTGCTGCAAGGCCATTTCTGTCAGAAAAATTAGTTCCCAAGAGCTCTCAGGGGCACGTAATGCCAATCTCCCCCTTGCACATCGTCACACCTGCAGTCAGCAGGGGCCCTCAAGTGTTATTCCTTTCACAGAGGAGAAGAAATGGATGGAAGAAGCAGTGAATGAGACTGAAAACTCTGTGGTACTTGTTTTTCCTCTTGATCTGAAATAGTCTAAAATTGGAGACCTTCCAGAAAGTTGTGGAAGACACCTGTGTGAGACTTCTGGAGAGAGTGCAAAGAATCACTTMACAGAGATGAAGTGGAATGAAGAAATCTGTCTGTGCAGGACTAGATAATTAATTCAATATATCCAGGATCTTAGACCCTTACTAATTGTATGGGGAAATAAAAAAAATAAAAGTAGATATTTGGATATGCAGCTTTGATTATTTTCAGATAAATTTATTTTAAGTGCTTGGAGTCCTTAAAGTCTGACCCAAGCGACTTGTAATACAGCTCCAGAACCAAACTACCCATTGATTTTAAGCAATTCACTCAATTTTTGTTCTTCCATGTAGAGGTTTAACCCCAGCACACAGCCAGGTACCACACAGCTGCTGCTCCCACATTAGTGGAACTGGAGTGAGAATCAGAAGGGTAAAAGGTAGAAAACTCATGGGTAGAGACCTTTTAATAGAGAAAGCAAAAGACACAYACACAAGGAAAGCAAATCAATAAATTAATTCACTGCTTCCCATGGGCAGGCRGGTGTTGAGCCATCTCYGGGAGAGCAGGGCCCCATCACAGGTAATGGTGACTTGGGAAGACAAACACTGTCACTCCAAACATCTTCTCCTTTCTCCTTCCTCCCCCCCACTCCACCCAGTTTATATCCTGAGCACGATGTCATATGGTCTGGAAAATCCCTGTGGTCAGYTGGGGTCACCTGTCCTGGCTGTGTCTCCTCCCAGCCTCCCGTGCACCCCAAGTTCCTCACTACACAGGATCATAACAAAAAGCAGAAAAGGCCTTGGCTCTGTGTGAGCCCTGCTCAGCAATAACAAAAACATCTCTGTGTTATCAACTMTGTTCAGCACAAATCCATCCAAAACACAGCCCCACACCAGCCACTGGGAAGAAAATTAACTCTATCCCAGACTAAACGAGCATATTCCATGGCACAATGGGTCTGACCCTGATAAAAGATTCTGTTGAATTACCACCATGAAAATGATTAAAGGGAATAGCAGTAGGGGAAAAAAAAAGGAACACATCTGTCAAAGTGAGAGGTTGACTGGATCAAGACATCCCTAAAAAGCTATGGGAATACTGTAACATATGGGCACTTGTTCAAATACCTGAAAGGTAAAGGTTTCTTTTCCACACTTTGTTTTTGTTGRAATAGATTTTACAGCCTGTTCCCTTAAGTAGGAGCATCTATAAAAGACAAGGCTATACTAAGAATTTTATGACCAACAAGAAGACACAAAAAATAGGCTGGAAAAGGTTTTTATGTWAAGAACACAGAATAGATTGATAATGGTTTGTTTTCTTTGGTTATAGTACKAGTGCTTACTGCAAGCATTGTAGCAAACTGATTTCTACTTTCTGTGCATGGATTTCATGAGATAATGCTTATGGTAGACTGTAAGCAGAGTTAAACCTGTAATTTACGATGGTAAACAAGAACTAAAAAGAGAGTTCATTCAGCTGTTGTTAGAAATGCAAATAACCTTGCTTTAGATTGTTTACAGCAGAAATGAAGACAGCATCTGTTACACTTTAGCTATATGAATAGCATTCATATGAAGATTTTATACATGCATTTCTAACAAATAAGAGGTAYAGTAAGAGGAGATACAGCCAGGCTGATGCTATGTTTGTATCAATTTATGAATTTATTCTTCCTGATGTATAAGGTTATTTGAAGGCTAGGAAAATAGATAAACAATATRAAAAAAAAAAAAAAAAAAMCAAAAAMMCCCTGATTCTTCTCTGAAACATTAACTTCTATTTTCATAACAGTGTTTAAACCATATTAAGCACCCCAAAATGAAGGGTCTYCATGTCTCTGGGATTTCCTTGGCAAAGCAAAAGTAGTGTAAATCTGCATGTTGGTGGTGCTGTTCAGAGAGCTGATTACTATAACAATTTAGTGCTATTTAGCAATAGCCTTATTAAGGAAGAAATAGAGCTGAGTTGTAACAGCATCCTTATTTTTCACTTTTTTTAAGCATTTAAGTGTAATAATTTTATTTATTTATGATTAACATTTATGGTATCTATAGCACACTGGTTGACATAACCATTTGAGCATGTCTTGCATCTATTTTTCTGTAGCTTAACTTTTTGATCTTTCTGCTCCCAAGTTCAGTAATAACAGAAGGCTGTGAGAGCCCTCTCCTGGTGAACAAAATTTATCTCCCTCCAGCTGCTGCTTGCCAGCCAGAGATTCTGAGACAGTTACTCTAGCTGTAAAATAAGATAGCACTCAAAATGTACTATTAAGGTTTTTTAATTTATTAATAATTTTCTTAAGTTAAAAAATTCACAAAACAAAGAATTTATTTTCCAAATACCACCGTACAAAGKGAAGCAGAAAGTCAAGGAAAATACGTCACAAAAATTTGCTATCTGCAAAGAAATGCTAGCTTCAAAATACTTTCACACCACTAGAAATTTTGCATGKTTAAGGCTAACAGCCATATGGAATGTTTTAAATAAAGCTATTTTAAAGACTTGTTGGTTAGCGATAAGTATTGTGAAGGTTGTAGGCACACAGTCATTCCCCAGATGGGGAATGAATGAGCAAGCAAAGCCTGAAAACCCCGTGGCATCTAAAGGGAGCCCTGGGATCCCCTGAGATGGGCACTGGAGAGGGAGCTCTAGGCAGGGGCAGATTTTTCGTGTCCTGTGTAACCAGAGACGGCCTGTTCTGGGTGCACAGGTTATTCTTTCATGCTACCAGAACTGACCTTTTTCTAGGCATTTTCTGTCACTCTTAGCACATGTCTGAGGTAGCCTGCCACGTTGTTCAGAAAGGGGAGGAGTATATATTAAACACAATTTATTTTCCTGTTACGTGCCTTTCCCTGTCTATAGTTAGTTACCAAATTCTGCACTTTCCTTAACACATGTACATAACATGAATTTGGCTTATTCTCCTGCTGTTCTCTCCCATTTCCCTGGATCAAGCACTTAATTTAGTTGAAACACTGTCTCTTTCACTTGCATTTGTTCTCCTGCTTATCCTCTTTGTTTGATTTATTGTGTTAATTTTAAGGACACTGTGTCTCTATTCCATCACTTTTGAGGCCTGAMAAGAATTTTAAGTTCGAACAATCTTAAGTTCAATTTAGTCTAAGTCAATGAACTACCAAATGTGTTGGAGTCCAGCTTGCCATCTAGATAGCATCTCAGTTGAGGGGCAAAGTTTGACACAATAAGAATGCAAAATGCTTAAAGCAAAGTTCCTAGTTTGAGAGCTTCAGAACAAGAAGCTCTTTCTACACAGACACAGCCAGCAGCCTTCATTAGTGTGGGAGCTCAGCATTAGAGCAAGAATTGCACCCCCACGTCTTGGGGAGCAGAAGATGCTGCACARCAGTTTCACAGGTGTTTGGGGAGCAGTGATGGCCCAGGCAGCCTAAAATGAACTCACTGATCATTTGCATTAAAGTAATCTCAGCTGAAAGCTGAGCTTTATCCAGGTTGAAAGCAACACAGAGAGGTTTATGGGCCTGTTTTTCTGTGCACTAGCATAAATTGTGTTGCCTTATCTGAAGACTTTGCATGGAGATGGCAGAGGTTGGCTGTGTAGCAACTGCTAGTGGAAGAAATGCTCAGAAAACAAGGAGTTTAATTTGTGTACTTTGCTCTTAATGTTGACACATGGTTGGTTAAGGTGAGTAGTCAGTGTAGCCAGTCAGAAAAGCTACATACCACTGAAACTATTACACACGGGATAACTTTTATGATAGGCAATTCTCAGTCAGTTATGAAAACAAGTGCTTCACATTGTAAATGTTTCTGCTTGAAAAGGGAAGTTTTAATTTTTAGCCAGCACACAGTTGTTTTCCTCAGCAAGAAGGAAAACATGAGCAGTGAGTTATGTTGAAGAATCTTCCATGATTTCAGAGACAAACACTGCCAGTTCAGCTTGCACTAGCACTACTATCTCTGGGAGAGCTCAAAAAAGCTGAAATACAGTAAGGCCTCCTTAATAAAAGGAAATGCTTTGATATAAATACACAGCTTAGATTCCCATTTCCGATGATCTAATACAAGATCTCGTCTCCTCTGTTTCTTTTAGTGMAGCAAAGCACTTCAACCCTCCTATTTCTAGCTTCAGATAGAAGTTAGAATCCAGTATGACAACAAGACATAGGTGTCAACTGGGAGAAGTAGTGCTTGGAGGCAGAGTAGTGCTGACCAAGTTGATCCCAAGTTGCTATGGCTGAAAGGTACTGTAAAGATTCAAAGTGATACCTAGGACAACACTTACGTATGAAACAGACTTCAAGATGGTGTTTTTTGTTTCATTCTTCACTGCCTTTTTTTTTTTCTACCCTAGTCTTTTCCTTAAATAAATTTATATATTTTTRTCTCTGAAATCATGTGTTATTAAGGGTAAACTCAAAGGGCACCAGTAGGCAGAGGGCTCATTTCTTTCCTGGAACTGAATAATTGCATTGAAATGCTTTACAAAGCCAACCACCTTAGAGCATTTGTATTCTAAGATGGAAACTGGGACATGACTCCAGAAAAGTTAAAAGATCTGAGGACTTGTATTGCTGAGAGAGAACTTAAGAACTTTCTGTCAGCCATTGACCACTTTTGCTGTGTCAAAATAGTAATACAGTGATTATACTGAATAATTCCCAAGTTATCAGGGGAGCCCTAAGGACTCCTCTAAACTAAAATGCCTAAGCTGGGGCAAGTTTTCAGAAGTGGTAAATGCTCTGCAGACACCCCTGTAATCAGGGGCAAAAGAAACCATAGGAAAACCTCAGAGAGAGCATGTTTCTTGTTGACCTCCATTCAGAAGTTGGGAAGAAACAGGAGGGCTCTGCTGGCTGCCACTTACTTTTTGGAGCTATGCGTACAGTCTCGACTGACAGGCTTCACTGGCAGGTAAAGCAGGGTGTACATGTTAACTTCCATTTTTTCACTTTTTTTGAGTCCCTGCAGAAATGAAATACAGCTGTAGAAGTCCCTGTTTCCCTCTGTTGCTATACTACACCTAAGTGGAAATACCTGGAAGCGCTTCCCAGGTCTGTGYACACCTTTTTGTCATGTCCTCATACCAGACTGCAAGGGCAAGGCACACAAAGTGATACAACAGGAGAACAAGGCACAAGATATGACTCTTCAGGAACCTAATGTACCTGTAACCATTTCCTAGAAATCTAGTTCCAATCCAATTTATTTAATCTGCTAAAATTATCTTGGGTAAATTAGTGGAAGCACCAGCTCACCTAGGTAGCAGGTTGAAAAAAGAAAAGAAAAAAAAAAAAAAAAGAAAAAATTTGACTTAGTTCTTTCTCTAATTCAATAAACTGATACTGTGTGTCTCATTCAGTAAACTAATGAGGTGTGTTGTTTTAGATGCGATTATACGAGATTTTTATTTTTAATTGAAAAAAAGTGTGGCAAATAATGTGCCATGCAGTCCTTTAAATAATTGGTATGCTTTCATCTACAGGCACATGTATCATGCTGTTCATMTGTATTTACACAGAGCGATAGAGAAGATGATCTCCAGCTGAAAAATACATTACTAGCAAAAAAGGTAAACTGGTGAGCTTCATAAAAAGTTTTAATGAAAAGTTAGTAAAAACCCCTAATTATCCCTTTGAATGATACCCACAGAAATGGGCTCTCACATAAGCAGAAACTGCAGACTGTAAAGGGACACTATTAATACAATGCATAATTAATATGTGAATTTATTGTCAAAAGTGTTGCAAAGGTCAAAATCTTTGTGAACTGCATCACTTAATGACAACACAACAGCGCTTTTAGACAAACCCCTTTTTAGATAAAGTGATAAAAGTACTTAATCATGAGCTCTCAGTAGTAAATTAGTTTTTAAAAAAAAACCAATGCATGAATAAAATATTCTCTGACTGACACATGGAGTTTCWAAGCCACACCAGTCCTTGGTCTGATCCATTTATAAATGACGACAAAATTCCATCTGAAAAAGTTGAAGTTTTTGAACATCACATGTTAAAAAAAAACCCCACCATGTCTAATACTTTCTGAAACAATGTTTACAGAAAGCTAATGACAAATGATCAGAAGAAAACTTTAATGAGAAATAAGGAATTATTTCTGTATGCATCTACCAGTTCAGTTCCTCTGAACAAATTAAATTAGGTACCTGCCTAACAAGGTCTGCCCAAGGATTCAAAATTTAACTCACTAAAATGATCCTTGTTCTAGAGTAAAATAGGGCAAAATATTACAGCATTAACAGTATCTTTTTCTTGTACAAACCAGTATAACTGGGTGCCAGTGCAAGAACTGGTTAAAGGAAGTYATAGAAAATTCTCATTTCTATCATCAATCTACTTCTGAATTAGAAAGAGGTACTGCCCTTCTAATATAAAACATTTGAAGTTTAATGTCCAGTAAATCTATTTTAGCAAGCATTAGGCACTATAACCCAGACTTTCAAATAGGGATAACATAAATAGSTCCCTTGGATAAGTTTTAGATCTGTCATTACCACTAAAAATCTTAAATAGCTTAAAGCTACATGGGAAGTGGAGAGGAAAAAAATACTTATCAAAGATCCTTCTAAAACTTATTTTTGAAAGTTCACACAACAGCAACCAAGTGTATATGAGAAAAGACAGCTCAGTGTTCCTACAAAATTGCTTCATTGGAGAAGAAAAATAGCACAAACAAAAAGAAAGCAGTTTTCCAGAGCTTGAGCCTCTTGCAGTAGATGATGTTTTTCTCTATACCAAGACCTTCACTTCTTAGTAGACAGGCATTTCATACTGGTTCTTCCAATTATAGTACCCCAGTGAGAAGCCTCAAATAACATCACAGACAGCTTCAGCCTGTATCCCATTCCCCCTCACTGAAATGTATCTGCCTGGCTGGCATCTGTGGAATTCAGAATTGCTCAACAGAGCATCAAGAAGCAAGCTGAGGCAAGTCATGGTGGGCATGGAAATGCATTTTACYTTAAAATTTATTGTGACAGGTATTTCTTGGTGATTCAAGGAAGCCATAAATCTCTCCTGCCTCCTTGCACTCATCAGTATGCTGCAACACCAACCTTCGTCTAGCTGCCCAGGTTGCTCTCTCCTCACACTTCTGTGTGCATTCAGGTTAMCTACCTCCCTCTCATTTTCCTACTTACGCTAGTACTCATTTTAAAAATCCACTTTATTTTGGACTTGCAGATTTCCCTTCTACCACCTTGAAAAGGATTTTTGCCGTATTTTAAAGCTGCTAAAATCTGTTATTAGTTCACAAAAATGTGCGACTCTAAAATGTGGCTCATAGCATCTATTAAAGCTTTTCTTTTAAAGTGCCTACTTTTGCCATGTCCTTAGGAAACCCTTCTTAAATTTTTGTGTTCCAATAGTGGATGGTAATAGCTGTGGATAAATGGGTTATTATTTGAAGTGTCAGATGAAGTGAAAGGACAATTTCATAGTGAAAGCAGCAAATGCCCACAAAGTAGAAAACTGCTTTTCAATACATCAAACTTATACAAATTAAACCGATTCTTCTTGATAGAAATTGTCACTTTTTAGAAATAGAGTTTCTTTGGAAAGTCTGAAAAAGAAAAGATTGTGATCTTTTAAGGATGGTAAAACCAACACCATCCCAAATATCTTTATTTTTGCATTGGAAATTTTTGAAGGAAAGGAAAATATGCAAAACCCAAAAAATTACTAGGCAATTATAGAACCTGAATAACATTGTGCGAAACATTCTGGCAATTATTTTCTAAGCTAGATAATTATATGTTTTCTCTCTATTTAGAGTAAAACACCTGCAATACTTTTATGCTCATTATTATCAGCAGAAACTCAAATTACGCTGGTATGTTGTTTCAACTGGATTTTATTTAAAAGCTGCAACAAAATCTAACTTTCCTCACCAAACAGGGCAAAACTGCTCTTTCAAGTTAGTTAACCTGGGTTTTTAAAGGATATTTTTCTGTCATAAATAAAACCTTTCTCCTCTGACAGCCTGCCTGCAGAGATGTCACCTCCATTTCTTAAGAGATATGGTTCTGACGACCTAAGAAAATGCTCCTCTTGACCATCTTCTAGAGAAGTGTATGTATAAATACTTTTTTCTGTAATATATACACAAAATCTAATGACCACGGGAGTTAATGCAAAGAGAAGCCCCACTGCACAGTTTCTATGTGCTGTTGGGACTCTTCAAAAGCCAGGAGCTGCAGCAAAGTCACAAAGTGGCCAAGTCATTCTGCTTACATGTGTATAACAATCAGTAATATCCATGCACTTCACCATGAGTCCTTTGTATTGATTATTTCTATTTAGCAAGCACTAAGTCAGGAGTAGCTGAACATGATAAAGAGAATTAGTCCCTTGGTGAAACCCTGCTGGCTGTCTCAAAACACCTCCCTGTCTTCCATGTGCCTAAGCAGAGCTTCTGGAAGGATCTGTTTCATGGCCTTCTCAGGCACAGAGAAGTGAAATGCATGAAGTAGGACACAACACTGAAGCATAAGAAAGCAAAGGAACATTTCTTGTGAAGTCACTCAAATTCTATTGTGTTGTATTTTTTTTTTTAAATCATTAGAAACAAAAATAGCAAGTTAATTTAGCTCCTAGATTCCACGATGCCATGCAATAAAGCTGTATCTTCCTGCTCTGGCATTGTTTCACTATAAACTAATTGAGACTGCAGTATGGCATATGTCATTTTGAAACCCTTCCAGTTTTCTCCAGGAAATTAAAAAAATGTAAAAAAAAWTTAAATTAAGGAAAAGATATTTTTTTAAAAAAAGGAAATAAATTAAGCAGGTGAAATGCCTTTTTTTTTTTTTTTTTGTGGTACCAAACTTATAGTGTGAATAATTGATCTGTTTTGGTTCTCTGCCTATATGCTACAGGTTCAACTTAGGTAATTGTGGTGCCTAACAGTCCAGCTAGCAATCAGGGTTACATTTCTTCCCTATATGTGAAAAATAGAAAGCAAATATAGTTTGAAGATACGTGGTTTTCTGTTTTCTTGACACACCAGGAATCAAATAGACAATATGGTTTCAAATAAGTGTTTGCTGGAAACAAATAACAAATTTCAGCTGCAAGTTTTTAGGCATGGATTTAATTGTAAGACTCAAACATCATTTGCAGGGAATTCCTAACTTTTTTGCCTATCTCCTGGCAAATTTACCATAGGGTCTTCCTGTGGATTGCTGAAGGTGTCTCTGGATTCAACACTACATAATCACTTGTAACATCCACTTGTGTCACACCATGATATAATGCAGCAATTGTCTGTAACATTTTTGCACAGTTCCAAATACCTCGTTCAATTTCATAAATTCATATCACAGTGACCCAGAAGAAGAATCAATTTTGGTGAAACTGGACAAGCACAGCAGGGATGGAACCAGAACTGGCTTCAGCATGCAACAGTCCAACACCACACACCATCATTGCTGCCCCGAAATACTGTTATGAAAGATGGAACTCAAAGTCATGGACTATATGGACTTTTATAGGGATGGTCCATAGACTAAGGGCATGATAGGTGTGTGAATATATAATAATATATGTATAGCTGAATATCTGTATTTAAATATATATCTATATCTCAAATGACCAGAAAAATGATGGTGGTTAACTGGGATGTATTGGGAAGTGTAGGACCTGGGCAGGTTGTAAATGGTATGGAATATGCGTGGATAGAGACCTGGGTTTGTCTAGGATAGAGTTCATTTTTTTCCTAGTAGCTGGTACAGTCTGCATTTTGTACTTCGTATGAAAACAACATTGATGACACTCTGATGTTTTAGGTGTTGCTAAGTAGCATTTACTTTAAGTCAAGGACTTGTCAGTTTCCTGCGTTCTGCCAGTGACAATGACATGAAAAAATGTTTTTTTGTTCTAGACATGTAAGTGCCTATTGTACTATTTCTGTTAAGGCCATTTCAGTTAATGTGGTTTTAGTTGTTTCCTATCTCCGGTTTTAATTATTTTTTCCCTCTTCTGTCATTCAGAAACAAAAAGCAAGGTAAAGGAACTAGCATCGTGCAACCATAATTATAATCCCTCAGGAAATACGGTCACCAGTAGTTACCTTTTAGTTTGCTTAGATCTCAAGACATTTTGAATTACTAGAAAATGCAGAAATTATTTGGCTATTTCTGTACAGTTTTATGCAGTGGTACTTAATTTTAAAAATAAAATTAAGTACCACTACAAAAGTACCACTGCTTTTCACTTTGCTTTGGCCCAAGCAGCAGAATTATGTTTCCCATGTATGTCATATTAAAAGATAAATAAAGACCTGAATCCTCAGGAGTTGTAGCTTGAAATACTGGCTTCAATAAATGCTGTCCCTAAGGAAATGTAATGTTAAATCATATTCCACACAAAGAAGTGCCAGCTTATAAAAGCTGAAAGTCTGGCTGGAGATCTTTTAGGAAGAGATTTTTGTTGCAAGGTTTTGCCTTTCTCCCACCAATGTCAAACCAAGAATGTCTGTGCTTCTGGCTTGGCCATGCAGATTACAATTGGTATAGTGTGGAATTCAGTACTGATGTGAATGCTTCTGCCTGAGCTTGCAACCTGGAAGGCCATTCAGCCAGAAAAAAAAGAACAACAAAACACCAAATAGGTAACCTTTTACTTAGCATGGCAGGAAATACATGCTGGAGGCTGGATTGCTCATGAACACTACAACAGGGACTCTGGAGCAGGGAACATGGTTTTTCCAGAGAGCCTCCAAAATAACTTCCAAGTCTCTGCAGCAGTGAACAAGGAGACTCAGAGGCCTGATTTGAGTGACAAGCATGAGAGTCTGATTTTCTAGAATGTAATATATTTAATATAAAGACCTTCTATGAAAACTAATTACAATTATTTTTATAAATAACTTCCTTTATTTGCAAAACAAATATATTTTCCYACTTTTTATTCCAGAAACTTTTTGTTTTGTTTTGACATTCATCATTTCACAGGGAAGGGAACTGGTGTTTATTAACATCACCAAAGATTAGAGCCATAGCCTATTAGGCATATCACTTAGAACAGCTGTCTTGTAATCCTCTGGATGTGTTTATACTCAATTATAATTTCTTTTTATCCTGTTTTAAATATCAGAACCTACACAACAATTTAAACTCCATTGAGTTTTCTTTTCCAAAGTAATTCTTAATATCCAAAGAGTACAGTAGCCACCTTTCAGAGGATAGAGGATGTCATGGAATTTGCTGTGCCAGGTCATAGYTAGTGGCAAAATTGCCTTTGGTGGATGGGTACAGTTATATCACTCCAGAGCTACATGGGAACACCTTGGAACAKGGAGGCAGAGTTTTATGGGATTTCATGATCATGAGTCAGTGCTATTAAACTACACAGAGGCCACTGAAGATCTTTGCCTTGAGTCAATTTTAGTTTCACACAACAGAAYTTCATTACACAGCAATCACCGTGTTACACGGTGATGACTTTTATACTAATTGTGTTTGTTAATGATTTAGATCCCACTAACTGTTAAGTCTGTGCTCCCAGTATTTCTTACTATATGGTAAATAATAATATAGTAAATTGTTCTTTTCTAAATATTATTACTAAGGAGCTACTAATCCCCCATTTTCTTGATTGAGGATCCTCTGTCAAAACAAATATTGCTATAAAGTAGGTTAAGATTTTTTTAGGAATAAATACACTATTGAATATGGGGTGTGGTATTTCTCAGTCTAAGTGATTTTAGAGACTTTTTACACTTTGCAGAGGATTAAATGATCCAATCTCTACCAATACACATGCCAAAAGCTGAAAACAATCCAAGCTCATCATTATTTTCTTCTTTTTCTGAAAGATTAATTCCTTTGAACAGGCACTAATGAAATCATAGGAAGAAAAATAGAAAACATTAAAGGGACTAAGGAGATAACCAGAATTATTAAGATTGTGGAAGGTTTACAAGGAGAAGTTATATTTATTTAATGAGGAAAGCTAGGCAATCAGCCAAATAAGTTAAACAAAATTTAAAAGGACGTAGTTTGTGATACAGGTATATAGCTGTGAGCTTGAACATATTTATTTTGACTATGTTCAGATTACTCTTGCAGACCCAGTTTGAAACTCAGAAGTATGCAGAATATCTACTGAAAAAAAAAAAATGAAGGAGAGATGAAACATGTTATGCTACTACAGAATTTATGGCGATTGCATGRTTTTAAACTGAAAATATCAGACAGTTGTACATTTAAACTTGGCAAAATACTGTGAAATGTTTTGACAGCAGTAATGAGAAAATCTATTCCAAGTCTGAAATAAAAAAAAGAAGAAAAAATCAGTATGAACAACAAAATCAGAAATCATTTGYAGCCTCACAGGCACCTGACAACATAATATGCCTGCTAGAGGAGCTGAAGAAAAACTCCTGAGACTTGATAGAATCCCAGACAAGATTAAATTTCTGGAGTCAGCTCATCTAAAATATTATACAATATGTTCATGTAATAGCCTCAGCTGCTGCAGCTACAGAGCCTGAAGATTGAAAAGGACAAGAAAGAAAAAGACCACTCAAACCAGACAGATAAATTAAGGAATTATATACTGTGACTCAAAATTTTAATGAAAGCATTGAGATTTCAACCATTTCATGTTTTTCTGCTTCACATAGGAATATTACTTTCTTTAGGATAACTCAGTAACCATCTTCTGTATTGTCAGAGTTTTATCCTTATTTTTCCATTATTAGTGTATGTATGGTGAAAATATCTTGATATATCAAGGATGGGTGTGATAAATTTACTGGATTCAATTCACTATTGAAGAAAAACGTTRTGATAAAATCTCACAAGAATAAAATCATGAATTTTGATTGCAACTTCACAAACAGGTATATTCGAATAGTTATAAGGAAGAATTATTCAAATTTATACCCAGATGGGCTAAACAGAAGTCTAAACAGAGGCAGAAGAGTTTATTCTCTAAGCTTCAGACACGTTGCCCAGATATATCCGCCCACATACTGAATTTTCATTGTTTTATCTGAGCATTAAGCTACTGGGCACACCACGGCTCCCAAGGAAACAGTGGGTTCCAGAGAATATGTTGAAAATCTTTGTGCATTTACACACTGACATGCACTCTGACTGGAATAATTTCCYGTCCAGAAGGGTGTCAGCAAAACAGAGCATCTAAAGAATCTAGCACAAAAGCTTTTCTTTGATGAAGATGCCATGCTATACAGTGACAGCATGTTACGCTGCTACTCTGTAGCCCCATTCCAGGTTTTCTCCAGAAAGTTTTAAATGCAGACACTTTTACGGTTGATATCTTGAAACTGGAACCTTGTGCAGAATGCTACATAGCTACTGTGTTACTGAGGACTGGCAAAACCTACAGTGCACCCGAGAGCCTCTTCAAAATCTAAACAAATGAAGCGGGCAGAGCTTTCATGTGAAAAAGGTTAAAGAGATTRATAAAAGGAGGCACTGGCAAAAGGAGTGAGTGGTCTTCTGCTGTTCTGATTAGGGACAGGAATCCATTAGGAAGAGCTTGAGCATAATTCGAATGGAGAGACTAAAAGAAATGCAATAGTAGCAGCATTTACAAAAATTAGGAAGTGCAGAAATGAGTAGTCTGCAACATATTCAAAGGAGAATATTAGGTGGTTTTAGTTTCTTCAGCAACATAGATTAGAAATGATTGTAAAGCAGGAAGGAAAGAGTAATTATATGAATAGATATTTCTCTTATACTTTTTCTTAGTTTGCCAGCAGAAAAATTAAGATATCAGTGCAAAATGCATCAGTATCAATGACATAAGTAAAACTTACTAGATATCAGAAATTTAAAGAAGGCTTCAGATAAATGCTAGCAAATCTGGAACACAGGTTTTAAAACTTCCTTTTATTTAAAGTTCTGTTGAGTCATTAAAGTCACATTTGTAGAAACACTGCCCCAGCTATGCAGATAAATATGTTCACAATCTGTAAAGTGTGGACATAAACAGTGGCATTGAATTGATAGGAATTTAATGTCAAAGCATATACCTGACTAAATTAAAAGCAAATGGCATTCTATTTATGAACTCAGGATAGAGCAAATATTAAGATATTTCTTTAAACCAATCAATGCATCCTCAGATTTGCTGAAGCTCAATCATTTACCTGTGACAACAGAAAGCTCAAGTGTCAGCTGATGTATTCTCTTAAAGGTCGATTTAAAAATAACCCAGATTATATATCAGTTTCAGTACTTTATAGTTCTTATCCAATTTATTTATATGTAAACAATACAATTTCTTTCATACCGCCACTACTTGAGAAGATCTGACCTCTGCATATGTAGAAAGAGGCTGGAATTCCTAGGAACATATAACTAATCAGGAAGTTTGCAATAAATACACATTAAGTGAACCAGGGGCTATATCCCTTATCCATTAAGATAATACCACATGCAAAAATCACCAGTTTAGAAGAGATTAGCTTAAAAAAAMCCCCACAAAATAACTGTAAGCATAACTGCAATTTTCCATTTCTACTGTACTGCTTGCTCTTATTGATAATATGGAATAAACTCAAGAAACTCTACATATGTCTTTCCACTAAAGCCCTACTACAGATGCATTTCAGATTATGTCAGATCCTGAGTCTGACTGCCCGCTGTTGCCTCACTGATATAGTTTCCCTTGCTCATTACTTTTTTTTTTTTTCTCATTTCTAAATGCAGCTGTTAATTGCTTTAACCTTTAGCTGATTCCCTTGAACTCAGGAAATTTGTATTTTATTAAAACTAAGATAACCACAATTTTAAATTCCATTCTTATTAATGCAGTTATAACACTGTAAATGAGATTTGTTAGAATATTCAGAAATCAGTCTAACTCTTACTTATCAGTTTGTCTAATAGAGGACATGTAAGTTTCAGAATTTCTATTGTCAGAATGCTATTGTCATTAGGATGGAGCCTCCTTCTTACAATTGTATGGCTACTACATGCTATAGTCACTGCTTTATAATATTTAACAYAATATTTCATAGTAACTAGAATTTAATAGCAATTCAGTTTAAGGATGAAAGAATTTAACTGTACTTAGTAAACCTACTCTATTTTGCATCACTGAACACTGTAAGAGAGAATATCACAGCCATTTTTATTTTAATCCATTTTTTCACATCCCTTTATTTTAATTTATGCATTTGCAATGGCATCAGTAAAATTAATGCAAAAAGTACAAATTAAGATCCAGTTATTAACATGCYCAATTTGGGTTCTTGTGTCTGTCCCTGCCCCCTCCCCGCCCAGGATAAATCCATGACTTAGGAGAACTTACACAGCAATTATTGCACACAGCTGTCAAGACATTCTACAAAAGATCCTTTGTAGATGGAGAGAGTGAAGTATTAAAAAGCAAAAGAAAAAAAAAAATTCCAGATTACAAACTATTTAAAAAACAAGATCAGGCTAGAAAGCACATTTACACTGAATATTTTTTGTTTTGTAACTAGGTCATCAGGTTAAATGCATTATTACCCATGGGTCTCATTACAGTCAGTGGCAGAAGACCAGCTGAAAGCCCCTTAGAGCTGCCCATTAAATATAAGTATCCACAGTGTTWCTTTCTTACAGTTCCAATTAAAAATTTACTGTGAGTACTCTTCAGCTTCAACTTCAACCATGTCTTTCAGCTCAGAAGTAAAGCCAGTCATAGATCTGCTTTTCACCTAGCAGGGAAATGAACACTAGATTTCTGTGAAATGAAAACTGGATGGAGAACACAGTAGTTTTTCTGTGGTATTTCCACGGGAGGAGCAATACCATTGACATTCTCAGGCATGCATTCTCTAAAGCCTCCAACTGTTCATCCAAATGAAGAAAGAATCTACAAATTACATTTTTCTTGTCTCTCATTAGTATGCTTGAATGGGTCTATAGTCAAATTGTTTTCACTGCCRTTTTACCTTATGGCCTGACTTCCTTTAGCATCCCTCAGTTAAATGTGAGTTGCTGGTCCCCAGCAGATTTGAGCAGTATTAAAACAGAGCTATTCCCCAGTTTGCTACTAGGATTCCTGTGCTGTTTGACAGCATAATTCTAAATCTATTTACTTGGATGGACTATTTAAAATTCCATGTTCCAGTTTCCTGCCTGTGACTGCTACATCCTAAATTATTAGATTAAAAACAGCAATTGCTACTGTCACTGCCTTGTGTAGTAGTTCTGTAGATCTWTGAAACAGTTTTATTGCAAGTGCACAAATAAGTAATGTTCCAATACAAGCTGAAAGAAGACTTTGCTTTACATAATCCCACTTTCCTTTTATATATTCTTATTAAAATATTTGGGGGCTTGCTATTTAGGGACACCCTTTAAAATTAATGTTTCTTTATATATTATAGGAGCTATTGGTGTCTGAAGAGCAAGAAGTACAAGGCCTGAAGRTGGTGTCTCCTTTGAGCCTGTGATGCCTGGAGCTGAAATAGTCACAAGTGCTTTTCCGTAGGCCCATGGTAYAGGTGGTGATCTGCTTTCAGGTGTCATGAGAGCATTGATGCTGGACATGGAGGGCTTTTTGGGTTTGTGACTCTGCAAATCTGAGAGTTACATGCTCCCGTAACTCTGCTGTAACTTAAGGTTTCGATTTTTGAGTTTCCAGAAGTAGAGGTTGTTTCTTTCTCTTATCAAGCGGTGTTTTGGTTTTCTCACCCAGGTTGCTGCCTCTTTCTCGTTTTTGTTCCATTTTCTTCAGCTCAGCGAAGCTCTTCCTTGTATAGGCACCAGTTGTGGAATTTCTTCATCACAATAATCATCACATCATCTTCATCATAATAATCATCATGCTTCTACTTTATCTCAAGCTCATGGATCGCAGCAGCCCCATCCATTTCAGTTGCCAAAGTGATTTGATCTGAATTGAGCTTTCTAGCTCTGTTATTTTGTTTCTTTTTTTCCCCTTGAGAAAGAGAGCAATGCCTCTCTGTCAAGCTCACCGAGGGTAGGGATATTTGCGGCACAAGCCGTCGTCGTGCAACTGATTCCAGTGTTTTGAGGTGAGGAATTTTTACATTTTCCGGTGCTTTGGTACAGTGTTAGCAATCACCTTAGCTGCTGCAAAGATGCCAGCTACTTCCTCAGCAGTTTTCATTCAGCTCGGCCTCCCCCGCGCTGCCAGCCGCCGCTCCATGGCCGCACGGGCCGTTGGGAGCCCGGGCCGGGCCGGTGCGGGCCGCGCCTTCCGCCCGGAGCGCTGAGGCGGCTGCACCGCGGCGCCGGAAGGAGGCTCGCTCGCCATGGTGCGTGTGGCGGCATCGGGATGGGGACAGGGACGGGGACAGGGACAGGGACAGCAGGAGGGATAGGGGTAGGGGTAGGGGCGCGGCTCCCGCAGCCTGCGCTGCTGGGGATGGCGGTCGCTGTTCATACGGTGTTCCCGATCCCTTTCTTCCCGCCGGGAGCGGCCTCACCGCGTCCCTGGAGAAGCCGCGGGAGTCTGCGGCGGGTTCCCTGGCGGGCTGGCGGCCCTGTGGGCCGATACCGGCTGTGAGCTGATGTTGTATTTAAAAACTGCTGCATTTCCTCCCGGAGGGGTTCCCATCCCTGTGGGCAGTCCCGGCAGGGCAGCAGCAGTGCCGGAGGGTGAGCGGGGCCAAGCGCGGTCCGCATTGGAGCAGATGCGAGGTGCCGCCGCCTGACATTTCTGCTGCTCTTCAGAGTAGTTTTGTCTTTGACATCTTTTTTTTCGCAGCCGTAAGCACTAATGTCATCACAGAGCATTGGCTCGGTTTGTATAAAGTCTCGGTTTGTTGATGGTCATTTGACGTGATGCRGGAAAGCCGCCTTTCTTTAAGGTGTTTCTTTTGCGAACAGTTAAATAGCATATTATTTCATAAAGCCTTCAGTTCCACTGAGACACTTTTTCACCAGAARGTAACATACCTTAAAGTAGCGTTATCGTACTTTTGAAACTTGTGAACAGTGTTTCCTCTCTATGCAGTATGAAGGGGTAGAGAAGGAAAGCCTCTGGCTGCTTCTTGATGTAAAACATTCCAATAATCTCTTGGAAGGAACAAGAAAATCCCTTTTGTTGCTTTGTACAAATTACATGTGGCCCTTGTCAGAAATTCTGATGCAACAATGTGATAGAAGCTTGAATGGGGGCATTTTTCTGCAAAGATACAGAGAAGTAATCTTAGTTTCCTAGCTGCAGAGTTCTACAAAATAGGAGTCACTATGTAAGATTTGTTTCCACATTTCCTGAGCTCTAGTGGCTTTGTTACAGCATGCACTGACTTCAAGTGATTTTGTTATTGAAGTAGGTGGAATTAATAAGGTGTTACTGTAAATTAAGGGCTTTCAGAGATACCTTTTAAGMCTTTACCATGCTGTGTACTTCTGTCTTCCCTTCAGTGTTTTAATTTATTAGTGCATAGTATCTTTGATTTCTTTTCAGCCAAAGTTACGAAAACCTCAAGGAGGGAAGCAAGAGAAAAAAGTTATCCATCCATAYAGCAGAAAGGCTGCACAGCTTGCAAGGGAAGCACACAAACAGGAAAAGAAGGAAAAGTAAGTCGACTGCAAAATCTCTGGATAGACCAAAAAATAAAATCACAAAGGATACTTTTTGGTTGTGGTAGTAGAAAGGGGACTGTTGTGCTGACATAGCCATAAGATTACAGAAAGGCCTGTGTAACTTACTGTTGCTGCTGGGCCATGTGAAGGGACAGGTTTACATCCATTAAATCAGGTTATACAGAGTAAGTGGTTCTGCTGCTTGACTTTGGGTGTTGTCCTTAAAAGATTAGATTTCTTGCCTTTGATAATCTGAATAGCATGATGCCAGTGATTTCACATGAAGGTGAGTCACCTAGTTTGGTCTTACTTCAGTGAGTTCAGTAAGAATCCTGCTTGGGGCCTAGATGCTTCTGCTGAAATGCTGAAACAGAAAAGAAATAATAGAAATATAGAAAATATGATAGAAAAGCCAGAAACCTACCTTCAGAAGGGAGAATTCTGAATAAAACTGTATAGTTAACTCCTCTTTGGTGGTTTCTGCTGTTCCATGGCAAGTCTGTTTTTCTGCTTTTAAGTTTTACTTCTGCCTCGCATGAAAAGGGAGGGAAAAGACAGCTGGTGAAGACTGGCCTTTATTTTACATTGTTTCAGCTTGCCATTGTTATGCTGTGACTGTTTATTTAGAAACTTACTAAAGCTAACTTAAAGCATTTTCTGTCGAAGTATAGTATATGTAAACTGTATAATGCTATACAAATTATAGTATCTGGATGGACCATATGAGATGAGCCCAAATACTCATTTGTCTGAAAGTGTTAAATTGGAACCTCCTGGTCCAGAGACTGTGCAGTTTTCTTTTTGGGATTGATGTGCAGCCTTATCCACAGCAGTTTTACTGTTGCTTTTACTAGAAGGGGAGGCTTTGCTGCCACAGCTGGTTCATGTGGCCTCCAGCAGAGAATCTGAAAGTAATGTGTTTTGAGGATTGGGCAGTTTCCTAATGTGCAAGAAGCTTTCCCTGCTGCTTCATATTTTGACTGTCCTTTCTGACTGTTTATTGTAAGTTTTTATTGTAGGTTATTTTCCTGCTGCTAAATGGACCACTTTGCTCCTTACCTCTCTCACCTTGTGTCATAACAGCAACTCAGAGCTCTTAATCACAAAAGATGACTTAATCTTACTTAATTCTTAGTATTTGCATTTGTGACTTTGCCATACAGAAAAACATGCACAAGAAAGCTTAGTGAAGGAGCAATACTTATTAATTATGTGTTATGACATGGCACATTCAAATCTTTTAGTGATGGTCTCCTATGGTTAGAGTGATACAGACACCTGTGCTGATGTTTCTCCTTGGAGCGCTACTTTTGTTTCCTCTTGCAACAACAAAAAGTTAAAAGGCCTTGCTGGAGTTGAGGTAGACAATATCCACGGCTGTCCTCTCACCATCCAGGCAGTTTTTTTATCATAGAAGGCAATCAGGTTGGTCAGACATGACTTACCTTTAGGAAATCTGCGCTGACTACTCCTGATCACCTCCTTGTCCTCCATGTGTGTAGAGATGGCCTCCAGAATGAGGTGCTCCATTGCCTTTGCAGGGATTGATGCGGGGCTCACTGGGTTCTCCTTGCCCTCTTTGAAGACTGGGTGACATTTGCTTTCTTTYAGTTCTCRGGCACCTCTCCTCATCATCATAACTTTTCAAATCTAGCTATGGTGTCTGCCAGCTCTCTCAGCACTCAGTGATAGTAAAGTGATCTTACATTTTGTATCTTTATGTCTTATAAATAAGATTTTTACATCTTGTACCTCTGGGGCCCAAACTGTTAACTAACATTCTTCAAAGATATGTACTTTGTAGATCACTTTTGATGTGACATTCTAAAAATACATCTAAAAATTAGTTGCATTAAAMACATCCTCCAATGGTCTATATTCTGTTTTCTGTATTGTCTTGTCTTGAAGCTTAATTTAATTTGAAAGACATGAATATTGTTGGGTTTTTTCCCCTAGTGTTTTTTAAAAGACTTATTAAGGGTTCCAAGTTCTTTTAAATCTCTATCTAAATGCTTGGCTTGGTAAATTTTCAGGATATTTTTTTAAACATTAGGAATTAAGCATGTTAAACTTTTTAATACAATTACTTAAGTTTCAGTTTCTGTAATATAATGATGCGGTTTGGCTTAATTTTGCTTAACTCTGAAAAAGACAAGACAAATGTCTGGTTCTGTGGATGGAGGACAGCTTTCCACTCCTACACTTTGGGGAAAAAGAAATAGCTCACACCAGTCTTGCTCTTCCTCATTGCTTCTGGAGGTCTATTAAATGTCTTTAAACAATTTTCCAAATTGCTTCTATTGAATGACAGCCCTGTTCTCTGGTTGGAAGGTTAATATATTTTTTGGTGGTAAATACAGCAGGAGAAGCTGCCTTGTAATCTGTGCAGAATTTTCTTTCTTAGTCCCATCTACAAATCTGTTACTTTTTTGACCATGCTTGTTATTGTATTGAAGGAAGTTGTCTGAAGTATGAATAGGACAGAAAACTGGAGCAGAATTTTCAATATTATCTCACCAGGCCTGGGTAAAGAGCATAATTTCTCTCTACAGACTAGTGCATTTYTGCAGAATGGAAAAACTGGGTTAGAGGAGTCAGTGCAGGAAGGCCATAGAGTTCATCATTATTATTTTATTTAAGCTGTGGATTTCCTTGCCAGAAGATGTCTAATTGTGGCTGGCTAAATTTATGCTTTTTGAACATACAGATATTTTATCTGTTGATCACTGTTTAATACAAAGGAATTACCTTGGATGTAGGAAACCCTTGAATGGCATGTTAGTGGAAGTTGGGAATGGCTTTTATAGAAGTATCAGTCAATGTTTTTGATTTTGTGTGGTTTGTTTCTTTTTGTTTTGCTTGTTTTTGTTTTTATTATTTTTTTTCCATTGATACTTGTCTGAAGACAGCATTCAGGACTGGAGACAGTTTAGGCTTCTATTTACTTATTAACTTTCCTATAGGATGGAGAAAAAGAAATAACTACTATGAATGTTCCTGTTTATGTTATACAGAAAGGAAAATTGCATTAAGTCATAAGATACATATTCAAGTACCTTTTGCCTGGACGAGATAATAAAAAGGGGTACATATTATCCACAAGGAATTTCAATCCTTAAAATGCAGCACTGGGAAAAACGAGGGAGAAATTCTGCACTGAGTTGCAGAAGTCTTTTACAGCCTCCGTTGTCCACTCTTCACTGCAAGCATTTATAACAAAATATGACAGCAGCAGTAAGTTTACTGTCCAGAAACTGTGACTTCACTCAAAAGACCAATCTTAACCATAATAAGAGGAGACAGACCAATTGCTTGTAGGGAATTGACTACAGTCTTTAGTCATCTTGTTCGCTTGAATTAGACCTATTTCTTGCCTGCATCCCTTTCCTCTCTGTTCTCTTCAAGGTCTAATGAGCAGCAACAACTTCCAGTGTATTACTACCAGTTTATTCTCTCTTAATCTGCACRTGAATCCTTATCCCTTTAGGCAGCTTGTTTGCTCTGTTAAATAATTACAAGGCTGTTTTTATGAGACATCAATAGCTGCTTCACTGGTAATAGTACAGAAGTATCTTAAAATGCTTAACCAAGCTAACAAGAATGCACATGTGTATGGAGAATTATGAAAGCTATTTAGCAGTCTGAAAAAATTAAACATGTCTTGTCAACCATTATTTTTTTTTTTCTTAGTGAAAATCCTATCTTAGTTTTCAGAGCCATAGATAGCATTTGTATGTAYGGATATTATGGGGAAAAATAGTGAGTTTGTAAACTGATTTGGGAAATACTTACTCATTGTTGGTATTTASAGTAGAACAGTTGAATACATTATCTGAGATAAAGAGCTGCTGAAGGAATATGTAGAATTTACTTTTTAAGTACTTGGTAGACATCAAAAAAACCCACTAATCGTTCTTAATAATARTAATCAGTGCTTAAGTAGAGGATTTCTGGGAGGTGGGTGAAGGAGAAGATCATCAAGAAACAACAGCCTGCCACAAGATTGTATTCCCGTCCTTACCCTCTCCTTCCTRTGAGCCAAAGCTATTACTCATTGTGTGGAAGGAGATGAGAGGAAGTTTCTTTGACTCACCTGATTTGATTAGCCTCGCTGCTAATGCTATTGTCTTCTAGCAGTCAGTGAGGTGAGGTTTTTATGAAAAGTACAATAACATCTGAGCCTATCATTCTTTATTTCTTATGCTGAAATTAGTTGTGTGCACCAGGAGACTGAAGGTTTTTCTTCCAGAAGGTGGTGGTGGTTCTATACTTTGCTGCTTTGATAAATAAATGATTTAGTGACCCTAGCAGGTGCAAATGGCAGTTTGTAGTGTTTTAGAATATAGATGCCTGCCATGATTCTGTTTAGGCAGCTTTTCTAGATGCCATCATAGATTTCTCCACAGCAAAGCTTTGCAGGCTCGTCTGKCTAGGTTGCCATGAAGGGTTCTCAGCAGGGACTGCTGGTGTTGAGCTCCATGGGGTGGAGTATGTGTCTTTTTCTTGGAAGCTATTGCAATCCAAAGCTCCCTGCTGTCAGTGCTCTGAGGATAAAAGCCTGCCCAGTTTTTATTGAAGTCTATTTCTACACATGCTGGGGTATCCACAGTAGTAAAAATTTCTTTAATATGTTAGTGTAATTCTTAGCAGCTCACACATGCTGTGCATTTGCTTTTACACAGCTTTTAGACAGTCTTCAGAGGATAAAGTACTTCTTGAAAAAGCTAATCTTTATTTATATAATGTACATTTGCAGACAAGTGACACARGTATGTTTGTCTCTGGAAAGTAGGGGTTTATCTTTTGATCCCAATTTTTATAATAGTGACAGACTTCTGTACTCTGAGTTACTTCAGTTAGTTCTAAAATGCTCATTAGATTTTATAGAGTAAAAATAATTTAGTAAAGGAGCATAATAGCTTTAAACTGTGATTAATTTTAGCATTATTTATTCTTTGTCAATTATACCCTTTATGAATTACTTAATGCATTTCAAATTTTTCTATTTAATAATAATAATAAAAAGTCCATTTTATCAGAGGTCCTTGAATATATATACTGAATATGCATGGCTAAGATATTTTTTCCAGTGAAAAATTTCATACTTACCCCAATAATGTCTTATTTTCCTTTCTGGAAACAACAGAACATTGCAACATCCTTTGAGGACACCTTGAGGACAAGAGAGCAGGAAGCACAGGATTTCCTATTAGAGAAGTTGTCTTTTGAGATCTCCTAATTAGTATGAAAATTAATCCGAAATGGAATTGTGCACACACATCCCATAGAACACAGCAGACCTTGAGTATCCTGCCAGAGATTGAGGTGGAGTTAAAAGTAYTATGAGATAGAGTTGGGGTTTTTTCATCTTTAACGAAGTAGTTTATTTTGGTTTATTAATTTTTACTGTTACTAAGCAGAAACTTTTCCAAGTTTTCAGGTAACAGGATGGTATTTTACACATTGCATGCTTGATTTGCAAGAATGCAATGTAGTGAAATCTCCAAACTCATTAAATGTGCCAGAAGAGTATCAGAATTACTTAAGGAAATTGTGACAATGTAGCTCTTTGGTGAAATTCCTTTTGTTGTGCTCTTAGAAAAATGTTGCAACATTATTTCTTCGAAGAAACTGTTTAGCTTAATAGGTAAACTGGACAAATTCCAGATAGTAGCTTTACCAAAAAGTAGATATTTTGAATTAAACAGAGTAAGTTTTACATTGCTTGGGATTTGTCAGATATTTCTRTTTATAATTTTGCCTAGACTTTCATTGTGACTGAAAAAAAAAAGGAGAATAAAATTAAAGTCATTATTTATATGGTACTCATTCCTGGCTAACATGTCTGTTTTTTCTCTGCTAGGTTGAAGACTGACAAAGCTTTGCGTTTAAGTATTATTGGTAAGCAGAAACTCTTTTACTGAGTGCAGTATTCAGCTTCTTTGTAGAGAYTCTAAGTTTTACCAACTTTTTAGATTGTCCAGTTAGAGTTTCTTCCTCTGTAATCTGATTCTGCAATCTTCAAACAGATTTTGTTGAAATACTGAAATGACATGTCCACTCAAGTAATAAATACAGGATTGAATTTGGGCCTGAGCATAGCTAATCTTTAGTCAGTGTACACAACAACAGGGCAATATAGACCAAATGAGTGTTTTGTACGTCTGTACACATATTTATTGTACTTGGTCCCCGTGCTTTTTACAATTGCTTGTAAAAGAACAGGATATATGTAAGTTAAAAGACATATTGTGCTAGCAAATAAATTCAAAACTTTGAGACACTGTCTGGAATATTTTTCTGTTCCACATGATTGATCCTGCATCTTTTCAGTTTAAGATGTTTAAAAATGGTGATGGATCAGCACTCTTACTCAGCCACTGYGTTCGTTTTTTCCCCTTTCTAAGTTTCCTTCCTAAGTAATTGATATAGTGATATTTTAATTAATTTCCACTAAAACAAAGCTTAATGTCCTTTTTTTCTGTAAGGAAGGTATAAAATAAATCTGAAATTATGTGGGAATGTTTCTATTACAACAACCTTCATACCTGGTACCCACAGTATCAGAGTCTATGATGCTGTTCAAAATCTTGAAACATGGGGGGGCGTTTAGAAAACTTTAAGAAACTTTAATCTGTATTGCTGCTACTGTAGTGGTATAATCATTAATGTTCACTTTATTCTTATAGGAGAAAAACTGCAATGGTTTCAARGTCACCTTGACCCCAGTAAAATCGAGTACACGAAGAAGGAAGCTGGTGAACTAATTGAAGAGTAAGACTGGTGTTAAAAACAAGATTAAAAAGCTTGACTTGTCTTTAAAAATAATGTTCTTAAAATAAGATCTGTAAAGTCACGATGACTCAAAAGAGGACTTTTATATATTGGTAGTAATAATACYAGGTTGTTGATATTGTTGCCACTGACATATATTGAGGGATTGTATATAGTCATACCAGAATTATTCAAATAAGTCGTGCGTTGTGGTTTATTTTTTTTTTTTAATTATTGAAGAATATCCATACTTTTTTAGTGTGTGGAGGAYTCTAAATGATTTGGACAGTAGTAATCACATGCATTTGCTTGTTGGGTTATTCYGTGACACTTGAACACACAGATTTCATGCCACCTTGAGTGGCATGCACTCCTTGAGTGTCCAGTTTTCCTTGCTGAGAAGATTGAACAGTAGTCAGGTGGGTCAATTTGTAGGGCAGGGACTACCAAAGTTTAATCTGATGAAGAAAAACTCAGTTATTCCTGTGCTGCTGGATGTGTGCACCTGTGCCATGTCACCTGCTAGCTGAATGACATGGGATACATATATATTCTTACCCAGATGTATTTTATCAGTTCCCTTTAGAAGCTCTGACATATTTTCTGTTCATGAACACTRTGTTCTACATGCTCATGAGTGCTAGTGTTACTAAAAAGACAATGAAGGCTTACTCTTGGTTACTCTTGGGGTTTAAACTGGAAGTTTGAAAGAAGGTGCAGAATACATGCCAATGAAAAATTTTGCTTTAGAAGATACTATTGAAGTGGTGAAATCCAGCAATTAAAAGTTAGGAATTTAACTAATTCAGATTTAACATGGGTTTTCCAGAGCAGGTGAATTATATTAATGAGCAAATTTTGTTTTATGCAAACATGGATTTWAAAAAAGGGGCAAATAAAAGAAATTCTTGTGGAAGCCACATGTGATTTAAATGATRTTCTCAATGGAGCTTCCACTATGGAGATTAAAGCAGTTGCTCAAGTTGCAGAAATATCACAAATTTAGAAGATAAATACAATCAGTTAATTCATTAGATTATCAGAGTAATTCTGCTTTGCAGATTTTTTTCATGACTGCATCTAGCTTTAATGAATTTTATTTCTTTCAGTTATATGTGTCGATTCAATGACGAATTGGAGCAGATTGAATTACAGAACAGTATTAAAGGCAGACAAGGAAGACAGCATGGTTCCCGGGAAACTGTCATCAAGCAGACAATAGAACGTGAAAGACAGCTCTATGAGGGCTATGGAATAGGTATGTAAAAGCATTAGAAAGAATTCTGTGCTCACACCTGCTCACAAGGCCAGAATCTAAGTCACCTTTCTAGGTATTGTCTTTATTTTTCTCCTTGAAGAAATTAATTAAGTGCTAGTTGCTTATGTCTTGCAGAGTTGTTTGGGAGGAGGGGCGGAAGGGTGAAGAAAAAGAGAAAAAATTACGGTAGAGGTCTGACTCATATGCTACTTGGCCTTTGAGCATCTTTGCTAGTTCTTTCTCTTCAGTGCAGGAATATATAACTTATTTTTGAAACTACAGTGAGATTTTACTGCACCTGTCTTGAATACAAATTCTGTTCAGCAGCTTGTTTGGACCTTCGTTTGATAGCTGAACCAGATAGCTGGAACCAGACTGAAGGAAAGTYTGGTGAAATAAAGAGGAAGGACCAAGGGCTAATGAAAGTGCAAAAAGCAAAGAGTTGTTTTGAGGATAGTCAAGAAAAGCAGTTAAGTGTATGTATATTTCTTTAACCAGTAATATACAYGTTGAAGCTGAGTGATGAACCTGGCTTTAATGCTAAAGTATTATATAGACATAGTCCTTCTAATAGTGAAATATCTCATGGAAGACATGAAAAATGTATATTATTCTGTAATTAGATACAAACCAGTTAGCAGTCCTGGCTGTTCAGGACTAGTCCCCTCCCAGGTCCTTGTGCACCCTCACCCTTCTTGCTGGTGGGCTGGTGTGAGGAKCAGAAAGGGCATCCTGTTTTCATCAACACTGTTTCCAGCACTAATCCAAAACACAGCCTGCACTAGCTACTGTGAAGAAAATAACTCAATCCCAGCCAAAATCAACACACCCCGATGTGTATTGTACAAATAAAGAAAATTAATGGCTTTAAAATTTTGCCAGTGCACCCTGAAGAGGAATTTAGGAATATCTATATGACTTCATGTGTAATCTTTGCTTTCTTAGAAGGAAGGAGAAAAAGCAATAGGAAAATGGATGTTATAATTGTCATCAAATAGCTTAGTTGCAGAAAATACTCCTTTTGTTTTTCGCTTTTCAATTTTTGTTCTTTTTTTCCTTACTGCTTTGTGGAAAGCTGACAGAAAAAGAAGACAAAAAGATGTCAAATGCACAAGCACAACATAAAAATAATGAAGAATCTAGAACTATTGTGGGCAAAATTTGAGGCTATTACAGAATTAGTAAGTAAAGCATTCAGAGAACACAGTGCAACTTCACATATTAAATACACTTTCAAATCATTCATTATTTGTTATCACAGCTGCTGCAGGTTTTACTCTCTGTCTAGGACAGTGTTCATTCAGAGAAAATAGTTGCTGCTAAGCACTATAGCAACTAAATACTGTAATTAGAGATTGGGCATAAATGGAAATCAGCTGGAAACAGTGCTTTTATGCCTCTAGCTCATTATTAATCCTGGAAGCTTTAGTGAGTGGAGCTTTTATAACAGACTTAGATTTGTTGGGTTTTTCATCCCCCCTATTCTTGAACTCAGTTATTTCTTGTATGCATGTGCATTTGCCATGAAGAGACTTCATAATATGTATTCTTTTCATTTAGGGAAATCTGGTAAAATTTGATGGAGTCTATTTATATCATAGAATCAATTRGGTTGGAAAAGACTTCMAAGATCAAGTGCAACCTTTGACCAGACACCACCATGTCAACTAGGTTGAAACTAAGTGTTTCTTGAACACTTCCAGGGCTGCTGATTTCTCCACCACTTCTTTGGKCAGCTCATTCCAATGCTTAGTCACCCTTTCAGTGAAAAAACATCTGTCTTGATGGGCAGCATGAATCTTACCTGGGTGTAGCTTGAGGGCATTTTCTCTTGTCCTGTCAAAGATAAATGTAAATGAAAAACTAATTCTTTATAAAATGTAAAAGTTCATTTGCAAAAGTGGTAGACATCCCAAAATGTAGTAAATTTTAGTCTTTTTTAAACAAAAAGTAGTGATAGAGGGAACATTATCCGTGAGGTTGTTGAGRTTTTGCAGCTTCGTGTCACTTATGCCTTAAATATATCTACAGTAGTTTTACTGCAGTTTTCTTCCTCTTGTTTTAATTTTTGTGTATTTGKTTTTTTTTTGTTTAATCTGTTCTTACTTGTTTATACAAAGCTATTGACAGGCAACACTATTTTATTTATTTATTTATTTATTTGTAACCCAGATGTAGCATGCTTTTCATGGRAAAGCATTATAATTATTTCATCTGAACATTATCCATTTTTGATAATTTGCTTCTAATTACCTTGTATGTTCTCTCAGATGCATAATACTAATCTTGGGGCAAAGTGGCTTTTAAAACYAAATACACTGGTTTTATTAATTAGTTCTGGAGGCTTCACATTACAGGGAAGTCAATTTAATTCAGATGGAAGCTGTATCATTTCCATGTATCTGCTAATGTAACTTCTGTACTGTTCATTAGCTGCTCTTTTCACAGTGATCACTATTGTATAACTGAATGGTTATTTGCCTAAAGAGCATCTACAGTTTGCTTCTTTTTAGAGGTTGTTTGTTCTTCCTCAAAACAAAAGAAAAGTAAAACTATCTGAAAGGGTCAGAAACATAAAAAAATGTTTACTTAAATCTTTCACTGCTGTTTTGCTAAAGCACATAAATTGCTGAATACTTGTCTTAGAAATGCCAGACAGTGATATACTCCACCAAATACTGTCTTCATTTCTTTCCTACTAAATCCTGTGCCATATTTCTCTCTTAATTTTTTTTTGTCTTTGGTTCAGAAAAACATGCCTCTGTGACTTAACATTTTAAAGCAAATGAAGGAGTTCACAAGAAGCAGCAAAAACCACGATATCAGTGCATGCTGAGGAGATGCAGCTGAGTTATACAAGTCGTATTAATCCAGTTACATCRGTTACTGTGCAGTTTATAGTTACTTTATTTCTACACACAGTTCTATTTTTAACCTGGCAACTCAGTAGATTTTATTGTGTAACATATTGCAAACACACATGTAAGCATAGTTTAAAAATTTTGCCACTGCCAAAGCAGTAAAGATGAATTCAGTGCCAGATCTTGGTTTGTCACAGAATCATCTCTCTTCARAATGCCTGCTTCCTCATGGTGTTGGTGAGCCCTGGATGATAGGCTAGATGAAACTGTGAGAATATTCTCTTTGGAAAAGGYCCTGCATAACTTAAATCCACTAAATGTTTTCAAAAATAAAGAAAAGCAAATGAAAGGGCTTCATTTGAAAGCCTTGTCATTTAGTCCTGGTTTGTGTGACAAGAACACTGAACTGTATGTTGAATTAGTGGCTTGATAAAAGGAACAAATCTCAGCATGATGCTAAACTCACTGTTTACATCACTGTCTGCACGACTAGGGGCAAACTGAGTAGCATTGTTTGCTCCTTCCAAAATACCTGAGAGAAGAACTGCTTTCCCTTGTGAGTGCTAGGATGTGTCAGCATTTGGCACTGTACTGCCATGAGTGCAATTCAAGGGACTGCAAAGCAGGAACCATGGCTTTGTTTCAAGGCTTGATTGGGAAGGATGGACCTAATGTGGCATGGATATTTATTGGAACCAAGGAATCAACAGACCAAAATAGCATTAGGTAAATGTTTATTTGCCTTGCCTTGCTCAGCTGTGAGCAGTATCACCTCATCTGTTTGAAGCAGTCTGCAGAAGTCACTGTAATTGTTATCAAAACCTTCTGCATATATTATTGTTCTTCACTTGGTAACTTTATAATCAAATATGAAAGAAAAGAATAGTTTTCTGAATAGTAAAGACTGTCTGGCCAGAAAGATAAATGATACAGGTATCATCATCCTACATGTTGTAGTAGCAAAATCATCCATAATCCTGCATTGATAGCATGATCTCATTTATTACTGTAAGACTTGAGAACATTGATAGATGAACAAAGGCAGAACTGTTTGTTCAAGGACAGTATGAAAGATGCTGAAATGTCACAATTTTAAGAGCTAAAATAAAGTGCATTCAGTATTACAGAAGTAGAAAACATCTGCCTTATTGAGAAACCTGCTGGCTGTGAAATCTGTACAGTTCATAGACAGTTATGAGGTATTTTGTACTGGAAAGATGTCAAGGCTCCTAAGGTATAAATCACCATAAATTAGTGACCATGTTAAACAAACACAGGCTGTTTGCACTGCAGGACTGACCAAGGAAGGTGTGACACTGAATTGAGGTAAAGCAGCTTTGGCAACCTATGTAAAAATCTGCATAAATTTATAAATTACACATCTAGTAGGAAAGTTTTTACTAGGACAGGAGGAAAAAAGCAAAATGGTCTGTCCCACAGGTCTTGATACAAAACAAATTCTCTTCACCACCAAAGGTAATAGAGATTTGTAGTATGTATATGTACTTATTTCTGTAAATGGGGAAGACTGAAAAATTTCAGTCACTGAAACTATTGGTCTTTTTTTTTCTGTTCAGCCAAGATGAACATGAACTACAGAGAGGAGACRGATGTTAACAGTCTCTATAAATGTATGTTCTGTTGCATTTGCTGCAGTATTTAAAAGGCATTCAGTAACTATGGAATGTTAGTTTCTCCATATTTGATACTTTATAAATGTTATGACCTGYCCCTGAAGGTGAGGTTCTTGTTAAGATATCCTTTGGGGCAGATTGGAGTGAAAGAGCACTGAATAAGTGGTGTTTTTTTGTATATGTATGGYAGCTTTCTTTTAGAACCATTTGGTTGCAATGGAAAGGAAGAATGAGCCATTTTGGTTAGAGAATGTTTGGCTCACATTTCTTCCTTTGAAATGAGACTCACTTGAATAATGTAACAGGTCTAATAAAAATTAATTTCTTTCCTATTAGAAATCCCAGACATTATGAATAGAAAGCATCTTAAATTTTTCAGGTAAGTTTTTTCATTATCACTAATAACTTTATGCAAAATAGTGTTTCTGAAGTTGACCCATTGGATGTATTTTTTCATTAAAAAATAAACTTATGCAAAACTGCCAAGAAATTTGTCATTTGAAAAAGCAGAGTAGGTATGGCATTGCTATTTTGGCATTTCTYAGCTGCTACAAGGTAACCACTGGTGACAGTTACTAATTAAACAGTGGAAGCTTTAGATTGAASAGTTAGAATGACATTTCTGTAACTTTTTTGCTCAATATTCTTGCATAATAYTTTACCTAAAATGCTGACCTCAGCTGTTCACAGTAGTGTTGGTATGTGTGTATGTACTAGTTGAAAATCTTAAATGAATTTACAACTCTCATCCAGTTAAAACATCTGAGAGCTTACTGCTGAAARTGAAACTTACTGCTGCCTCATCTGGGCCAGCATGTTGGTATGTCCTTGTAATAGGTTGAGTCAACATTTTTGCTGACAGCTCTATCAAATTAAATACTTTAAAGGAAAAAAAAAGAAAATAATTAGGAATGCTTATGTTGCAATGAATGATGTATCACTGATTCCCAGAGATAGTATGTAGCTGGAAGTAATACTTRCAGTATGTTGGAATGAAGCCAGAARTCCCAAAGATGAGAGACTGTTGTGTTTATAAATATGAATTGACTTCTTGAACTGGGAYATCAGACAGAAGTGTTGTTATATTGCCTTGGTAAAGCAAAACCGTATCTTATAATTGGCAAATACTGTCTTTGCCCTTGAGAAAAATTACCCATGAAGTGTATTTACTATAATCAAGAAAGCATTCTGTTAACTGAGTACTGGGTTTGGCTTACATTTAAAACAATCCTTTCTTCTTCATGCAGCCTTTTGAAATAATACACCTCCCACGGGAATTAATTCTTACTAACCCTTTGTGTTCTCTTGAAGTCAGTCATACAACATGTTAATTAACATTTACCATAAATCTCGAGTGACTTACGTACACGTAATGTTAGACATGCAAACTCTTCTGTGACCAACCTAAAAGCAGGTGGCTGAAAGTAACTGAGGGTACAATAAGGCTGTGGGAATAAAGGGAATTATATATTTTTGTTTCCTAATATTACATCTGAAAGTACTTATTCCTTCACAGAGAGATTTCAGCTTCTGAAGTGTACAAAATCAGGTGAAATATTTGGTGCTTATTAAAATTACAKTGGGACAGAGRGTTTAGAAAAGCAGCCTCACTTGAGTTAGCATCTTCTGAGGAAATGTGAATTACCTCTGCCATTCGTTCCTTTCTATTTGTAATTGGTTTTCATTACTTTCTTTTTCTCTCTAAGAGAATGGGATGGTGATCTGAGGAAACTGCCAAACATCAAAATGAAAAAGCTCTCAGCTAGGGATGCTGCCTGCAGTCACCCTGAGGTGACAGATGCAGAAGCTAAAGAAGATTTGAATGAAGGAGAAGAAGAGGGGGGCCCTGAGGAGCACCAGCTGATTCAAGAGCTAAAATAATGAACTGAATTGTAAGAAACCTATTTTAATTGTCACTGGAAACAAGAATAAAATTTAACTATATTTGTAAAAACTCCGTTGGTTGCTTTTTTTTATGATCTCACTGTGTATCTATGGTAAAGAGTAAATCATGTATTACTGGGTATAGATGTATATTAYTGGATAAAAATTTTTGACTGTAAATACATACTTAAAATCTTAATCATGTAATCCCAATCATGTAATCTTGAAATCCCAACTAGCTGAATACCTTTTCCCTGTCTAGATTCAGATTGGAATACTTTGTAGTCAGAAATCCTTATCTTTTCCTGGTAATTGCAATAATCTCTTAAACATGAAGAACTCTTTTCTTGTACCTTTGTTTCTCTGAGAATCGCTGTCAGGATCACAGAGAGCAGGAAATGCTTCAATTAAATACTGAGTATTTTCTGTTTTGTCAAGAGAATTTGAAAGAGTTACTGTCTTCAGCAATCTCTATTGCAGAATTCAGATCAAAAGCCAAAGTCCCTACAGTCCACTCCTTAAATATATCTTAATCCATGTGTTTTTCTAACCCCCTGTGTTGAGAATTAAATTGAAGCTGCTCAGGACTTTTCAATAGCAGGCTTGCTTTATGAAGCAGCTCTTTATATACTTTAAAATGTGTCTTTCAGGAAAGTTCTTAACAGATTATCACTTTAAAAGCTGTAACATTAATTTTTAAGAAAAGGAAAAAAGGACAAGTGCAAAATGAGGGATAATTTCACAGCAGGTATTAAGTAGGACATCTCAGTGCATCTTAGGTTGTCTGGGCACAGAAGCCACAGTTCAGCTCAACTGTTTGTACCCGTTGTAGTAGTCCCAGCTCAGATGCCTGTTAATTATGTGGAAATAATCATTCCTGGTGGATGATCTCTCTAGCATTTGATCCCTAGTATACTTCTGTGTGCTAAACAATCAAGGCTTTGGCATGGTAAATAGGTAAATGGGTTTTCCATATTTCTTTTACAGATATCCAGGTGTGTATTTTTATAGCTGTGCAGCAGGAGTTACAGATGAGTATTAAGTCTGTTAATATGAATATTAAACTTTTCCCTCTTTACAAAATAGACTTGTGCTATCCTTTCAAGTGTTAGGAAGCCAATCTGTTAAAGTTATATAGAATTAACAATTGTCCTTAAATGAATCTAAAGAAGAAACCTGATAAATKAAACAGACCTGGAGCTATGTGTGGGTGATCTGATGCATCATCAGATGGACTGCAAGTCTTACACCTGGCTAGAGGTCTCATCCTCTGACACCAGCCACATCTACAGGCCATCACTGTTTTGGTTTGAGAGATAAATGTGCTGAARATAAACACCAGGGCAGGCCTTTGGTATTTTTATATCTTTGTTAAATATATATATGTGTGGTGAAATTTATCTTGGTTGACTTRTAAAACTTGAGGTGTTAAACTCTGKTAGAAGCTGAGCCAGGGTAATTGGATTGAACTAAAGCTGTGTATGTGGTTGTTTCAGGGCTTTGACAGRTTTTGCGTTTTGGAAGTTCATTTAGAATTTTTGCTTATATCCAAAATCTGATGTTTGAAATTGCAAGTAGAAATATTGAGTCACCTTCCGACGACATTGTGTAAATACGGATGGAAAATGAGCAGATAATTTGATAACTAGAAGGTGTCATAGTAATTACAGTRTATTAGGCTGACATCCAGGTGAATGCTTCAAAAAGATTGTCATGCAAGGTTGTGAAGAATGARATGTTCTACGTGCCTTGAAACAATTGAGTAGTAAGACGTTACAGAAATCTGGTTAATGTGATAGTGAAATATTTGGAATTACATCTTTTTTAACATTCTTCATTCAGGCTACAAGAATATGTTTACAGATCGGACCTTTCTTCCTTGAAGTCCATATATTCACTGCTTGTTCAGTTGGCTTTTACACTGTCTTAACCTATTGCACAAGTAATGAAAATAGAACATTATCTGTATGTGAACTTTTTACATTGAATTATTGGAAAAAATATATACAGCTCTCAGAAATTCATATTTGTATTGAAAGTAATCTAGGCTTAAACTGATAATGTGCAAGATCAATTTATCAGATGAGTTGTTGGAGAATGTGGCAGTGCAAAAGCACAGTTAACACCCCCAAACAAAGCCATGTGTTTATTTATTTACTTGTAATTCCTGTGCTGAGAGTTTTTTGTCCYGACAGGCCTCGAGTGAGGGGGATGTAGAGAGAGTTTTTTGCCTCATGTGTGTCCCTGAGACGAGCTGCTACAGTTTCTTCAATTAATTTCATAATCAAATCACACATTATAGCCAGCTATTAGAGTTTTGTATGTTGATGATTTTCTTCCCTACAAGGAAGAAAAAAAGATAAAYGCTCTGAGGAGTTCTGCATTGTTTTTCTGTTTCTTTAAAACCTAGAAAGTAGATGCTGGTAACTATGGGAATGGAAAATACTTATGTGATGTTCTCTGTTCTTACGAACTTGCTGTAGGGAATATGTTAAMTTCCTGTTCTTTTGTAGCTAAGGATTTCAGATTTTAATGATAAATTCTCTGTTATACTTCTCTGTATTTTACTGGGTTTTTTTCAGTGAAGAATTAATTTTAGGGAAGATGTCTTTCATTTTAGCTTGTCAGATACTGTTTTGCAACGTTCCTATGTTTTTTTAATTTTTAACTCAGAGCTGTAGTAGTTAAAATTCATGTTTCTTTAATTACCGGGGCTCGTATTAGATATACAACATTTCAAACAAACAAGTAAAGCCACTTTCATATAAGAACTTTGGGGCTTTTTAGTGTACTTTCACTGCAGTTTTCTTTTACTTCAGCCAGCCTTGGAGAGCGGAGACTTTTCTAAGGAACTGGCTGAACTACATTCAAAMTTTCTATAGCAGCTGAGTTGTTAGTTGTGAAGCATACCTTATTGATGGTCTCAGCCAGAAAGAACTGACTTCCAGAAGATTTTTTTTTTCTTTCATGTAAACAAAGCAAATGTGATTAAAAAAAGAGAAAAACTGAAACCAAACAGAAGATGCTGAACTTCTCAAGGCTGGTTRTATTCAGTGAATGTAAATCAATTCATTTACCATTCTTTAGTATTGGAAACAAATTAAGCCATTTGTAAGGGAATATACTTAAAGAGTAGCATGATTTTTGTTTGTCTTCCATTGCAATAGCATATTTATTCATCTATCTGATGACATTGGATGGTACATGGATGTGAGGACAGTCTGGGACCAAAAATGTGTATATTGGAGTTTTAACAGTTTTAAAATGTAACATTTGATAGACACCTGGCAGATAGGAAGGAGTAGTAAAAAAAGAAAACCATTTTTTTTCTCTCAGCAGAAAAAGTTCTCTACTTAAGGAACCTTCCAGGTTTAGTTTTCTAATCAAGGGCAATAATTACAGAATTACCTCAACTTGGCTTTATTGGTCTGTCTCTACATGATACAATGCATACATTATCTTTCCATCTTCTAGCTCTTTCAAGAGTAAAAATTCATTACAATTGATTTCCAGACTTCTGTTTCAAAAGAAGTAATTTTCATGAAGGTAAGAGACTTTGCTAATGAGGTGTTGTGATTTATGCACTGCAGTTTGAGCTGTCTTCTTATAAACAGCTGCCAAGTTCCTGTGAGAGTTCCTGTAATGAAACTGAAAATAGGCTGAGGATGAGACACCATAGTGGTAACTGTAATCAAGTTCCCTAAGCCTTGACTGCTTGATTGCAAATACTGTCCAATTTTATTAAAATGAAGGGCTTAATATGTAACTAATTACCTCTTACAAAGGAAAAATAAAACTAATCAAGTTACTAGACCAAAATGACAGCATTAATTTAAAAACAAGCATTTTCTAAACGTCCTACTAATGTCAGCTCCTATTCAAGTTCACACAATGAACCTAGACACTGTGCTGATTTGAAAATTGATAAAGTGATGATGCCCTTTGCTAAGATATTAAGTGCTGAAAAAATCTTACCCATACTTTTTAATGAAATATTCTTTTTCCCCAGCTCTSAAAATTTGATAGCAAACCTAGAGGTAAAGTGGCACTTGAAGATTCATTAAAGCCTTTGCCTGAATTTCTAGACTGATTWATTCTTTTGACTGTATCTTCTGGGCTGCTCTAAGTAGCAATCTATCTTTGAGCCATTAACACCTGGGTTTGTTCTTTTCTGAGTTTAATATGACCCCATCTAACTCTTACTACTTCATTATGTCACTCACCATGTTCCCAGGCATGTACATACACAAATGTAGTGACCCATGTTTCATTACAGAAGTATTTCCTTAAATTATGAGTAATTTACTTAACACATTTAAAAATTACTGTGACCTATTTTTTTTTAATTTGGAATACTTCTTAATAGCTATATTATCTTTTATGTGGTCTTTTTTTTTTTTTAAATAAAAAAAGGAAGTTCTGTGACTCAGTTAGTATCAGTTATACATATTTGAAAGCAGGAAAGGGCAAGTTTGTCCCAGGCCCCACATTCTCCAGCAGACTGGAATCATTCTGTTCTCAGTCAAGGTTATTTCTGAGCTCTGTGGTGTAGGAGTGTGGGAATGTGGTATACCAGTCAGTACTTTTGGGAAGGTCTTTGCCAATTTCTTTGACATTCAGGAAAGCTCACTGAACAAGGCAGAACAGCCTTACTATTTTATTGGCTGGGATGTGTATATACAGACATCAAACTAAACAGGAACGTGTTTTGTGTTCTAATGGTACCCTTCATCAMGAGATTCAAACTCTTGTGTGCAAAGTAAAAAGGTACAGGGAAACCATACCTCTACTCTAAGTTTTGAAACCAAATTTTGCTCCACTTTTCCATATGCTAATACATGGAAATTAATATATCTTTATAACTTCCTTGGTTATGCTGTTTCTTCTGTATTACATCTTGCAGGGATTTGTGAATCTCTTTTGATTTATACAGTGAGCTCATTAGGGCAGGTTTAAGAAAATGAACAATTGATTGGCCTTGGATGTAGGAATTGAAATTTGTTAGAACACATCAGCCATATGATGGTTTATTCCAGCTAGAATTGTGATATTTTGAAACTTAGCCGCTCTCTCCCCAGCTGACCATTTAGGAGAAAGATGTGGAGTAGGTGGATTCTGTAGAAAACTAAATTTGTACCTTGGCTGGAACATTGTTTTAGTCAAGGTAAGATATTTTCTTTGATTTTATGCTTCACAAAATACACAGGTTTTTTTTTATAATGCAAACATGTAATATTCCTTTTCATTAAAAGAAAAATCTGTAAAGTTTTGGAAAAGGACATAATCTCACCAAATCAAAGTCTAAACTAATACAAAAAGGAACAGGATCCATTCCATTCTGACAGTCTGAGCTGGGATTAGCGTTGAACTATTTAACTGTCCAGTCTATCTTTAAAGCTTTTACTGTTGTACACTGTTTCTAGTGTCATTTCATTGATTCCAAAATCATTATAACAAACAGTTCCAAAACACTGCTTTCCTTAGGAAGCTTTGGTCCTCTTACCCTTCTGGAGTTGAAACCCAGTACTCGTTGTCTATTATGCTATGGATGTAAAACCAGTTGCTTTCTTTATAGGCTTCTTTATAGGGTTGAAACCTGCAARTAAAACAACTCTAATTCTTCTCAATTGTTTTTGTACTATGAGTTATTTTCSTGAGCATTCTGCCAAGGCAGGGTACCCAAAACTAGCCCCTTGCAGCTTAACAGGTTTATAAGGATTAAGTAGCAAAGAGTGGTCTGCCAGTTCATGTTCAGCATATAATGCTCCATGTAACAAGGTGACAAATGTAGAATACTACAGTACTTTGYGTAATTTGTTTAATACAAATACATTTTTTCACAACATTAAGCAGATACATTACTTTTCTTTCCCTTACCTTCTGTCTTCCAGTACACATTCACCCACAAAAACATACACTTTTTCTTTTGCAAAAGAGAGGGAGTTAAACAAACATCACAAACTTGTAGTTCCAAATATTATACACAGTAAAATATTTTAATCAGAGTGTAAGTTTCATTGCATTATTGGAAATTATAAACTGTTCTGGAGATGGGGAATTACKATTTTTTCTACACAACAAAAATAAACACTACCTTCAGATAGAGCAGTGTGTGAATGGCACAGTTAGACTAGTCAAGAATCTTTGTAATGCTACTGATAGTCAAAAGTGGTATGTTTATGCCAGTTTGAAATAAACTTTATAATGCTTGTAACTTAAAAATAGGAAAAGAAATGTGCATGTTCACAGGAGGGAATACAGGAGTATCTTGTTTAAACTTCCAGATCTGACCTGACATCAAATTACTTCTACCTATCTTTATTAAAACTTTGTTTAAACAAGAATGCAGATTAAGCTCTTCTTGGTAAGGGCAGCTCAGAGTCAGGTGCTGCCCTTGTGGGTTTAGCCAGGCCAAATTCCACTGTCAGCATATTTGCCGGAGCTGCACTGTGGCTACACAGGAGTTTGATATGGTTCTTTATTTCATATRGCATCTTCATTAAAAAGTCTTAGACTTTATCTTAAAACCTTCAGCATACTGTTTTGTTCAGGTTTTTCTCAGAACACTGTGGTTAATAAATTAATACAGAAAACTTTGTGGGAATGAAAAAGCACTGGTTGATAAGGATTTGCCTAGTTTCTCTATTTGTGTACTTTCCTCAYTAATGAAGACCAGAATCCAAGGCATGGTGGTATAAATAGCTCCTTGCCCTCTTGAAGAGGTTGTACCCTGCTTCAGAAACAAATTCCAGTCCTGCATGAAATCCCTGAAAGCTCTAGAAAATCCAGTGCACCTAAGAAGAGAAAGGGATGTACGGGCTAACACTGTAATGCTTTGAAAGGTTAAAGACCGCTTCAAGCCAGCTGAAATCTCTCTTGCTGGTGACTTGACTCATTGTCGATCTCAGCAGACAATGTCCCATTTTGCTCYTTTCCCTGCTGTCCATATTAAGTATTTCCAAGGGAGAGGAGGAATTTCAACTGAAGTCTTTCTCCTTTCTTTTATTTAATTAACTGTAAACTCAGTTGCATATATGGTTGAGTGCCAGACTAGTGTTTGAAGGCATTAGTATAAAATTTTGCACRTTGTCTTTTCTGTTGCTGACTCTTCAGTGTATTTTTAAAAAATGTAAAATCTCGTCGTTGCTACAGTTCTGCTTTCAGAATCTTCAGATATTTTCTTCTTTAAGGTGAATTTTGTACTTGTTCAAGAAAAAAAAAAACCCCGTGAATTAAGTCTCCAGTAAACCGACAAAATAGGGAATAATGTACTTTCAATGGGGTTATGATGGTGTTACAGCAGGTCAAAGAACAAGGTGGCTAAAGAAGCAGGGTTACTTTCACTTAGTAAGAAACTATTATTTCAAAAAGCTCTTAATTACCCTTCATATAATAATGTTCCTTGTCAGTAGATTTTGCTGATTCATCAGGTTTATTGCAAACATCCTTCCAAACATTCAGATGGAGTTAGTAATCTTGTCTAACTTCAGATATCATGAGATTTACCTTTTAACGAGTAGCTTTTTGAAAACCATGCCGTTGCAGACTTAAGCATGTGCAGTTATGAGACATTCCTTAATCCTGTCATCATGCTCTGAAGACCTTCTGAAATCTCCTCCAGAATTTTAAATGGAGAAATGGTTTGTTTTCTCTAGTATGTAATTTCAAATAAGAAGCAGCTACAACTGGAAGTTGCAGTTGTACAGTTGAGAAATTATTCTATATAAAAAAGTGCGTGCCATTGTGTGAAAAAACTTCAACATTAATCCAACTCACCTGGAGTAACTTACAGCAAATATTGACATGTATTAAGGACCCATTTGAGCACCAAGGTTTTGTGTCCTGTCTAGCCAGATAACAATCACTTAGTCACAGCCAAATTACAAGAGCAATTCCAATACAAAAGAATATAATGATCAGATAAAGACACATTTCTTGCTAACACTGCTACTTCTAGTATTCCCTGAGCCTTAAGCCAGTAAACATTCACAAAGGAATGCTTAGTATATGAACTCCAATACATCTTAGGCCCAGCAGCCTGGATATTTGCAAGAATAGGATGATTCTGTTATTATACTGTAAATATTTGAGTGTATCAAGAGAAAATTTACCAGTAGGAACTTCAAGGCTTCTGTAGAACTGTATTTCACTAGTAATTGTGRAAGATACCCCTCCTTTAAGTAAATCTGTACTCTCCTGTCCTCATTACTCTGGTTCTTTATTTGCTTGTTTGCTTTTCCTCCTTTACTAAATACTAGATTAAAAAAAAGAACTTAAATCTTTTTTTTTTTTTAATACACGTTATGTTCAGTCCCGAGGTTTGTCCACACTGATACATAACTACTCCAAGTCAATACGGCTCTTGTGTCCTTGTAGTAAACACYGCAGCTTTGCAAAGTGAATCACAGAATTGCTTCATTATGTATAATTCACCCTGTTGGATACAGTTTTATATCTACATTCATTTATCTATTGCACCTTTTAATGCTATTCACACTTCATTTTTATATGCCAGTGCTCAAAACACAAAGTTAACAACTAAACTGTTGAATCTCTAATACCTTMACTTTACCTGTACAGAAGGAAACCATTGATTTGTTTTCTCAGTCAGGAAAATAAAAACTAACTTTTTAGAACAAGGAGATTAAAAACTAATGTTTTCTGAAGATATGCAGGTAGGTATGTTGTCTTAAATCTATCTTTCTGTACCATGAATCCTTAAAACTAAAACCAAAAATAGCTTCTATCATCACTATGTGTCATCCTTTTTCAGACCCTTGATAACAGGCAATTTACTTTTGTGTGATTCTGCAGTGAACTGCTTTTTTTTTTCTTTCATTTACAATTCTGCCTCAATACTTCACGTATTCCAATTTATGTCTAATTCACTTTTAAAAAGTAAAATAAAACAGTTGAGCTGCTCTTCTAAATGTATATCTGCATATTCTCTCCTTCCTGTACTTACTTCACTGATGGGTACATTTAAAAGAACTACCTGTAGCTTATGGAGACATGAGTTTGTACTGGTTGGAACTGCTTACTTTTCAAAAATTCAGCCATTGTTAAAAACAACTGGTTCAAATATTCATAGYTGACACAGCTGCCCAAATATTCAGGCCACACTACAGTCCCATGAAGGTGAGAGTAAGTGCTGCAATACAGCTCTGTACTTTGATTCTGTCAATGCATATAACTGGATTGGTACCCTTTGAAGCATATCTTTGAAAAGATAAATAGCAAACACAGCTTTTAGTAGTAAACAGACGAAAGGTTTTGTGTCTTCTGTAAACAAGATTATTGTATCAGTTCTGTTTCTACTTCCCCAGCCAGCCCAGTCAGGAAAGAAAAAAAAAAGTACATTGTGACATCGGTTTGGCATTGTCTGTTAAACCTGTTCTCTATTGCACTTTCTACACTTCCACTTTCACTACACTTGCTGACTAGCTGCGAAACTACGTCACGAACGGTCACATTCCATACAGTAACAAGTTGCTTTGCTGGATCCATTTTCCTGGAGCAGTTTTGGTTTTTGTATGGGGAATTATTTTTTTTTTCTTTTTTTGTTTGGTTGGGTTTTTTTAACTGAAAAAATGCACAGTCAATTCTACTTTCTTGTAGCATTTGTAGTGTGGCAAACACTACGGCTTACTCTGCAAGGAAGAAGCAACGCTGTCCGTGTCAAACTGGCATGACCTCTGATGTCGCTTCTTCCGCYGCTGGCTGAGAGTTTGTACCTGTCTGTGCTACCGGCACCACCACTGMATCCTTCACCTCCGAGGGCTGAGTRCACGGAGAGCTTTTCTCCTCCAGTTTTTTCATGGTGTCTGGGCAGTTCTGAACAAAGATCACTCTGTTGTAGGCTTTCAACCTGCGCCACAGCTGCACGTAAACCTTACACTGCACGTACATGAAGACCARGCCTCCTGTGAACCCAATGGCCACCACAACGAGTTTTGTCCAAAACGGCCACTCAAGGACACCTTTAAAATAGAAAATGTGTGTTATATATTGAATATAAAGCACTGAGCTTCAGTAAGATATATTGAAAAGCCACTTGCTAAGAATGCCCAGGTGTGTAGATGCTATTGGGCAGTTGTGGCTCAAGTGAAAAATAGACTGGGTTTCCTATTCCATATGGAATAGGAAACTGCTTCCCACTTCTAACTGGTTTTACCACCATTTTGTTAAATAAGAAACTCAACGCTRCTCTCAAAAGCTTTCCTTCAGGGTTTGTTCCACATTAAAGATATGCAGCTTCTGCTGCTTCTGTGGTAATATAGGAAGCATCTTTTTTTATTAACTGGTATGGAATGGAGAGTTTTCTATCTCCTTTTGTCCAGGATTGCCATTTTCAGACTCGATCTTTATTAGGAGAGAGAAAACTCAGCCGAACCCAGACCTATTTCTTCAAGCAGAGTAAATTTATGTGAAACTTTATTCCCTACCACAGGTGCCATACAAATGCTAGTATATTTAAATGTATTTTAAATTGGCTTTTCTATAAACCAGTGTCAGGCTTAGCAATTAAAAGGTTTGCATCATATACTTCCATAAAATAGAAAAAATAACCCAACTCTTTAAATAATTTGAGACATCCATTTAAATTGGATTTTTTAAACTCACAGAATACTAACAAACAGTACTAGTATCATTCAGGGCTTTCAATTTTTCTCCTTCTCAAAATGTGCTTATAAACTTTTTTTCTCCAGTGTTACTGTCTTTGTCTTGGCACTTCCCATTTAAAGAGAGAAATTGGAGGAGAAAGCAAACTACATATAGGTCCTTCTTACTTCCCCCAAATATGTTTGCTTTTGTAGAAGTACTCTCCCCTGCAACAAGCAAATTTGAGGATAAAAGCATCCTCTGACTAACACTTACTTTTGCATGTTGTATGTAGCTCCAGGGCATCTCTTTGTCCATTTTTAGTGGAAAGAACCAGCCATTACATTTGGCAAACACTGAATGCTATACAAATCACAAATACTTTTTGAGCCTACCAGGAATAATTAACRTGATTTTTTAGCATTGTGTGTAACAACAAAAATCCCTGTTAGCTGTTTTATTATGTAAATTCAGCTAATCTGCAGAAATAACTTTCCCCTTGTAATGAGTAGGGTGATRTAGCTGTACTAAGAAGTTCAAAGCCATTTCTAGAACTGTCCTCCAGGTTTTATGAGATAAAAAACAAGGTTACCCGTCTCGAAAGAATGCAAAACAAGACTTTGTAGTGTGTACTCATCTGTGACTTACTGAGGCTTGTTGCTTATTTTCCTCTGTGAGGCAAGAAAGGCAAGCATCAGGAGTATCATCAAATATTTATCTAACTAGCAAGGCACAAAGCTCCACCTGTTTTGTTTTCCATGTTAACTTCARAATGTAACACAAAGCTAGAGACCTYTGTTCCTCTAAGGTGCTTCAATTCAATTCAGAACAAAACTCAAAAGCTTTTTATCATCATGATGACATTTAAGACTAAATTTAAGATGAAATAAATTTAGATTTTAAATGGAAAACAGTAGTTCARTTTAGGATATAATTTCCACATAAGCTAAGTATGGCTCCTACTTATATTCAACATGCAWTTTGTTACATATGTCCAGTTGGATTTTCAGTATCTCTGCAGATGGAGGCTCTGTGACTTCGCTGKTCCAGTGTTTAACCAATAAATACAACTGGAACATGGAAATTCTATTTGAAAGAACACAGGAATGGCTTTCCATGCTACTCAAGTCTCACATGAAGRACCAATACAACTGGAAAAGAGTCTCTTGGAAGTTCATATTAGGAAGCTTGTTAATGAAGAGGCTCTATGGTGCTTTGCTTCCTATCAAGGTTCAAGTAATAAGAATAAATTGCTATTTTAATGACATGAACTTGCACTGAGCTGTTTGAACTTGACTCATCTTTTTGCCTGAGCTTTAGAATTACCTAGATAATGGGAGATTAACCCAGGAAGAACAGCAGGCTAGTTAAGCTGCTGTAATGATTACACCAAGTAGGGTTCTGTCTGCAGGGGCATAGGATAAGATTTTYATACTGACACTGGAATCAAGCATTTAGTGTAGCCATGTATCAGTTCTTTAAGAACAGGCTGTGACTGGTTACAGAGCTGCTTCTCAAAGCCAGATATTGCATTATCAACAGCACCAAAGAACGTAAAATATACTCACCATTATCATTGCCTTGTTTAATTTCTTCAGCAGTTCTATCAATTAAAACATACAATGACCAAACAACACAGGTAATTGCAATTACATGGAATGTGACTGAACACACGATTTTTCTCCTCTCACTTGTTGTCATCTGTAGTTTCTCCCACTGAAATAAAAAAAAAAGTAATTAAAAGATCTGACTTCTAAAATTTTACCCTAAACTGATTAGGCCATTTTGGCTCTTTCTACCAAAACCACAAGTGATAATAAAATTAACAAATCCTTTGGTTTTGGTAATGCACATTACAGGAATGTGTGTTGTCCCTGTAAAATTCCCAATGATCTCATTTTCACAGATTCAGAGGAATGAAGAGCTCTGTTCTGTTTCTGCTTGTGAATTATATCTGAAGTAATTTCATTACAGTACAGCCATAACATGGTAATAGACAGGTTAAAAGATGAATATTTCCTTTAAATTTGCTTTTCTGGTGATGAGAGAAGAAAAAGCCCAAGCATTAGTTTGTAATATGTAATAAAATAGAGGAATGCAGTTATGTAACAGTCTTCCCACAAAACAAAAKCACAGGAAATGCAACTGCATTGAGGAATAAATTCAATAAACTCAAAAAGATGATTACATGGAAATGATCATATATGATAGCAGCCAAATAGCCTCAGTAATGCAAGGAGGATCTTGCAGGCACGTGTCTGTGAATTAGGGCACTAAATCCTGGCTTAAGTCAAGGCTATTTTAAGATGAAATAGGCTATTCTCTGCAATTGARCAATGCACCCCTTGAGGCTATTTATTTTTAATCTCACTTGTGACACAATTCTTTTTTTCAGCACTTCTTCAAACCAAAACTCTTCTCTCTTAAAACGTTTGCCTTTGCAAACAGAGGAAAGAATAGGGCACTTGAAAGCAAAATGCCTCAATTCCGATGGATGAGCTTGGAGTCAGTCACTGGCATCTGAGTAAGGAAAGCAGTGCAACGCTGAGACGCGAGTGCCACCTCCCTGTGGTCCTGTGAACACCAGACCGAGCTGTGCTCAGCTCAGTGTCACAGCACTGTTGCCACCTGCTCCAGCTGGGACAGCAGCCCCGGCCACTGCAGAGCACTGCCGTGCTGGACATTTACTGCCGACCTATGAGTCTGGCTTGGTTTTCCTTGTTCACGTTTTTGTATTGTTTTGTTTTTGTTAGCTGGTTTCACTGTTTGGGAATTTTTATTTTTTTTAAATTTTGTTTCTGGGAAATAACAAATTCTTCTAAATTTATTAAGGCGAGGGCTGGAGATGCCATCCAAGCTAGATGTCTAGCCTTTAACCTGAACCAAGGTGGCCATTCTACTGTGAACACTCTTTTCTGTCACATTSCATTTCGAAGGAGCACAGCTGCAGTAAAACCTGAGGAGGGTCAGTGCCTCGTCACCAAGAGGAATAACCCTCTGAAATACTTGATCCTGCTTGTAGAGCAGGATATATCAGGCCAAACGAGTTTCAGTCTTTAATGGCAGTTAAAGCTTGCACATTTCAAGCTTTGTTGCCTTAAAACACAATCTATAGAATATTTTCTAGCCCTTGACAAAATTTTATAGATCAGAAAATATTTTGGGYTGGAAGGGACCTTAAGTGTCATSCAGTCCAGCCCCCCTGCAATAAGCAGGCACATCTCCAATCAGACCAGCTTGCTCAGAGCCCAGCACAACCTGACCTTAATGTTTCCCAGGATGGAGCATCTACCACTTCCTAGGGCAACMTGTTTCACGGTTTCAACACTCTCATCATAAAAAGTTTCTTCTACATGTACTCTAGATACTTTTTTTTTTTGTTTGTTTAAAATCTTTACCCCTTTTCCTACTGTAACAAACCCTTCTAAAAAAAGTTTGCTCCATTTTTCCCACAGGCCCCATTTGGAAGGCTGCAATAAGGCCTTGGAGCCTTCTCTTCTCCGGGCTGAACAAACCGAACTGTCTCAGCTTTTCCTCACAGGAGAGGTGCCCCAGCCCTCTGATCATTTTTTGTGGCCTCTTCTGGCTCYAGCATATCCTGGGTGGGTATCCCAGAGCTGGATGCAGCATTCCAGGTGGGGTCTCCTGAGAATCACTTYCCCTGACCTGCTGATCACCCTTTGTGAACACAAAGCACAAACAACTTTAGAAAAATGAAAATATTTCCTGAGTAATATACAAAGAGCTAGAGACATCGGTTTGTTTAATAGCTGAGACTTCATTTCAGTTTCTGATACATCTCTGGAGTGAGAGCTAAGCTTGCTGGGTTTTGTATGGCAGTCTGGAAAAATGGGAGATTTAAAAAAAGGATTAACTTTTTTTTAAGGTAGTAAAACCCCCAAACTTTATATTCATCCTAGTTCATGTAGATAATATTCCATGGTCAGACCAGACAGTCTGTGGCATTGTTGCAGTATTATATCATTACACTCACCAGGTTACACAGCCTTTGACCTGGAGACTTTTCATCCTTTTTGCAGTGAAAATTCAATTCAAGTCTTGCAACAGACTTTCTTTCCAAAGAAAAAAACCTTGATTTTGTCCAGATGGAAGAAAGGGTTTTACCTTAACCCTTCACTTACCTGTGATGTTTTGTGAGAGACCAACACAGAACATTAAAAATATAATTTGTTCTAAAACAGATTTTGTCTGTCATCTCAACTTTGATGCTACACCATTTGGTCTATTGGAGAGAAGACTCAGCAAAATTTTCATTGTCACTTTTATGTGCAGTCTCATTACTGCTATTTTACTCTCTAACATACTCAAAAGCCTTAATGTTGGTCTGAATGCCCAGTCAAAGATGAATGCTGGTCCCAAAATGTAAACATTCTGTAGGTGGAAAAAACCCAGAGAAAACCAACCAACCAACAGGCAGCATAGGTAAATAACGGTACAAGCTCACAGAACTCCGCTGAGATTTACAAGAAAGGCATATCAGGAGAGGRAGCCAGCAGAAATGGGCTAAAGCAGACCTTTTTGCTAACATCCCATCATCAAATCCAGCCAGAAAGCAAGCCAAGGCCTGCTGGACTCTGCCTCCTCCTCCTTTTCTTCTCCCACATGACAGCCTGCCTTGCCTTGTCCTCCTGCCTGTCTTGAGAGTACTTTGTGACTACTRTCATGCTCTGCTAAATGAGTGAGCCAGCAATTTACGTTGGCTTGCAGTAGAAATGTGCAATTCCCTATTTTAGGTTTTTGCAATAGGCTTATAACAAAAAAAATAACCATTAGTTTTAGCATGGAGTTGCTTAGACAAAAGCACAGYTGTGTGAAATAAAAGTTGCTTGAAAATCCATAACAAAGGATGAGACAATATACTGAGAAATGAAAGCATCAGCCTCTTCTTACTGGGCTTTATAGTCCAGGACTTGGTGCAGCCTGAAGTTGTTGGGGAAGTTTGGCAGGTGCTACCTTACATGTCACAGAGCACATGAATTCCTCCATAACAGCTCTGATAAATTCATCCCAGCTGTGTTTTGAAGCTCTTGCAGTTTTCATGGCTTTCCAAATTCACAGTAGCAAGATAAAAATTAATTGCGTCATGTTTTATTGTCTTCATCAGTGATCTYCAAGAAAATACAACAATCAGGTCGATGGCACTGTGACATGCCACRGATAGAGTATCAAATGCCACCAAGAACAGAAAACCAGCACAAAATTAAGTACACAGATGCATTTTTCCTTGAAAACTTAGCTGTTAATGCTCCTAAGGTGCTCTAGAGACTGTAAAGAGAAAGAAATGGAAGACCAACAGCCAGAGGAGTCATTTATAATGACTTGCAAATTACTGAGTTACTAAATGAATAGAAAAACTGTAGCCCAGCTGCCAACAAAGCACCCCTTCGCTGTTGTACACCCAATTGTCAGCACCCACAGACCCCTCAATCCTGGCAGCAATACAAACACAGACTGCAAATCATCACAGATGCAGATGGTTCCGTGTCCTGCAAATGCAAGCGACCACATGAATGTTATAATGCTTCASAGAACAGGTGTGCTAAACCACTTTATAACATCTAACAAAACAGAAAGACCTTTTACACAACCCACTAAACTCATCCAAAGTGTAACAATATGTGTCCCCAGCGAAAGCCTGGAACATCCCCAGCCCCCTTTTTATTTTCTGAAACAGCTTTCCGAACGTGTCGGATTCAGCGGGAGCTTGTGCTGTGCTCGGAAAACCACTGGAGGGTGGCAGGAGACTGCCTGACTCGCAGGTGCCTGGAAAGAAGCTGGATTGTGAATGTGATCAGAATGTGATCTGAAACACTCCCCCAACTACTGCTTGCAGCTGCTTCTAAAACACAAGGTGCACCTCAGTCTGAATCCCCATGCTTCACTACCAGAGAAGTTTGGAATAATACTGAAAGCAGTACCTGTAAAACTGCGCTGTTCTAGCTTTCTACCTCGCATTTTGCTTTTGTTTCTTAGAAGATTATGTCACTCAGAAACTTCAAGAGAATGGTTACTGATTTCAAATCCCAGTCTTGTAATTACAAAATGTAGTCACGAGTCTTCTGGGGAAATTAAAAAAAAWTKRAAAAAAAAMCAAACCTAGTRACATRCAGAGAACTTTAAATAATACGAAGACAACCACTTCCCTTTCCTGTAATGTAGTTTGAGAAAATCTCTCATATTTATTTTAAAGGACAAAAATTTTCCTCTGGGCATGTCACTTCTAATAAAAGCTTGATTAATCAATATGTGACAAATAATTGGATATGTTTAGTATTTTGTGAATTTCATTGCTTGTTAGTGTGGGGATGCTGCTTTAATCTTAGATGCCAACACAGCCTCTCTCTTCTTAACAGAAGCAAATCTGCAATTTTAATTCCCTCCCACACATTTCTGCAAAGTGGTTTCACCATGGCCTGATGCAGAACCAAAAGCTTCACACTGCTCCCACAAAAGCTGTTTCCACACCTCACAATAGCACTCAGCAAACTCTGCTGCTTGTGTTTCTTCTCCCCACCTTCACATTGTAGATTTGCCACCTGCCTGCTCCCATCCACCACTTGGTGCTCATGGTAATCTTTTGTCACGGTTTTTTGTCTACACAGATGTCCTGAAGTGACTGCAGTTCTGCTGCAGGTTTGCAGGTTCACACCACTACAGCTGAAGGTCTCTCTCCCACAGGGGCTCAGCACTGAGGATGCCAAACACTGAAGGAGAAGTTAATGGGCTGCTTTGCAATGTGTTTGAATACCTGGACTTTTAATTCCTGGGTATTTTCAGGAACCTTGCTTTAAAAATTGCATGTAAGGAGGTATGTCAGGGGAATCTGCTATGGGTATGACACTGCTAATATGAAATATTTTTCCTGAAACTTTTCTCCCCATCCATCATTTAGCAGAAAAAATGACTATGTATGTAATGTAAATGACACTCACAGCTGGAAGAACTTCTGCTCTTGCCTAGAGCTAAAGTCATCATGCAATATTTTCAGAATTCTTTCCACAGTCTAAAGAAACACTTTGAGCCAACCTTTACCTTAAAGTAATTATGCCTGCAAAATAAAGGCTAAAATTATTTACTAGGGGCTGTTGTAGAAACTGCACTCGGCACACAGGCTAAAAACACACTGAAAAATATCTTTCTTATTTGAAACCCTATCACGGATTTAGTCAACATTTTTGAAAAAGAACTGGAGCAGTGTGCTGAAGTGAGCTGAGCAGTGAAGATATGTCAATAGTCTGAACGTGTAGCTCAGAGTTATTTGTATTAGGGAGGGTTTTCTGGTCACTTGTTGCAGCACTAATTGGCTCAGGCTCCACAGTGAGCTGTTCCCTGCTATCAACCTACCAGCTGGAGGAAAGCAGCTGCCAGGGCAGYCTGCAGAATGGAATTTGTGCAGTGGGTGGATGAGGAAGAAATAATAGTAATAAAGGACAACAGGGCTCCACTTATGTTGGGAGAATAAAACAGCCTCACAGAGAAGTGTCTGAAGTGTTCATAAGAGATGAGACTTCAAGCCTTGCTATTTGAATAAAAGCATTTTGGGCTTCTCCATGCTATCCAAACAACGTGTGTTACAGCCTGTACCATGGTGACAAAGAAGGACAAGGACATGTGTCCCCACATCCTCCTCCAAGGTGAGAAGTGCCCCTCAGACAGCCCAACAGAATGTGGCAGGTCTCATGGCTGACAGAAGAGTTTGGGCCATGAAAACACCTACACTGTGTTCTTTACCCCAAACACATCCAGAGAGAAGGAAGAACTGAGCAGGTTCACAGAAAACACAGAAAACACATTTGTCATTGCCTTTTTTCAAAAGATACATCCCAGAGAAGAAATTCTTGTAAGGATCAATAATAGAAGGTCATAATTAGACTCCTGCTATGTTAATCACTGAACARGGAAATAATTTTTTTTAATCCCATGTTACCTGGTGCATCATATGGCCCKATCTATGCACAACCTTACCTTGATCTAGTTATCCCATTAGATGAGCTAGTACAGATCATTGTCTGGAAAACCTGTCTGAAGTTTGCCCAAAATCTATTTCTGTCCCAAGGAGATACTAAACAAACCTGGCTGGAATTCAAAAGAATGTCTGTGGTATATTTAAAGCGCTATTTAAAATTTAACACTGAAACAGAAATGAATGCATTTCTAAAGATAAACATAGTTTAATTCACTTTTATGTGCGAAATGCATACCTAGAGTAATAAAARAAACACATAATGAAAAATCTTTGATAAACACCTTCAGATTATCATCTGCAAAGAACTAGTAATTCAGGTTTATCATAATCAAGATGGCATGTTCTTTCTTTTTTAAGTGACAATTTAAACAGCTGGACTTAAGTGATAAAATCAGTATGCACTCTTCACAAGCTTATGCAATTTTTAGCTGTGTATGACATCAATTAGCAAACCSTTAAAGAGCGTAAAAGAGAAGTGTAGAAATTAAGAAGAGTATAAATTAAGTAATTCAAGAATATAATTTCTAAAATGAAGTAGCTGTTTTTGCACCATGAAAGTAGTATCGAGAATACTTGTCATTTACCAACTGAAAGAACTTCAGTACCTGCATCCTGCTCATTCCAACACAGCCTAAACAAAAAAAAAAAAAAAATGCTTTGCTTTGGAAATACAGGAATAGCCAGACCTCATGTCCCTCTCATCCAATGCTCTGTCTCAGATAGAGGTCAACACCAGGTGCTTCAGAAAGAGGTGCAAGAAACCCTGTGGCAAGTAATTATAGCATAATCTCTCCATATTGGGAGCCTCTTTCTAGCTCCCATCTGCTAGAAATTGCTTTACATCAATATATGGAATGCAGAAGTACTCAACAGTGTTTACTTTCCAAGTATCTTCTTTGAAYGCTGGAAAGACATTAACCAATTTTTTGTTCAATAGAGCCTTCAGTGCTATCATGAACTCTTTTACAATTACTTTTTCTTTTCTTGTCTTGTAAGAGCTTTAAGAAAAAGATCATTATCTCCAAGCACAGTACACTTCAGCTACCTTATCTAGAAAGATAATCCTGACAGATAAACTGCAGGTAAAAYATTAAATCACGGATCAGGAGTGAACTACCACCATGGGGAATATCTGATACTAAGAACATAGTTAGGCATACATTTCGAACTCTAGAAAATATTTACTTCAGGTACCTGGGCACATGCCTTTATTACTCAAAAATCAAAAAACAAGCTACATGCTGGTAACCCATAAAGAAAGAAGGATAAAAGGGGTACAATCTATGTCTCCATTAATTTTTATCACAGTTAGTCAAGAACAGAAACAGATGCTGCAGATCCTACAATATTTCTACAATCATTCTGTCAAAAGCATCTAGTTTGTCACTTTTGTTCTCTTTGCAGCTGTTGACTCCTGCCTCTGTCTACACTGTATTTCCAAAAGAGCAGCATATCTAATTGAAGGCATAACGATGTTTGCTCTAGTCACTTAGTAGCAAATGCCCTTAAATCACAGTCCAGTTCTCAAACAACAACTTAGAGACACACACATACAAAAAGAAAATAATTTAAAAAAAAAGAACATCAGTTGAACTGCCATACCACAAGAGCACAGAACATAATTTTGCTGCAAGACCAGTTATGCTGAGATTTCCAACCAAAGCAGGTAGTGCTGCTGCATTTTGTGTTATGTGTTCTATTGACAATACAAAAGCAGCCATGACACAGGCTCAGTGGTGGATCTGAAATGATTCTGCTGTGGTCAAAGCAACCAAAAGTCCTTTCTACACTACAGTAACCAMAACAAACCATCTCCCAACAGTCAGTGCCTGAGCCCTTGTCTTTGAACACCAAATAGGATGGGTTCCCTTTGCACATCTGAGTGCTTGAAGTGTAATGAATGTGGACACAAGGCTCDGATAGCATGGTAGAAATTGGAAAAGGAGAGAAATATGGATATGGCAATATGCTGGAGACCAACATCCTATTACATAGTTTTGTACGCCTCTCCACTTCCTTCAGTCCTTTAGCCACATCCAGTTGAAAGAAATTTCTCTGAAGGTCTGYTGCTTTAGGTACCTGAAATATAGTTGTAGTATATGATCACAGTTTTGTTAGACAGTCTTTATTTTAATTGCCTTCTCTCACAGTGCCTAATTCCCTCAGTGCCAAATTGTCCAGCCTGCTGAGAATCAGTCCAAATTATTACAAAGATGTGGTTTGGTTTAAATGTTTTTGTTTTSCAAAACCCTGGTATTTTTAAATACATTGTTGTTTAAACATACCTAAACATATCCTACTTTTGCATATATATGTACAGTATCTATGAATTGCCACGTAACAATGGTTTTAAAAAGGAGCTGATGCTCTTAATTATAGATAAATATGGCTTTAGGAAGAATACTGACTTCCCARTGAATAGCTAGAGTTACATTCTCTGTTTTTTAATTTTCCCACAAGAGAGATTCTTTTGATCCAATTAAATAAAAATAAAATAGATGAAATATGTGCTGAGAAAAGCTACAGTAATTAACACAAAACTACACCCTAGTGCTCCTGTAAAGAGCTGAGGGAAACTATTCATTCTGAAAAAAAGGGRGAATTTTTAATTTTTTCACCAAAATGCTACAGGAATAAAATTAAATTCACAAAAAAACTCAAACATAATTAAACTAAAAGTTACCCTCTTTGATCATAATTTAGATCCATTATTGGAATTTTTGTGTTCAAGAGAACATCACTGTGTTAAAGAAAAGCCATTTTTAGCATGCATTCCACCAACAAGCAAGAATCAACCTGTGAACAGATCCTTCTCACATCAATAGATTCCAGGCAAAATAAATTTGAGGCAAATAAAAACTGTAAAATTGCACGTGTTAATTACATGACAGATAATTACATACATTAATCTGATTATGAATAGCAGCCTATTTCCATTGGAGCCAGTAAAGTTCCCGACTTCAAAATTAAATGGTAAAAAYGGCATTTAAAAAAATTCCATGAATAACAAAGACTGGTTTCAGTCAATGCTTGGGTTGATTATGCTCTTTAGGTTTCATATTACTAGCTATTTTGAGTCAGGGCAGCATTCAATTTACATTTTCTTTTGTTGTAAAGCCAGTATCAAGAGATTCTCTTAATTATTTCCAATGCTTCAGCTTCCCAGCCCTTCCTCAGTTACAACTACTGATGAGGTCAGGCTGCAAAACAAAACACTGAATGGGCTGAAATWAAAAAAAATGAAAAGGAGACCCCAAGTCCTTAAAAAATAAGGAAGAGGCTGATGAACTGCAAGATGAGGTAGGACATTCAAACTAAAAGGGAAATTGATCTGTAAACCAGCTCAGATCAAACTGTTTATTTCAGCCTCAGAAGGCACTGAGGATTTGTACCTCCCAGAGCTCATGTTCACGKTTCTGTGCAATAGTGGATAACACTACTAATACCCAGAGCTGAACAATCTCCCAAATTCCCTTTGGTTTTATAAATGCTACTGAGCAGCAGAAGTAGCCAATTTGTTTATTAGCATTTAATTAGCAGAGAACACAGTTTTCATTTAACTTTCTAGTAAAATATTTTTCATTTGCTTCTTAAAAAAAGCAAATGAAAAGAGTTCAAAGAGTTCAAAACAATGACAGTACAAACATCTCGCTCTACCTTCAGGAAGGATGCTGCACATGGGGGTGTCCCAGCAAAGTATCACATTAAGATGGCTTTTAGCAAGCCTAAGGGTATGCTGTGATGGTTTCAAGGTAAGAGGCACAAGAATCTCTTGTCAGAAGTCCATGGGAACTGGAACAACTGTGTGAATAAAGCTGTGTTTTGAATGGAAAAGACATGTGGAGATGGCAAGCCAGCACAAACTCTACCGCTATAAGAAAGATGTATTGTTTTTGTGGCAGAAAATGCAGGACTGCATTATTCCCTGAACTACAGCATGCTATCTATATATAGACAAATTAGTGGTAATGCTCTATTGGCCTCAAAAATTAAGAATACAAGTGTCTGAACAAAGTTGYGCCTTGCATCCCTGAGGCATCACAATAGGATGTAAGTGCTATAGAATTATTTTTACTTTAAAAGCTTTAATATACACATTGTCCCTTGAGCCCAAAGTTATTCCCTATAATAATGACATGATAGGCAACGAGAAAGTAATAGCTTTGTGCCCTTGTGCATACTGGTAAAGTGTCTGACCCCACATATTGCAGGCAATTATTTGAGGCTACTGATGTTTTGAGACAGTTTACTGGAAGAAAGATAACACTGGAGCAGGTTGCCTTGACAACATGATGTAGCTGCACCAGAAATCAAACAAAAWTCCAGGAGCTCATTCTGTGTTGAGGACTGCAAAATATTAAAAAAAATGGTTTAAAAGGGAACTAGTCCCACAGCAATCTCCTATGCAATGTTTGATACCACTTCTTATCATGAGCGTTACCAGAAAGCCCATGGTAAACTCAGGAGGTTCACAGCACAGGGCAGTAAGAATTGAACAGCAAGCAATACAGTAATGACTGCTCAAAAGTTTGGGCTTTTTTGCTGTGAGACTCTTCTGGTCACTTCTGGATCTGAGAGCCTGCTCTGGCAGAAGTCGTTTCTGRTGGTGAGCACTTTTGATTTCATAACAGTTTATCACAGAAATTTCCCTGCAGATTCTATGACTTTTGGCAGTTATCTCCATACACTTAAATAAGGAAAATAAATATGAATTACCAAGCTACCATTGACCTAAAAGTAAAAAACCAGCCTTAACATATTTTGCCATCACTGAATTTTTCATGCATGCTACCAGATTTTATAAATAAAAGATTGATCCACAAAGTATCTGGTTATAAATTAATTCCTCCAGTCATATTTTTTAACATTTTCTCCGAGCTGTGTTGAGCACAGAGAAGGGAGCTGAATCCATCTCTCTCATGCTTTATGTAAGATCTCTTAACAACTGAATTTAGAATAGTGCTTTAGAATAGTGCTTTATCAACTTCAACTGTTTTGTAAAAAAAAGGCAGTGAAGCCATAACTCCAATAGAGGGAGCAGAAGCAGACATGTCCCTGCTGATAAAGGAAGTCTGGGGGAAAAATAGGATTTAAAGATTCACTTTAGACTTTCCTTTTGCCAATCATAGCTCCCAAAGCAGCATTCTGGTTTTCTTATTTCATTGTCAGCATTTGCTTTTGCTTTTGCTTCTGTTTAATTTAATAGACATATATCACTCTCTACTAAAAGTCCCAATCCTCTATTTTTTGAAAGGGAGAAATTCAGATATCTTTTTTATCAGAAAGAATAATAACCTCAACTGGTAATTAATGCTTCCCTAAACAAAAAATATCAACTTACTCTGCCTCAATGACCAAGAGCAACCACATGGTAACAATGTGTAATATTGCTTATGCCTCACATAAATAAGATGTAATTTGTAAATAATTTCAAAAATAAACCTGGGAGAGAAAACAGACATCTCTGACACCACACAATAATTTGGTGGGGTAATGTATGAAAGTAAGACATCTCATCAGAAATCAGATGTCATAAAGAGATAGCAAAATCTATATATGAAAAGCATTTTGAAGTATACCAAGAGATTGTTGAGAAATCTCCATTTAAAGACATTTCTGCATTTAAAGCTCCTTTTAATTTGACACTTTAATCCATTTCATATCCACAGTATTTTCATTTGATTCCTGTTTCTACCAGTCTTAAAACACCAAATTCAAGAGACATGAAATGCAGGTGATATTTTCCAGGATTGTATCTTTTTTAAAGAAATGTTTTATCTCAGGATGAAACTCAAGGAACTCACATAAGCTTCTTGCCACTTTCTAATTCCTTCTGTGATAAAGTCACGTTATAAATTCTGCATCATGGATTGCAGATGCTGAGARGCAAAGCTACAGGTGCAACTGTACTATTTATAATGACAGACAGATGTAACAGAGACCATGAGAAATAAACCAGAAACACTAAGMAATGCTTAATATTTAATCTCTAAATTTATCCTGAGCCAAGTAATTAGACCTGTCCAGATACATGAAACACTTGTGATGTCTGTTGATCGATGCTTAAAAGGATTATTACAATGCAAAGACACACTAAAATGATTAATCTAAGTTTTATTTGATGTCTGGTGCTTTCAGGGATTCTCTAATTAAGTAACAGTTGCACCTTGGCACAAACTTATTGATTTAAGAGTGATTATCTTAATTTATGTTAACKTAGTATGCTCTACATTGTCACTTATAGGTGCTAACAGATATGGCATGATATTCATCCGACGACTGTGCTATAAAACCTTAGACTTTGGTTAAAAATCCATTATGGAACATTGAGGGTGCATGAAAGGCTGAGGCATAAATAAAGATTGTAATTCACTATTGAATTAAATAGCTTGTTTCATATTTAAATCATGCTTTTGTGATRCTGCAAAATGCAAAAATATAGATTCCTGTAACTAAGTTCGGTAGTCTGTAATTTTTTCTCTTTGGGAGATCAGCAGCAGAAATTTTACAAAGACATTATGATAAAATTCATCATAATGAAAAAAAGCACAGTCAGGGACCAAACTTTAGAATCTCACATCATGAGTAATGAGAGAGATTAAAAATCAAAAAACCAGAACTGGTTAAGAGATGTGACCCTTCCACTAGGAGAATGACACTTCAAATCCAGGTCTAATGGCCATGGAAATCGCATCATATGGAGCTAGCCAGAAGATTTCACTTCAGGGGAAATAATTTCCTTTGTTTTTTTAATAAATTGCTTTCTTATGGAAATGAATGGGCACTCCTTTCTTGAAACAAATTATGTGGTCTTCTGTTTAGGAARCACTGAAAAGAAATCTGTTTTCAGAATTCCTCAAAGCTTATTAGCAAAATTAATAATTTTTTTTTTGGTCAATTTTGCTGTTGCATTTGGCATACAACAAAGTTGACAAGAAWTGCACTGTTTTCAGATATAAGTGCTCATAATGGCCCTGCCATCAYGACAAGAGAATTTCAGAAGTTTGGAAATTTTGATTCATTGCGGACAGGCCAGACTTAGTGCTGGAGACTGAAGCCTCTTGAGGTCTAGAACAGAACCAAGCCTCAGTAAACCTCAAATCTCTCACGGTCTGGAAATGCCAAAGTCRGTACTGCTTTTCAGAACCTGCATCAAGGAGAGCTTTGGTGTTAGGAGCTGCCTGTCCCACAGTAGTTTGGTATCTGGTAGCCACCATTTTGCCAATCTTTTGAAAACACAGAAACCCAAKGAATGTCTCAAAGCTGAAATTTTGGGCTTCATAAAAGCTGCAGAGAAATTTGACAGTGTTTCATTGGGACTTTCCACTTTCTCAAAGTATACAGGTTTGTCAAAGAAAAAAACTACAAAAAAAGCAGTTTCAGTGATTTTTATAAAGGATGTTTGGGTGGAAATTTACGAGTCAGCTCTACTCATATGGCAGGTCTCATGATCACTCTTTCCTCCCTTACCTTGGCTTTCCCACAGCTGTTAAAACATTTGGTTTGCACAACAGCTTCTCATAAACTGTTCAGTGTTTTATAAATTTGTGAATGATGATGATGATAGTGCTCACACTTAGGATCGTATGCTTAATTAAATGTAATGTGAAGGGTGTCACAGTTGCATGSTATAAATGACAAAGAACAACTAATTTTAACTTTGAAATCTTTGGAAACTTTGGTTTCTGAAATGGGTGTGACTTACAAGAAATGACTTATAATTAGATTCTGGGCCCATTCTACACAAACAAATATTTGTTAGCATTGCATTTGAAGGAATGTTGACAGCATAGACTGCCAGGCAGATRAACTACTTTTGAGTGCTGCTTTGAGCAGAAACAAAAATATCCTGCCTGAAATAAGAGGTTAATCTTTCCTGTGTCAGAAATCTAAAACAATAAGCTGAATAAAGTGGCAATCATTCAATTAAGAAATTACAGACTTGCAGGAATTACACYACCACTCTAAATGGGGGAGGAGAGGGGGCAATGACCCACACACAGAGTTAAAWGTGCCCACTGCTAATATCGAGTTATGCACATTTTTCATTCCTTTTCCCCTTGGTTCCTATAATTTTTGTTTCCCTTTTATAAAAGATGCTGTATTATCTACAAAACCAGGAAAGGGCTTTTGTTAAAAATACCACTCTCTGTGTATTCTCTTGAGAAAAGTAACTGTTTTGAGAATACTTGTTAGATGAAATGTTAAAGCAATTTGGTTTGAAAATAGGAATATATACTGAAAAAATCCCCCACAGATACGCTACGGGCAGGGTTTTGTATACAATTATCTCATCCTGTCACATTAGTTAAAATTTCCTATAATTACTAAAACCTAAGTCAATACAATTAAGTTTTTAGCCATCTTTTTATTCTATTTACATCTGTTTCAATTTCTAGCCTACATGGCCAGATCTACCWGGCATTTGAGAGCTCCGTCTTCTCCTATCACAAGCTTTGCTTGTCAAATTAGCCCAAATTCTCTCTTCAGAAGAGGTTTATCACCAGGGACTTACTAGAAAATTCCTCTGAATGGGAAGTATGAAGGAATTCCATTGATTTCATTTTCCTTTCTCTAAACTATTGCTACCTATGTAAGACTGATAAAAACAAACTGTCTTTTGCCATTAAAACACTACTATATAGGCAAATGCTAGTCAAAAGCAATAGTTTCTACATGTTTTTCAAGGGCTCTTGCTCTAAAATTTATTTTAAATCARAACTTTCCAGATTGACTCCAACTTCAAAGATTCAACAAAACTCCAGAAGGATGAGAGCATTTTAAAATAAAAATTCAAAGAGAAATCATCCATTCCAAAGAAAACAGAACCCACATATGTTTAATAAACTCTTCACCTTCCCTATAGTGACAGTCTGTGTAGCATTATGTTGATTTATCTTAGAAAACAGATGAGTGCAGATAACATACATTTGACATTCCAGATGCAAGGTCACCCTGAATTTTAAATTCCATTAACTAATTTTAATGTGCAAGTGATTAATTTGCCCGTGAGTATAACAGCTACAACAGATGCAGYTAAATTGACTGTGTTACTTCCTAACTGCTGTCTCCACATTGGTATAAGCATCATTCTCAACCAGAAGTTACAGGCTCCATGTAAAAATTAGGGGGTGACCTGGACTGTGTTACTCAGGAGCAAAACATGACAAGGTTTCCCTCTCGCTTAAAAATAGGCAGATGAAGCAATAACAAAAAGGTGAAGAAAAAAAAACGAAACCAAAACACATTGGTGCATTTATGTTGTACGTGTGATGAAAGTGAGTCTTTAGTCAAATCCTCTGCTGCCTGAAATTAACCAACTTAAATGTCAGAATAAAACCACCGGGACTGATTWACAACAGCAAATACAAAGGCATTTTGGACAGACGTTTCTTTAACTGTGCTTGCACTTTACACAGCCATCCTGGAGCTCTGATACTTGAGGATAACTAAACCCCAAAGCACCCTACCTTCCGGAGAGGCTTGAGCTTGGTCTCCATGATGAAGTCGTACTTGCAGAGCTCGCAGCAGCGCGTGTCCGAGCTCTTGATCCACTGGTGCAGGCAGGCCTGGTGAACAAAGCGCAGGGTCCCCGTGCAGCGACACGGCGTGATGAGGGGGCTTTCATCATCTCCCTCACAGTGACAGATCCTGACAGGAAGGACAGCAACAGCGAGTGAGGGAATTTGCCAACCAGCCATGCAAAGGCTTATTTACAGTGCTCTCTCATCTTCGGGCTTGACATTCAAAAGATGCCAGGTGTATGACCTTTCAGATTGAGGCCTGGGAACATATTCCTTGTTCCTTTCTGCCATTTAGTAATTTCTATTCACTTAGTTATTTCTCTTTGAATTTGCTRCGTGGTCTGAAGGTGAATCAATAGAAATAACAGTTTTTCCCTTTTATGCATGGCAAAACCTTTAAGACAAATACCAAAGCTCTTTCTAAGAGTGGAATAGTTCTTGGTSTGTAAGTAATGCCAATAAAATCCTCAAAGATTGAGAAATCTAACCCAAGCTGAAAACATCCAGCATGAGTACAAAAAGTTCCTAGAATAGCTCTTTGGAGTTACACAGTTCAAAGAATCAGAGAGCAGTACTGAGTATACACACACACRCAACTTTTTTAGGAGGCATGTGTTGAAAAGTCATGGTCATACTTTTTATTCTTCACTGTCCCTTTGAAGCAGACAGCTGCATTATCTGGGAAAACAAAAACTACATCTGTAAGGAGACTAAGACAGAGGTTGGTCCCAGAAGTGTTTTACCTTATAATGGGATACAGAGCTTTTCATGTGGTGTTATTGCATAAAGTGATCAGTGCTCTAACATCATCATCTGAAGGGTTTCTTCTGTGACACRTGTCCAAATGTCCTGATGATCTTCYCCTCTCCCAAACAGTCTCCTGATCACCTCAGGAGATTGCACCTTGACCCACTGAAACCAATGTCAGCTTTATTGGCAAGCATCTCTTTGAAGTCAGAGAAAGCTCCACAGTTTACTAGAATGCTTAACCAAACACCTGAAGTTAAGGAGGTTCACCTCAATAAAGAATAATTCCCTTCCATGACCAACCTAGAAAAACACAAAAAACCACCCAAGGCCTAAGGAGTGTCTGAAGTGTCAAGCTGGCATGCAAGAGACAAAAAAAAGGAAAAAAAATAAAGCTGAAACTGTCAAATACTACTTCAAAATAGAGAAGTAGCAGTAACAGCACAGATCCTGTTGTCACACAAATGAAACTTAGGCTTTAGAAACTTAATGCTAGGAATGGCACCCTCAGACAGCACAGATGCAGAAGTGTCTGAACACGTCAGAGGAATAACTCACCCTTTTACACAGAAAACTGTGACTACGCCACACCTGGGGTAGGAAAAGGGTTAGGATGAGGTTGCCTTGCTACTGCTCAGATTAGAGAAGATGGGTGATCTTCCTAGCACCGAAGCTCCTGATGTATGTCAGGAGGCAACCTGGCAAAGACATCCCAGGAAAGGCTGGCTACTCACAGCTCTGAGGCTGCCAAGTCTATAAGCAGGGGAGGAGGAAATTCCAATGTCTACATGAAAGATCTATAGATCAAAACTGGCAGTGCCACTATTCTTCCACAGAGTAGCCCAGAGCCATGAGAAAATGAATCTACGATAATAGGAAAGCAGAACAAAGCTGCTTTGCTGGAYGTCTAGAAATAAAGAGACCAAAAAAATCCAACAGATAAATGAAGCCCTGATCCACCAAAGCCAAGTTTCAATTTATGCAGTGGTGCTCGTATGGGATTTCATGCCCCACAGCAGTGAAAAGGAGAACAAATTATCCACAACTTCCTYCTTGCATATGTTCTTTTTTTGAGACACATTTTACAAGAACTCAATTTATAGTCTTGTCTTTACTAATCCAGCTGAGCTAGGTGCATCAGTAGCTCAGTTCTTAGATGGGAATTGCCTGTATGGTGATTTCTCACTGAGCCTCCAGCTTAAACAAAGCCATATTTTCAAAACACCAAGTAGTTGTAGTTATTTTTCTAACAAATGCATTCCCAACTGAGAGTTACATAAAAAACATAATTTTCTTTTTTAAATTAAAGCTGTTCCCCAAAGGAAGACCAGCATTCGTTGTTCATTTAAATTCAAGCCATACATAATTTATTTTACAGCCTTAGCATTTAAGCTATTTAGAGATTAGACAAATAAGCTATATACCCAATAGCCTTTTTTCTGCTATTGCCAAGATTGTTTAAAATTATTTTCAGAGCTAAAATACAAACCTAAAAATTCACTGGGATCTTCAAATGAAGTGACACTGTAAATTTGAAATGAATAGCAATAATCCTTAGTAGAAAGACTTCTACAGAAAAATACATGCATTATACGATCTTTTTGGGCTTTCTTTGTACATAAGTCACAAGCCAATTGTATAAACAACASGGTGACACTAAGAACTTAAGAGTAAGAAGAAACTAAAACTAAATAATCTAATAACCATGAAATATGTATATATAATTTATAACAATGATATATGAGAATTAAACCAAACTTCAGTAGGAATTCAAGTCCAGAGAAAATGACCAAAGGCATGGCTTTCACTGAATGCTCTTTGGTCTCTTTGGTGCAATCRAACTCTTTGTTATTTGTTTAACCAGAAGAAATCAGTTAAAGAGAKGTCTGTGCTACCTAAACTCATAGTGACAAACTGAAGATTTTTTGGTGCCCAACACCCATGGTAACAGACTGTTGGCTAAATGCTTAAACTTCTTTCAAAGACTTGTACTAGATAATTTCCTCTGTCTTCCTCAGCCATTAGACCGAAACCACAATTTTATCCATCTTTGCTCTTTAATGTGTTCATCTATAATGTACATCATAATTATGACTAATTATAGAAAGTAAGTTGTTAATGATGGTTTTGAGAAGTTTTTTTGTGAAAACAGACTGGAGGCAGGGATACAAAGCACAGACACACCTGTACCATATCTAAACCAAGTTGAACACAGAGAAATTTCATTCTAATTTCCCATTGTCAAATGATCACAAATGTCTGAAGTTTTCATGCACCAGAATGAATATTTAGTGGGCTGAACTTATCCTGAGAGTAATTTGTTTGCATAGTTGAGAAACATATTGGATGAAAAAAAAAAAAACAAAAAAACCCCAAAACATTCTCATAAAGAAAAAATGCATAACTTGCTAAATCTATTGATTTAATTACAAATTGTAGCACTTATTATCATTAATAGCTGCAGTTTTAGCTGCTCAGACACACCTACAGAGTTTGCATACTCAGCTTTTCTCAACTTTTTAGTCCTTTAGTAGATAAATGGCCTTCATTATAGAGAAATACATCCTCAGAAATTGTGCCTTTTTGGTTTGAGGGTTTCTGGGGTTTTTCTGGTTTTGTGGGGTTTTTTGTTTGGTTTTTTTGTTGTTGTTGTTTGGGTTGTTTTTTGGGTTTTGTGGGTTTTTTGGTTTTTTTTTGGTTTGTTGGTTGGGGTTTTTTTTGCAGCTTAGTGCTTTAAAGATTCCTGACTATGAATAGGACCTTTCTTTTCTAGGGGAAAAGATGAGCACAAGACTCCAAAGGAGCTTTTGCTCTATGAATCATGTGTACACCAAATAACACAGGATACATGAGCCATGAGATGATCTTCTGATTCAGATACACAAAATCTTGCATGTATATGTGTACACACCTACAAATAYATCCCTACACCCTCAGATCACAGAATATCTGTATTTCTTTAAATAAAACTCACTGTGACTCCTTATGAAATAAGGAGTAACAGTACCATCATCCTTATGCATAAGTTTTAGCTTTATATGCCAGTTTTTAACTACCTAGCACATATTTTTTCTAGCACAGAAATGTTTCTACAACCTTCAGCAAACAGATGTACCAAAAAGAGAAATTAATGCCAACACTGTGCATGTGTGAGATGAAAAAAAATGCACAAAAAATTCTTTGAAGGATGTTCTTAAACAGCAGGTTCACATACAARACAACAAATTAAGAAAATTATTTTTTGTAAATGAAATACAGTATGTTWAATGTTACAACTGAAAACAATATCAGTGTTTGTGAAAGGTTTTTCATAATTCATATAAAAACTGCTGCAGAGCTCTTGTATCATCCTTACAAAACATTGCCACCACACATATATAAACAAAAGGCATTTCTTAGATTAAAACAATGAGATGCAGCTAAACAAAGCACTCAGAAGTGAGGCACCTTCAAAATGTGGTATTGTCTTAAATTGCATGACTATGAATTGTTTGCCCATGTTTTCCATGGTCCTGTTCATTACAAAAGGCAGAAAGGGAAGTAGGAAACCAGCCTACAACTTGTAGGCATTCCTATGCTCACTGGATTTTGCCTGATTTTCAGAAACACAGCAAGAGCAGTCTTGGATGTCTGAYCTTCTCATCAAATGATGATTTTTTTCCCCATACAGACTAACATTTCTTACAAAATCTCAGCTTAAAAGGTCTAAAATCAGTATGGAACAAGGAGATCACTTGGAAGACTTTCAGATTTTCCCAATAGTTATTTATTCCGGCAAAATCATGGCAGCCAAAATCTCAGTCTAGATGGTCAGCATCTAAGCTGCCTATTGTAACAGATACAGGGAGATTCCAACAGATTTGGAGCTTTTTCTACCCACGTAGTCAAAAGTTTTACTTTCATTAAAGAGAACAGCTGCTAAGCTGCAACCTCATTGGAAAGCCAGCAGTTTCCCTAACCTGTCTTTCACTAATCCTCCTGATTCTTTGGAAATGAAGAATAGAGGCTGATCCCTGTGCCTCTGTGGTGGAGGAGAAAACAAACTCATTCTGCAGGGGTCCTGTGAGACTCAGTGCTCCACTCCAACCCAGCCAGAAGTGCTCCCCTGTGACCGTGTTTGTCCAGCTGATTCCCACAGATAACTACTGCCAAAGGAAAGCGATTAAGAACAAGAATCAATCAGCATGTCCCTGCTTCTGCTGAGAGCCACGTTAAGAACCTTGTCACTAGGAGCAGCAATGGTGGAAAAGTGTTTGCAGTAACTTTGCATCACTCTTTCTGTGGATCCCATATTTGCAACTGGGATGTATCTCAGCACCTGATAAAATTTTTYAAGGATTTTTGGCCATTACATAGAGACCAAGGGTTTTGCTACAGAAGCTTTTACAGACTTCCTTGAACATAAAACAGGTCAAATTTTACCCTCATTAACCAACGTACAAGATAGGGGAATACCTCTGAGGCTTTAAAAAATAGAAATGGAGGCATGGACACATTGTTAATGATATATAATAATGCTTAAGSGCTGTAAGTGTAAAATCTGTATGGTTCTTTAATATTCTGGGTGCTGTCGGGCTATGTCCATGCTAACAAGCATTACAGCCAAAGTGTAGCAAATCCAAAAAAAAGCAGCTAGTGCTAAAACCTGGGGTATCAACMCCAGACACATCTCGGTGGGTGTTTCTTTGATTTGATACTGATTTTATGTTGGACCAGGAACACACTCCAAGGGAATATAGCTGGAGAATCCTGAGAGAAATTCTCAGAGTGGTCTAAATCATGGCAAAAGTAACCATGATCAGACACGCTTTTGAACTTTTAACAGTTTCCCTAACAAAAGAGGGCAATGCTTTCTCCATATAAATATGCTGAAGGAAGGTAATGCCTATTCCATAATATTATTTTTTTGTGAGAAATTATTGAAAAGGCAGTTAAATCTTGCCCTTCATTGGAAAGCACAAATGGACTCATAATGGTTATGTAAAGAAAATTCTTGCTCTGTTCAGTGGGTACATCTCATCACTGTATCTCACTATTGCTAAAGGGAGTTTAGTCAGGAAAAAACAGCAGAGCTGAAAAATGTTGGAGCAAATGAATCCGTGGATTTCATTTTTGGCTGAGGATTATTAGTTGCCAGCATGAAATTCCATGAGCTCCTAGGTTATCTTAATTGGACCAAGAGGATCCAATTCCCCAAGACTGAAAAAGGGTGCACAAAAATGCTGTCACTACTATTGGTTTTTTTCTTAGGAAAACTATTCTGTCCAAAACAGGTAATTTTCTCTTTTGCCAATTTACAAAGAGCTTACTGTTATTTTAGATAGTTAGAAGTTAAAATTAAAGCAAACAACTTTATGAACAATTCACAGCAAGTAATTGTCATTCATAATAAGAATCCACAAAAATGTCAAACTCTGCTTATGCATAGTTTATCAGATGGAAAAAGAGAGGTTAAATTCACTGAGTATGTTCACCCTGCAATAGGCTCCAGAGTGGCATGTTTCTCTCGCTTTMATTTTACAGGCTTTTCTCTTTTTTTTATCTCATTTACATTCTCTCCACTTTTAAATCACAAAGTAATCTAAATGACAAATTGGTCTTCCTCTCCATTTAAACACGTGTGAATGAAGCACATTAATTCTCCATACCAAATGTAATCCATTCGTACATCTCTTCCCTGTCACTCCTGCCCTTCCATTAGGCTATACAGTCAGCTGTCTATATGACTAGAGGAAAAAACATTTTTAAAATGTTGYACCACACTAGTGAAATTTCACGAGGGCCTAGGTAACGCTTTCTCTTCATTTCTGCAAAAGTGATCAGAATTTGTAAGAGACCCAAGAGCAAACAAAATTATCAAAAGCACATAAATATTTTATTTTGTCAACATTTCTTGTCCTTCTATTAATCTTCCTTTATAGGTGATAAATAGGATATTTAAAAAATTACAAGTAATTGCTGCCCCAGATGCATTATTAGTGTAAAATATGTGTCTGACAAGATTTACTGCACTGAACAAGTTCAGAGAACCAGGAACTGCATCTTAAAASAGGATACAGATTTCCCCCCACCCACCTAGTGAAAGTCAAAGCTTTAAGAACCAAACTCCATACAGAAAGCATGCAAGTTTTAAGTACTCAATAACAGGACCCTTAAAGCCAAGGGTCTCCTATCAACTTAACTTTCTAGCAGGAGGCTGTGCTATTTCACTTACTTCCATTAAAAATAAGTTTTGAGAGAAAGAAGCAGAAACCAGGACTCAGCTCTCCCTCAGATAAGTGAGCCTAATCACAACAAAGACATTCTTGCTTTTCTTTGGCTCTCCTTGCACCCTTGTGAATCATGGAGAGCTTCCAAAAGAGACTGCATAACCAGATGGCTGAAGAGGTGACAGATGGGGATCTGAACCATCAGGCAGAGAATGGAATTAACCAAAATTTCATACTGCTTCAAAGACTGATGAACCWCCAGCCAGACCATCAGGCAGAGGAGGAGATTCCTCAAAAAGCAGGAGCTTCCTATCAAAAAGTCACTTTGCACAAATAAAGATCTGAACAGGAGAGTAAGCAGCTGCCACAGCTCTTCTCAAGGAAGGGCTGAGGAGTCAAAATACAGGACAAGATTAAGACTTTCCKAATGAAAATGTCATCCTGAGACCACAAGGTACACATTAACTTCCCAGGGAGAAACAGGTTAAAAACCCTCCAGACAAACCCTACAGTCTGGAAGCAGAGCATCCTCCATTTTACAGGGATTTTAGAGGGCTCTGGAGGGTATTTCAAGCCTATATATTCTGCACTACAGCTCATTCATTGGGTTCAACACCATGGTTTCAGCATAARTATTAAGAATGAGTGTTAAATTTCWGTGGTAGAATTTGAACCTATTTATCTATCTTCTGCTTAACTTTCTCTATTCTTTCCTCAAGGACTTGTTTCTTACCCACCGCCTTTCTGTCTGTGGATTTCATGAGCACTCTTCTACATGAGTATTTTAGAATGTAAGTAATCTCATGAAAGATATAATATTTTTGCGGGACCTACTAAATAATATGATTTAAAAAAAAAACCTGTTACAGCATTTGATTCCACAGAGAGAAACTATATAATCRTATTACTTCTTGCCACATGCAATATACACTATTTCTTCCCATCTATAATCACGCTATCACACTGAAATGCCCATATTAATCTTTTCCTAAGTTTATAACGGCCTTTTAATTAACACACTAGCTTTTTAAAACTGTCTTTAAAAAATTATGCTTGAAATAGACTCTGCAGACCACATGAACCAACTTTATAATCTCCTGTACTTCTCCCCTTCCCTGCCTGTTTTCTCACATGCCCCACTGATACGCCGTACTCCTCAAATGAGGGCCTACCATTACTTGACTGCAGAGTCATTCAGAGTTCAACAAAATCAAAATTCTACTTCCAATAAGCGTATTTTTTTCCAAGTGAGAAACTCCACTTCATTTAAGTGCATGTGTTTTTGCTGAAATGAATGAATCAGTACTACAAAAAAAATTCATAGCAAAAGCCTAACTAATCAAACAGAAAATACCCTTAAACTATATAGTCAATAATAAAAATACCACAAGATTTATTCAGTCTCTACACTAAGCACTTATGATCCACTAGCAGTAATATCAACTAACCAATTTTTTTTTCTTAGTAACTGCCATGTGAAAATCCATGGGACTAATTCTCACAATCCATTCACTTTGTCATGTCCAACACACAGCTGTTCCCTTCAGGGAGATTATCCACGTGCAGACCAAAGAAAGATATTTCTGAAGCTGTGCCTCAAGCCACATGGCAAACTCCAGGATAAGGTACACATGAAGAAAAATCTCAGACACAGGACAACTTAGAAAAACGGGAATCCAGCTGTATGATTTAGAAAGTCTATCCTGCAAAACTAAAAATAAAAAAAAAAAAAAATAGGCCAAAACAACTCAGCATGGCTTCAACTTATGCTGTATCTCGGAACCGGAAACCTTGCCTTCTCATGGACTCCAGGAGAAAGCAGCTTTTCAGGGAATAGACTGTTAAGGTCACCCTTGATGCCATGACATTGTTGCAGCATTTTGGAAAGAGGCAGTGACACTAGAAGGACAAACATTTCACTGAAGTGACCAAAAGGCTTAGACTAACTGAAGAACATATTGCACAATGTACTTACTTCATCTGACTCATGTGCTTGTGCTGGGACTGGGTATGTCCTGTCACGCTGCTGCTCGTGCTTCTTAACACAGATTGAACTGCCAGYGATCCATGAGGAAATGAAGGAAACAAGCTGCCTACCCAAAAACTTAAAATAACTGTCAACAAGAGATGTTTRTGATCCCTGTTTCTCTGCTACTTCCACACGATCCCATTTAGGTGAGGGCCATTTCTCTCAGCCAGTGCTGTCATATCAACTAGAAGATACGAACAGCTAGGATGAAAAGCCTGAAGAAACACCCCAGGAAAACAATTTTTCCACATCACAGCCAGCTATGCTAACCTAGTCTTAGAATAAACATCACAAAATCACCCTCCTTTTTCTACTTCTTATGAAGAAAGATGGTGTTTATGTGCACAACTRCATTGACATGACATAACTTATTTTTTGTTTCAGATGGGAGGTTGTGAATTTGAAAAAAAACCAACATACCACAGATCACAAATCAATGAAGTGCATGGACCTGTCCTGAGAAACAGAAACTACAGTCTATCCTGAATTGGTAGTAAAAACATATCTTCCCTTTTCTTCAAGTGCCTGCAAATTGATTAACTAAGACAACTTACCAGCTATGAAAAATTGACCTGCTTTTATTCTTGCAATGTTTGTCCTAGATGTATTACAGTCACTATGACACATCTTATAATTCTGACAATAAAAAAAAATGCATTATCCCTGACATGAAGAAAAATGCAGTTATGACTGTCTTGAGAAGTTTTGCAAAACTGGTCTCATTACCAACCATATTGAGTTTAATCCTGGTTGTTCAAAGAGTATTTCTACTGACAGTGATCCTAGGGTCACATATCTAGCAAAAGTTTTCAACCTTTCTCAACTAAACAAGGGCCTGGCTGAAAAGTTTGCACATCCAAAAGATCCATCCTTGAAATAAGGTCCAAGTCTTGCAAAAACTGCTTGAAAAATTRTAATAAAATCCAGTGGACTGAGAATACAAATAAAAGACTGGAATCCATTCTTCAGCTGAAAGCAAATTCTAAATTTGGTGATTTGGGCAACAGCTAGCACTAATCTACATAAAGCAATTACAGAACTTTATTTTATATATACAGATATGTATGCATGCATATATATATRTGTTTGTGTGTGTGTRTWTTTTTTTTTACTACAATACAATTAAGCGCACATAGAGACCCATGCTAAAGTATTTTTTTTTTAGTTTTGGGTAGGTCATATTATTAATAATTATTAAATTACTTTTTACACATGTACTGTGTGTACTGCACTGGATCTTCAATCCGTGCAAACTGGGTAGCTCAGAAATTCAAGACAACTCTGAGCTGTTGTAGTTACCTGTGCACACTTCTGCATTCTGCCCTCTAGATACATTTCAATAACCTGGTTACCACCCTTGCTGTCTCTTTGCATTTCTAAAAGGCAGAGGGATCCCAAGCCTGGTCCTGATTCACGAGCTCATGCAYAAACCCAGCTGGAAATTCAAGAACCTTAGATTATTTTGACAGACAATGATCAGACAATGGAAATGTGCATTTTTGCTTGGTAAGTATGACAAGGASTGCATAGCACTAGCTGTGTTAGTAATGGCTTATATGTTCTGCTGTGAAAAAACACAAAATGCCTACATATTGCCTTTTTTTTTTGTTTTAGAAATAGGATCTTTGCTGTTTTATACTAGGTTAAAGCATACTGTGAAATTACATGATGTGGCATCATGAACTTCCGCATCCTCTGTTTACATTTCCACACAAATTCTTCCCAGCAAAGAAGTGAGAAGTTTTGGGTTACCATATGAAGAAACCAAGCCTGACTGGCACTTTGCAGATGAGAGCCAATGCTGGCTCACAAGTTTGGTGAGGAAAAAAGGGAAATACTTGTTTCAGTTCTGTTAGACTTACGGGACAGTGCATTTTCATTTACCACTGAACTAAGTAACACAAGCCTTCCCAGCTGTGCATTCCAGATTTGGATGTTTGCCCAGAAGTGGCCACCCTTGCTCTCACGCCAGGGTGAAATGCTCACCTTCTGGTTGCATGATGCTTCACACCAAGGGCATCAGATTGGTGATGAACTTCTGAACTAAAGAGAACTTTTGGTCTTGCCTTTTCTTTCCCAAAGCTTATTTGACTGCTTATTCTGCCCAATCATCCTTTCCATCATTATTCCAATCCTTGTGAGGGGTGACTGAACTAACAGCTCATACACATTCACAGTAGGGAGGTGTTTGGCAGTGCAAAATCACAGACAAATTACACCCCACGGCAGAGGATGTTCTGCAGGCACCATCCACTGGATTCCTGAGGTAATGGCAACTCTAGAGGACACTGAATCAAGACTATAAATTTATGTAAGTCACTGAAAAATGACATTGAGGGACCAAATCTGGATTTGAACTGATCACTTGAAAAGCTCCATATCCCATTGTATTGAGCTATCTGGCACACTGCTCCATTCTCTGCCTCTGGCTGGAGATTTAAACCCAACAATACCCTGCCAGTGGATACAGTGGGTCTATCTTCATGGAGCAAAGACAAACTTCTGGTTCCTCTGTAGGATTACTCTTTTTAAATAAGAGAAGTATGTCTTCATGTTGAGGTGTGCCAACTTCTCTGTAGCAAAGGTTTTGATGTTATTTCCTGTGGCCTAGCAGTTTATTACTGAGAAATAGTAACAGAAAGCAGTCAAGAATAAGGCACTCACACCATGGCAGGCAGAAACTCCTCTTAAGAATGCTARATCCTTATCAGAGACTAACCTGCACACTTCTAAATCATCAGACCAGTCATCATACAGCACTGGAAGCTTCTGAACAGCGTGAGGCACAGTGGGCCCTGCCCCAGCAGGTGCCCCATTGTCCGGGGCTGCCAGAGCATCGCTGCCAGAGCCCGCCTCGGCAAAGGAGTCCTTCGTGTGCCTAAGGAAAGCTGCAGGCTGCCGATCTCTCTGGGAGCTTTTCCCTTTGCTTTTCCCACATTTTCTTGAGGAAGTCCTTGCTTCCTGAGATGATGCTGATGACTGTGATTCCTTAAGCTTTGTAATCCTTCGGCGGTGATTCAAAGTAGTATTGTCAGGGTCAGACACCTCTTGCTTCTTTTTTCCCACTGTACCCAAGGTGACAAGTTCAACAGCATTATTGTTTGAGGACCCATCCTGGTTACTGCAAGATCTATTGTTTCTTCTCCCTCTCCTGGCCATCCTGGCCTTTTCTCTCGCTCTCCTCCTAGCCTGAGCCCACTGACCCTCATCCGAAGATGATGATGAATCAGATGTGTTCCAGTTGGATCTYGGAGGTTCAGGATGCAATTTACAGTTCCTCCCCTTTCCTTGTTTCTCTGTGTGCTCACCATTGTCTCCAGTCTCTCTTTTCCGCCTAAACCTTCGTTTTATGTGTTTCTTACCACCAGGCTCCCTATTAGAAGGGGCCAGCACCATGACAGGGGTTGCATGTTCAAGCTCATCTTCTGACAAATCATGCAAGGTAGTAGATCTAGACAAAAGCAGTAAGCAAAGGAAAGGGATGGAAATGGTAAGGGTGGGAGGAAAAAAAAAAAAAAAAAAAAAAAAAAAAAAAAAAAAAAAAAAAAAAAAAAAAAAAAAAAAAAAAAAAAGATGAGAATGAGAACATGAATTTTAACAGAAAAGCATGAGACTAAAAAGCAAAAACAAAAACAAAACCAAAACAAAGAGAGATCAAAAGAAAACTAAAGTCGATGTCAATCATGAATAAAGTTAAGCAGAAGCAAGAGCTACATAATATTTAATAAAAACAACTAACAAGAAACAACCAAATGAAAGTATATTTTTCTCAGCACATACCTACAAATGTCCTGAGTGGAGGGGCAGACAGACAACCGAGATTGACTCCTGGGAGCTGTTCCTGTTGTAGGACTGCTTGCCTGTTGAAATAAGTTAGACAGTTTGGAATCTTTGTCCATGAAATACATTGAAGATATTTTACTGCTTTGCCACATGATCACAAAATTGAAATAACTGTTCCTGCTGTTCATAGCGCACTGTTGAACTCACAGAAGCTCACAAAATACAGGAAGCTTGAACAAAAGTGAAACCTATTTGTGGAACTAAGTACGACTGAAGTGTTTGAGCTCTCATTTGCTCATGACTACTTTTTGTTACTGTTTGAGGAAGCAGCTTTCAGCATTTCAATTTTCATTTGGCTCTACTGCAAATGTCTGATGGAAAGAATACTGTTTTTATTTCATGCAATCAACCAACCACGATGATTCTTTTCCAATCACATGAAGTGCATTTGCGATGCACTGATGAAGAGCCCAAAGCTAACCAAGGCTGAGTGGACTGATGAAACAGCAAGAAGATTAGAGAGTGGTTTAAAAGGTTTTCAAGGCAATCATATCTTCTAGAAGAGCTGAAAATGCTAAACTGAGATGAGCCTGAGAAATCCAAAGTTCAGACTGCATCTCTACAGAGCTGATCACATCCTCAAACAGCAGAAGAGACATAAAACATGTTTAGTATGTGACATTTTGCTCRTAAGGTTGTTGCTACAAATTACCGATTCAGTTACCCAATACTTCCACTGAAAACATATTTTGATGGTGTTAACAGCAAACCCTTTCAATCTGCCTTGCTATCTATTGGCAGCAGAACTGCATGGAATCCAAATGTAAATCCAAGGCGTGATTCTTCAGGATCACTCACAAGACACAGGAAGTGGGTTCAATACAAATAATTCTTAAGGTTATGAACTTCCTTTATCTAACCAAGAGTATTTTAGTATGCAAACCCATCCCATTGTGAGTGCCAGTACCAAATGCAGACAAAAGAATACAAGGCTTAGAATTCCAGAAGATTGCGCAGCAGATGCAAGGGAAGGATGAATATTAAGCAAGAGTACAAAGTACAGATCAAACAAAGATGTAAAGCCCGTTAGCCCAATCTTTTGTACTAGCAAATMAAATTCAGTCAGATAATTGAAATTATTTCTAGCTCAACTTTCACCAACATTATTTCTACAAAAGCAGGTTTTCAATTATATGTATTGTGAYAGAGCATGAATTTTTCTTACATATGTATTAGAAACATATGTTATATGCACGGTTGGGCATATAATCTTCTTCTACCTCAGCCTCTGTGATTAGCATTAAGTAATTAGGCATATCTTAAAGCTACTCAATGAGGAAAAATGCAGACATCAGCACCAATAACTAATGTCACTGAGTTACATGCTGCTGCTGCTGCATGAAGAAACATCCCTGCAGACTAAACTCCAGGTGAAGGACTGCTGAAGAAATCCACCCCCAGAGCTGAGTGTGGGCATCTGAATTCAACCCCCATGATGAGTTCTCATTTCTTTTCCCCCTCACATCTGTTACCATTGCTACTTTTGGGATCTCTCTACTACAGAGGTTTGGCCTGATCTTAAGTGGTGGTCAGGTCATCTCCATGCTGTAAAAGGATTTTTTAATATCACTTTGACACAATCAGCGTCCMTTGAAGGGATGAGGAGAATGGCTAAGCTGGCCCAGTAACCACACAGTAGGTCTGCACAAGTTCAAGAAACTTTCAGCAGCTATTAAAGCAGGAAGCCAGCTAGACAGTTCTTAAGAGAGCTGAAATAAAGCCAAAAATTAAACAAACTCCTTGAAAGGCTTTTACACTTATGATTCAGAACTGCAGACAGGTGGAAATCTAATTATTTTATAATAAAAATTACATTACCAGTTTGACTACTTAAATCTTACATTTCACTTTTGAACTGTCAAGTGGTCTGGACTGTTTCAGCCCTGCTCAGTCAAATTTACTTTCTAGTTCCTCTGTGCAAGGATAATGATGTTTAGTTGCACGTAACTCAGAGAAAAGTTTATTTCCTTCAAAATCAATTTACATAAAAATCTTTTCTTAAAAATGAGTGCTTTTTGCTTGTTTATCTAAACCCTATTGGAGCAAACATGACAACTGGCAGGCAAAAAGCCAGTGTACCACTTAAGTCTTCAAAAACAAAGCATGAAAACTCCAACATGACAAGTTATACACAAGATAATTCAGATTCTTACCGGTGAGAAAATTTAGTTCAATTGGTTTCTGCAACTTTGTAATACAAATTATGATTTTTATGTACATTAAATTAGCTTATAATGGTAAAATCATAGAATATTAGGTTGGATGGGACCTCAGATCATCTAGTCCCACAYTTCTTGGCAAAAGCACAGTGTGGACAACATGTCCCAACACCCTGTCCAGCTCAACCCCCAAAGTGTTTGATGTTGTGGTAACAAAAATGAACTGATGGCATCATTTTTAAAATGAAGGAAGTTAGTGTTTCTGATACAACTTTTCTGATGTTGACGGTACCTCACAGGTAATGGAGGCCCTTAAATTCAAATATCTCTGTAATTAAATAGGAGTGCAAGGACTTGCTAATGTCAGGCCTGCCCCTGCTACCATAYGTCATATGAATATAAAAATTCACAGCTAGTTGAGCTGTTTTTACAAACCTGTCAGCTTCAACTCAGCTGGATGCCTACTCCAGACCCCAAACTCCTCTACTTTTTCATCCTACCCTGCTTTGACAGCAGTAACTCTATCTGCTTTCTGCTACCAGCACTGCCTCTGGGTTTACCCCAATTCCTTTGGCAATATTCCCTCTTTGACATGTTCTCTACAAGCTATACACCCCAAACAAATTAAAAAAACTTTAAATAGCTCTATCTCTTAAATCCAGGCTGAGAGCAAAGATACATAATGGGGCATTTAGTTGGATAGCGCATTTACAGAGAAAATTCTGTATTTTCATGGCATATCTGACAAACCAGAAGATGATAATTTTAATATATTCTGCTCACGTCTTATCAGTCCAGGTCTTCTGGGAATGTATATGCAACAGATGTTGGAAACAGTCTCAAGCWGACAGATATTATTGCTATAATTGCTATCCCATTGCTATACTGCTATGCAGCACACTGAATATTTTGAGATACAGTATTTAGTGAATAGAGGGATCAGATTGATGCTGAGGACTCCAATTCCACCTGGCAGGCAGAATAACAATTATTTTTTAAAAAACAGTATTCCTTGAATGAATGTCTTCTTCAGACAGGTATATTGTACAGCTCACTGGAATTGGAAATCTAAACAAGCACTGCACTAATTTTATCATAACAAATTATATCASTAGCAGAATTAAATGTGGTAATTCAAAATGAAGCTGTCTTGCAATTCATTTATAAGCAAGGCAGCTCATTTCTCCTTGCCATCAACACAAGGAAGAGGTCTAAGGGATAATGCCAACTCCAGCTGATTAGGTTTGGCATTTCAAAAAGATTGTTAGTAGAGAGAGATTCCCCAGTCACCACCTTCTGCTGTCTTGGCCAGTTCAGATGAACTCTCTTGTCCAAGATATGCAATTCAATTAACAGACATGACAGGGCACTCATCCACAATTATTTTTGGTATGCTGATAGTGTGTTCTTCAAAGAGTATACTGGTAAATACAGAGTTTTCAGGATAAGTGAGATGATAATCATTTATCTGACACAAGGGGAATTCAGTGTCACACACGTGTCTGTGTTAAAAGATCAGCAAAGACAGAAATGGGGGACTAACTAAGTTCAACTGATACAAACAGTAAGCATTTCAAATCAAGACTTCCTTTACTTAGGKGTTCAGGATCTGATAGAATTTTCCAGATAATAAAGAAAAGGGAGTCCTCACAGGCTGTGTACTGCTCAACCTGCCTGTGGAAACTAGTGCAAGAACATGGCCAAGTTCTACTTTRGCATAACAGAAAGCATGGGCAAAACACATTCCAGAAGTGCAAAGCAAAGGAAGAAAGTGACATTTCAAATTAATAAACCAGATGAYGGAATGGACAGCTTCTATAAAATGGCCTCACAGATATCACCAGAAAGGCTAATGAATCCTCTCCTCTGAACAGGGAAGGGCAGAGGCATTTCCAAGAGCTGGTCAGCTTACACCACTGCTGAAGCAGTAAGCTGCAGACAGCTGAGGGGTGATAGGGCAGACAAGGAATATGTCTGATGCTTTTGTTCTCTGACTGAGTTTGCTCTAATAGCACTGATGCATCACAGAATCATCCAGATCCCACAGCCATTATAGCTACAAAGCTGAAGCTCTATCCTATTTGAAAAACAGCACACGAAAGAGTGGATACCTTAGAWGATTAAGCAGTTTGCATGGCAATAAGCTCAGCAGGAGACCCTGCTGCATTTTAATCAGAAAATTTCTGCTTTGTAAACAATGCAACRTTTTGTGAAAAACATCCAACTTTATGAACTTTCATATGGACATTTCCTCAGGTCTAAAAAGTCCAAAAACATGSTGAAGGCGACCCAAGTAGGGTGTTATTTTTCAAGGTCTGTCTCGATGGCAACTGTAACTTATGCACATGGGTTTGGGGGAGGGGGTTTCTGGGTTTTGGTTTGTTKGGGTGGGCTTTTTTATTTTTTCTATTTGTTTCTTTATGATGGAGTTCTGCTTTGTGCTCAAATTTCAAAGTTGTATTAATCTGATTGATGGCTTTACAGCAACTGTTACATTAAGTGATAACTGAATTTCTGTTAAATTATCTTTCACAGATTTTCTTTTCTTTGTAAATTATTCCTTGCACATTTCTTCTCCAAACCTTTTCCTTCTCTCCTGTCTGCCTTCCCCTCTTTTCACCTGCCTTTGAAAAGAAGGAATAAAGGGAAAAGTAACACACAAGGAAGAAGCAGAAATATCCTTAGGATTCTGCCAAACAATACCATTCAGCACGTTTGAAAGTCAGTAAGATCATGTTATAAAGTGGTTTGAAACCTAAAATCAAAATTGCAAGTGGCAAATCTATACTATAATTTAAAAAATGAAGCAAATGASTAATTACAGCTTTGACTTGTACATTCAATCAGCTTGTTTAAGTTGTTTTCTCCTGCCTTACTAATCTATGTTAATCTTTATTTCCAAGGTACAGGTTCAGCTTAAAAATGCACTTTTTCTACAGACATAGAAGCATTGCTAGGTAAGCTGTGAATGATCAGATGGATTATAGTCTTTGTATTGTAATGACACAACATTTTTCAATAATGATTCTCTTCAACAATGCATCTTTCTAGTCAATATCACTGTCTTAATAAAAATRTTTCAAACCTCTTTTTTAGAAAAATATAGGCAATTGGGACAGAGGATGTGCCACGTTTTATGTGAAAAGTGCAGAGCCATGAGACCAGCAGCTTTTGGCTGTCTGAAGATCTAAATGGAAATTTAGCCTACAGGAAAGGTGAAGCACAAAACGTATTTTGTTACTGGATTTTGCAGCACTTCATTTCTAAAGGTAGTCAGTATTGARAGAACCACTTAGACTCTATTCCAAAGAGTGCATCTGTTTTCACATATCCCTCTATCTGCAAGACTGAARCCCTCAAAACATTCCTATATACTGAACAGCTTTCACTCAGCTGACATTCCTGCCATGCTCTCACAAGTGCATATGYATGGCAGAGCACACACCCACCATATTCCTTTGCTCTGGTGGACTGTGCAGGAGACAGACTGGATAAACTCCCACCTSTCAGGGTATCTTTGTTATATTTGAACAGCTCTGTTCTGGTGTGTATTTGAATGTCTRTTTATTCCAGCCCTATGGAAAGAGGGAAACCTAAATATGCCAAAGCTAAAGAGCTGCAGTAAGAATATTGAAATGACTAAACCAAAGGAAGTGAAACTCTGAGAACACATCATTGCAAAAACAGGAGAGAYGATAATTTTATGTAGTGCTGCAGACACTAAAACATAAATAAATAAACCTAAAACCGCACCCCCCCCCCCCCCCAATTTAGTACCACTGTAGAAATAAAGTTGCTTAATTGAATTTGTTTTGAGGACAAACACATGAAATGTGCTTCTGAGTGCCATGGTGAAAAAAGAAATGCCATGCAAAGATTTCCAGRAGTATGCACGTAACAAAAATGTTACAGATCATAATTATTACTTATAATCATTGAAATAATTACAATAATTATAAACAATAAGCATATGTAATAACTTGCTTGCTCCATTTACTGAAAACAAATCAAAGCCACTTCTGTATGATAGTGGCTTTCATAACATAGGACTGAATTCTTTGATAACAGAATGTTACAGAAATTGAAATTATATACAGGCATTACACTGAGTAAGCTTGTATAAAAACATAAAAATTGTGGCACAACACATTTCACACATATATGCAATTTTATATGGATGCATCATTTAGATATACTCAGAATACACAGTTGGTAAGAACTGTGATTTAATAAAGCACAATCTGTATAATTTTTGTTTGAATACAACCACACTTTTTAAATATATTCCCTCTCATTAGAAAACAAGTTTAGAAAAGGTCCAAAAGAAAGTGCATGGAAGAGTAAATTGAAATGGTGTTATTTTCTAATGGTTGTCCYCATGTATTTAATACTGACATGTATTCATGCAATTTTATTCAGAAGTTCAAGTTTCAGGCAGACTTAGGTAAATTCTGCTGTCATGCTTTTTGTTAAGCTTATTTTAAATAAAGAATAAATTGGACAAACCACAAAACTCTATATATAGAAATCAAACATTCATATCTAGGAGTTTAAAAAGGGCAGAAACAGTAACTATGCAATGGATAAGGTTCTAGGTCTTCTGCCTTTTTTTTTGGACTTCAAAACAAATTCTGTTTTGACCAAAATCTTTTCACTAACTTGTTTACTTTGCACTGTTGTTTTCAATAAATGAGAGCTAAGTGCTAAGTTRGTCTTCAGCTTTGATAATAATGATTCTGTTTATGAGCAAGAACAATGATTTGATGACTAATGTAACATTTATACTCCTATTTTAATGCCTGTTTTGTATACATGGTATTATTCACTGCAAAAGCAYGTCTTAAGGCTGACATTTTACACTTTACAAGAGCAAGGACTTTTTTTTTCTTGATTTGCTTTCTTTTTTGAAAGCCTTAAGTCTTCTCTCAGTTGCTCACTACAGTAATCTAGAACCTACACKTGGAAGGGATGGAGCTACATGGTTCCTTGAAAATAAAAGCAACCACCATTCTGGAAGAGAATTTTCATTTATGATTAGTGTGAAATTGGCAAAGAACAGTAAAAACCACGGATCAACTTGCAGCATCACAGTCCCCCGTAGCAAAATGCAAGGGGTCACACAACTGGTCTGTAGGAGTCAGTCATGCAACAGGTGATCTTGGAAATGCTATCAAAGTCCATGGTAAGAACTTCTTTAAGAAGAATATTTAAGTTCCTTTATCTTTTTTTTGGGTTTTTTTTTGTCACCATAAAAACTATCATTTGTGCTTACAATAATGCAGACAGGAGATATGATGTGCTCTGTGGGTGTCGCTGCCTAAGACACGGCAGCACGTTTACCCATTACAAACACTGACAGTGTGTAACAGTGAGTTGTGCCTCAAGTGGTGTWAATCATCCACACTGCCACACAGGGCTCTTCAAACATTCACCTCATACAGAGAGAGGAGGAAATACTTGACAAAATCAAAACCCATGTGAAATATTATTCAATTTTAATGGAAGATATTAAATGGAAATTTATAATTAAAGAGGATAAATATTAMATTATTTATTACTGAATTTTATAACTAGTTTGTGAAATTTATTTCAGAATCACAAACAGAGTGGCTTCAAACAATGAATAGATTGGGAACAATACATTTTCATCTAGATCTTTGGTGAGCACTACTTTGGCACCCTGGTGCCTTTTGGTTTTCATTTGTATCTTACTGAGACGAGCCTCACTTAACACAAGAAATCAGAAGAATAAAAACAATTCTTTCCTTCTTTCTTTCCTCTACTGGTATTCATATTCTAAATTAGACCTGTGAATATTATCACACAGAATATTCCAAAACAATCACCTCAYTTCCTGATACAACTCAACAGAGTTTTATTAGATGGATGCTTCAGGGACATGTAAGTAAAAAGTGTTCTAACACCTGCTCCAGGCTTTTGAGAAGTAATTGAGGCAAAACAAAATTCAGGCAATTTGCTCCAAGTCTGATTTTCCCTGCACTGAAAAATAAGCCCAAGGTTCCCATCAGAGAATTTCAAATCTTACTGCTGAGAGAGCATCATTCTCTAATGAGCTCTTGAATCATAATTAACATACAGAAAGATAATTACAATGTTTTAGAAACATTTCTTCCAGAAGGCATTTTAACATAACCAGGCAGCCTCAAAAACACACATAGAGCCATAACCTCTACAGACTGTAATTCAAACACAAGATTTGTTCCACTGGTTAACCRCAGCAGAAAACAATGAATCCACCAGATCCTTCTCTCATGAGCTTTCCTCTTAAATAATACATGTATTTAGGAAGACATAAGAAGTTTAATGAAAAAAAGTTACAGTGCACAGAAACCTAAGCAATGGCAAACAGGTAATGAACAAAGTCAAGTTTTTAATTTACTTAGATTTTAAACACATGCAGATAGGATAATTAAAATTCTGAACGTGGKACTGGATAGCACAAGACTATCTTTTATAAAGAATAAGAAAGTTCCTGCTGCTACCAGCAATATAGGAAAGAGGTGAGAAAACAAGTCTAATGCTTAAAAAATATTCATAATTTAAAATCAGCAAGGCTGGTTCATAACTCACATTTCCAAAACCTTTATATTTTTCTTTATGTGTATTAAAGTAGAAAAGTTTTGGAAGTCTTAAATAGTAAGTAGGGTTACACTTTGTCAGTACAAGATAATGTGAAATAYTGATCAGTCCAAAATATGATCTAATAATCTAATGCTAGAAGGGCAGAAGGCAAAAAGATTGATTTATTGATTGCAAAAATCTAGGCTATAACCAGAAGTGCAGCAAAAATCAGACAGTGATACATTTTCCTAATTGTCTCTGATTGGAAAACTAATGGAAGCAGTTGCTTTTGGAATTCCAGGGCAGTTTTCTTGATATAAATGAATTAAAAAAGGCTGAGGTGAATGAATGAATTCCCAGGTGGCTTTTCACTGAAGACAGCCACAGCTTCAGTCAAATATTTTAAGTTTTGTTCTTAAAAGTGAATGGCAAAATTGAAGTGTTGATTTATACACACACACACAGACATTCCAACATTCCAACCCTCTTGGGGAATGTTTGATATTAAAATCTCTAGATTGAACAGGTAAATACTAACTATATAGTGCCTGGAAAAGAACAAATCAAAMCCATTCCTTCTCATTATAACTAGGAAAGACATATTCAATGTTCAACAATTCAGTTTAATCTGTAATACTACAAAATTCAGAGTTAATGCACCTAGCATGGAAAATTGSCAAGCATACACTGCAAACCTCAGGTGTCCCCTCCAAACAAACAACTTAAGAGCATTATGAAATATGAATCTGTATTTACAGAATCTCTGCTATATTTCATTTCACAAATAGGTTGGTACAAAATCCAGCAGTATCTACTCTGTTCTGGGGCAGGAGCTCCACATCCAACCAGTGGCGGAACACACAACGCACAGTAACTATAAAAATATAATTAATATTTGACCCTTTTTAACTTATACACACAGGCAAATGAAAACAGTGAAAGTCAGTGTTATGATGACACTAGTTTATATTTTTAGATAAAGACTTTCTGATTTTTCTGCCCATTGAAATTTTTATTGCRTGCAAGTTCTGACAGTACACAGAACTCAGCTCTTGCCTTTGGCACGTAGTTTACCTGGCCTAGAAGTTTTCAATCTTGTTTTGAGGTGCAGCATGTTTTACTATCACTTTCTGCCATGCAATATTAACCTGCAATTGCAGGCGTTTGCTTTTCTATGTATACACATACATATAAACAACTGTTTTACAGAAAAAGCATTTTGAGTCAGAACAAACAACACTGGAATTCCAATCAAATGTCAACCAGCATTTGAAAAGCTTCACTGGCAGGTAGCTTCGCATAGGAAAATTGATCCAAAACAACGATGCTATACATCAGAAAAATATCAAATGCATGACTGAAAACCCATTTTTATAGCTTGCAACTAAAAGCAGTGYAAATATCACTTTCTAATAAGCAACTACACTGATTTCTGCAGAAATCACTTCAAAATAAATGTTATCCACTGGCATGTTTCTCATGTCAGTGAATATTTATGCTTTGCCACAGCGCAACCCATGCATCTGACTTACAAAAAAGCAGAACAGGTAATGTCAAGTCATAATAGATTTACAGTAACTATAACTGGAAACATACACTTAAAACTCCTAATTAAAAACAATAGAATTCCCGGTGATCAAGTTTATAAGTCTATAACCATATAATATTTTTTAAAAGGCMGTAAGTCTGGAAGAGTTTCAGCCATACCCTACACCAGGCTGGGTATATTTTACATCTTTTTCCCTCTCTTTCCCTTCTTAATGTAAGAGAGCAGAATCTAAAACAGAACTAGTACTTGAAGTTAAAATCACAGTTGGGGTATGTCATTTTTTTTTTTGTTTTATAGCTCTGAGAAGAAAAAAAAWTTACTGTGTGTACCCCAAGGACAAAAATATTGTGGGAAAGAGGTTTAAGGATACTGTGCTTGCTCTGAATGCAAAATATTTAATATTTAGAACCAAACATAATGCATGGCAGATGTTTAGGCTTGAATAAAAAAACAATTATTGACTTTTATCTTTTACTTCCTGTATAACCAGGCTGTTAGGCATAGATTTCACTCACATCTGAACCAAAAATACAGAAATAAAGGGGGTTAAAACCAAAGAAYTCCAGTACAAATCACATTTTTCCTTTCTTAGAGTTTCCCTTCTCTGTTTCCTAGAAAACRAAAAGCATCTAGATGTAAAGTCCTGACTTCAGTGAACCATATATCCCTGTACAAGGAATTCAGAGTTCAGTYTGAAATAAAGACAGATTCATGGCTTTATATATTACAGCTGTTATTATTTGGGTGGGGCAGGAAGAAAAAAAATCAAGTAGCAATTCTATCTTAAGCCAAAGCATKAAAAATTTGGGGAAAGCAGGTGAAAAACAGTGCATGTGTTATTTGCTCATTACTATTACACAATTTAAAGTAGTGACTAATTGCATGTTTATACTTTATGATGGAGTTTACATAGTAACCACCACATTCGGCAGCAAAACTTTAAAATCTGATTGTTATAAATAAAATATTATATAAGGGATACAATGGATAAAGTACTGTATTACATTTAATAACCTAGTTTTTGAATTCTAGAAAAAGAAAATAGATTTCACATACCTTTGAAATGTTACTTGATCGACTTGTGGAACGCCCTGGGGATTTGTCATTCTGGAAAACAAAATTAAAAGATGAAAAAATGTTATGTCATTTGGATTCTACCAAATAATTTTTATGATTGTGACAGCACAGAGATTCTCTTCCTCTATTATTCTTCAGTTTGGCTACCAACTGTACAATGGAAGACAATTCAAGAAATAAACCATCACAACAGTCTTGTGAATTACGTGAGTAAAAGGGTTTTTTTTTAAGTTTTGTAAGGAATTAATGCTATAATTTAATTACTTTTGGCTTATTTTGCACTTTTCTAGAAGAACCATTTTGAGTGAAAAATCAATGAATTGTCATAGCATCTCATGAAATTTGGTACTTAGGTATGAAAAGGAATGTTTCATGACAAAAATTAAAATTTCTAGTCACATATATATTTAAAAAAAAAACAAAACTATAATTCATCCTCTTAGAAAAATTAGCAGTACTAGATGACTTAATGGACAGACGTGTTCTAAGAACAACAAACTGTAACCAGGCTGAGATGTAGTTCAATTTAACACTGACTCCACCATCCCCTCTCCCTCTTGCAAACAGYACATACAYACAAACYAACACCATGGGCTGAAACACATCARTAAGTGTATGGCMAAGATACATTTCTACTGCACATGTTGGCTGTGGGTTTTTTTCCCAGCAATCCAAAGGAGGAAGTAGAGAAAATTTGTTCAGTATTTGTCCAGTATTTACACTTCCCTAGCAATAGATTCAGCTTCATTTACACTGRAAAGGTAAGGTATTTCAGAAATAGGGCTCATTTCCTTGGTAAACGCTTGTGTCWTGAGGGAGTCATGAAAATATTTTTCGCAGTATTTGAGAATGTAGTTTCAAACACTCAAGTGAAACATTCACATCAACATGACCGATTTTTACCTAGGAACTGAACGAGATATGGGGTGTGTAGGTCTGTCAGATAACCTTCTTGGAGGRACAGAGGTTCAAAACCCAAACTTGCAATCCATTCACCATGCAAACACATAMGTGCATCTATGGCCACAAGAGGCTTTCGACTGGACTATGACCCATCTCTCCTCAACCTGTATTTAAAAAAACTGCAGAAAAATACAGAGGCTGCCAGCTACAAAAGGCTAAATTGCCTACTGCATTAATGCATCTCTAGTCTAGAAATTAGTATTTCCCCAATGCTTTGTAGCACAGAACAGTTTTGTGGTGGCAAAAACAACCAAAAAGAAACCTTAGGCAATTTTTCAGGAAACATTTAGGAAAAAAACCACTTTTGTAATTTTTGTATTAAAAAGCCACTTCGATCTCAACCCCAGTAAGCACACCCATATGAAAAAATAATTTTTAAACTACTTGTTGTTTCATATACCTACATATYGCTCTTCCTCCAGACTGTAGGTGGCTTATGTTTTCACTCCATCCCTCAGTGCCATCTTTTTTTTTTGTACTGCAGATTTAATATCCTGAACCACCTCTCTTTCTACTTTGTCTTCACTAGCACTAAGTTGCACAAYGGACACTTGCCATCAAAATTGAGCATCACTGAGCTCCCTGGCCACACAGCACTCTCCAATTTATTCTATCATAGAAAGCTAATTCTCAGGACCTAACCACCGTCAGGCTTGTTTGTCAATCTCATCTTTTTTTTTAAGAAAAATTTAGAAAAAATTAATTCTTCAAGTTATGCATTCRTTTATTACATTTTGTCCTTGAGGTTGGCCCCACTTTGAACAGGGATGTGGAGTAGACACTTTCTGACCTGAAGTATCCTATGATTCAAATATTACTTTTGTGGAATATTATCCACTACAGCTTTGGTAATAAATTCATAATTGCCTATCCTTTCTCAACAACATTAAATATACACAGTTTAGAATGTCTGCATTCATATCCATAGAAAATACACTTTGGATATTCCGGATACATCATTCAGACGAGCTCTGCTTTGACCTCAAAATAATAGAAGTTATGGACCCATGAAATTAATTCCCTTTTTGTGGTTAGAAATTATAAATGGGCATCACAGATGAGAAACTCAGTGCTAAAAGCATGCAGCCTTTCTTGTCCATCACTGGGACTAAAAAATACGTTGTATTTTCTGACAGTGTAGTGAACCCTGGAATTCTACCTTTTTCTCTTTCAACAATCTGTCATTCAAGATTCGTTTTCAAAATCTGTTTCTTGGCTACAGCTCTCTATGCTTTTTACAWGATCCATTCTTCTCACTGGCACATTATCTCCTTCACTTGAGCTACAAGAAGCTTCTGACTCTCTAACTGAAAACTTCCAGCATCCACATTCTGCAAAGTACTGCTCATAYACTGAATGGCCTAAACAGAGAGAAAGAGTGCTGCCTCACCACTATTTTTTTGAAAAACAAATAAATAAATTTAAACATCATTACTAGGTTCAGGTATTTCATGGTGTTTTATCCTGAAAAGCATTGAAATAGAACAAAAAAATGTTGCACTAAGTAACAGTACATAAATCAAAGAYAGAATTCTTCACTGAAGTTCCTATTGAGCTTGCATGACTTTTCACACAACAAAAGAACACAACAGAAAACTTATGACAAAATCACTTTTGAAATGTGTCATTAAAGAGTGCTTGTGTACTTCTCTTTTAATGATTTATGTTTACAAAGTACTCCCATTGTTAAGAATAATTGATTTTGGTATAACTAACTGAAGAGAAACTATCTTTATTGAAGTATGTTTTCCCTACAAGCTTATTAAACAGTATGCGTTTTTTTGACAGATTCAATACTAATTTAAGTTTCAAAACTTAATGAAGTAACACAGAATATACTGAGGGGTCCCATGAAGGTCATCAAGACCAACTCCTGGCCCTGCACAGCACACCCCAGGAGTCACACCATCTGCCCGAGAGCTTTGTCCAAACACTCCTTCATTGGTCAGGCTTTGTGCAGGGACACCTTCCCTTGGAGCCTGTTCAGTGCCCAAACACCCTCTGGGTGAAGAACCTTTTCCTGATGTCCAACCTAAACCTCTCCTGATACAACTTCATACCCCTGGGTCCTGTCACTGGGCACCACAGAAAGGAGCAGTGCCTGCCCCTCCTCTTCCCCTCATGATGAAGTTGTATCCGCAGTGAGGTCTCCCCTCAGTCTCCTCYTCTCCAGGCTGAACACACCAAGTGCCCCCAGCTGCTCCTCATACTTGAGGCTTTCCCTCAAGGCCCTTCACCATCCCTCTGGCCCTCCTCTGGACATTCTCTAATGCCTTAATATTTTTTTTATACTGTGGTGCCCAAAACTGCACAGAACATGAGGTGAAGCTGCACCACTGCAGAGCGGAGAAAAGACATATCCAAAGGATATAACCAAAGATATATATATTCATAGATCTATATATACTTTTGTGTATCAAGGAAATGTCTTATTATATCCTTTGAATCAGATTATTTCTGAAGTATTATTTCACCTTTTAGAATGACAGTTCTCAGCAGGAATTATTTAATGTCTATGAAGAGGGTTTTTGATCTCAGTGACTGAGTTTTCCAAATTCATACATACACAGTTCTGGCCCTTGAGCAAAGCAAAAAAAAATTATTTAGCGAGATCTCTCCATAAAATTCTTAAACTGTATTTTCCTTCAGTCRACAAAATAGCAAAATAATTCCTCTGAAGACTCCTCCTGGACAGGTACGAGCTTTTTGGATTGTAGGTTGTCTTATGAAGACCACACTGAAATGCCTCTCCTTATTATSAGATATCCTGTACCAGCMGTATCTCATCTCTTCTATCCTACAYTACATCCYGCAAACACTCATCAGGTACCTTTTCAAAAATGTGAGGGCACAAAARTAAGTTCCTATAACTATTCTAACTGAATTTCAAGAAAAAATCAGTCTGTGTTTGTGAATTTCTTAAGAATTCAGTTTTACTAAGATTACTTACAAGGATATAATTAAAACGTAATTCAGCCTTCAATATAAACTCTGGGAGAAAGTCAAGGAAGAAATAATAGCACAAGGTTTTAGATTATGACATATTCATGAAAGTGCTTTGGGAGGAATGTTACATGCACCTGTTCCACCACATCATACAAAAAAAAAGAAATCTGTATCTAATTAGTAACTGATTATAAATAAGTGCAAAATCTTTTTTTGCAACAGTAAACTACCTTTTAAAACTTCATTTCCACCAAAGACTGGGTTTTTGAAGTGATATTATTTTCAGTGACCTTCTTAAATCTAAGCCAAATAAACTTTCTAATACTTAGATATAGCTTTCCCTTTTTTTTAATATATATATTTTGGAAATGTGACTTGCACTGACAAACAGATTTTTGTTTTTAAGGCAAGAGAATAAAAACTCTGGCTGGCTACTGGAAGAGGTTAGTAACAATAAATTTCTAAAATACTACTGTGAACATTTCAGGCTCTCATTAGAGASAGGAAAGCAGGAGATTAGCTGTAGCTTTCTGGCTCATATATAAATATTCATATGCACGGTTAATGATTTTAAGTCTTGCTGGGTAGCRCAGCACATTTGAAACAAATCCATTTGTCTGGTTTCTTTCCTTAGCTGCCCCTTGTTTTGCTCTGGCTTTGAGCATCACTCAAGCTGACCCAAGCACCCTGCTRATGGATTGCACTTCATCTCTCTGAAGTGAGCACCAAAGCATCAAGAATTAATCAGAATATCTCAGTTCACCAGAGAATCTTAAGCAACAGCTTCTGTCATACAAATACACCAACCCACCCCCCACAAAATAAAAAAACCCTTAGAACAAAATATTTTGTCTTTTTTTTTCTTTTTTTTTGTGGACTCTAATCTTTGCATCCCTGCAGTGTCACACGCTTCTTCACACACTTGTGCACAATCCTCACGCAGCCTTAGAGTTCCACACGTGATTTTAACAACAGATTTTCACCTGGAAGCCATGCCACAACACAAAAATTAATGTCTCCAAAATATAAGCACAACACAGGCCAAACAAACACAGTTTTGTCTGCCTAAAGTGCCTTTCCACATAGCACWCCCTCAATGCACTGCACAGGAGCCTCCTCTCAGCATGTTTCACTTCTAGAATTTTTAACAGGTGCAGAAACTGCTTTCCCTTTATGGYCTGAGCTATCAGATATGTAGATGATCTCAGGTAGGAACATCAGTCTCTGAAAGAACAGGAACTGACATTAAAATTGATGCATGGACTTGATATACTTATTTCAATACCTCAACATGAAAATGGAAAGACAGAATCACAAACCAGGCAACATTTGCTCTAACTGYTAAATAAAAACTCCAATGCCCATAATTAACTGAGACATAAACACACTGTCATTACTGGGTATCATGCATAATTTTACTGTGGAACCCAGAATTTTTTCAATATGAAAGAACTTCTGGATTTAAAGTGCCAACTCATACAAAAAATGGCTCTCTGAGAATATTAAAGATGGTGATACAGAGGCAACCCTTAATTAAAAGAACAAAGTATAGACAAAAATAACTATTAAAAAAATTAAATATCAACAAAATAGATGRAATATGTACCATTTACATTATTCATATATAATATATTGCATATATAAAAATAAAATATCTAAAATTATATAGTCAATTCTTAATCTATTTGTATGAATAGATATGTAAATGTATTTACTCTTTACTAATTATCTGCTACTGCTAATACCCAGAGTCAGAATAACACCGTCTCCTATGGCTACTGCTACATTATTCAAAAACTATTCACAAATTCAGTTTCTCGTGTTGGGGTCTAAATTTTTTAAACAAATACAAGCATATTATGATTTATTTATGACTATTTATGCCAAGTAGATAATGATAATGTTACCACTGACAGAGTATACACCCTGTCTCTTGGCCAATTTGGACCTGGACAGCCTTTTCTCCACAGGAAAGGAGATGGGGGAAATAAGTTGCTGRTGGTAACATCCTAACAAATTCAGAGAAACTGGCAATTCCTTAACAGCTTTGATGTGGGGAATTTGTATTCTGAAAGGAAGTCAAAGCAGATTTTAGCTCTAAAAAATACTGAGAAAACAGCCTACCATGAGCTGACACATATCTTTTATTTTCCATGCAATAATTCTCTGTGCTGCTACATATTTTATCTATTTTTTTCATACTTTCAAATATTCAAGTCAGACATATAATTCCTCTTATAAATAAATCAAACCACTAAATCACCAAATACAAWATTATTGGTAGTTAAGTTTATATTTTAAAATGTAAGAAAATCTATCTCCCTTTTTAGTAAATAACTTGCTATTCCAAGATATTTTAACTTCACTAAGAGGTTGAACATTCATGTCAAATCACCTACAAGGTCACTAGGGGAAAGGCAAAAGGAAAAGGTGAATCTAACAGACAGAAGGACTCTGTTGTAAAGCACAACTGTGCAAACCAGCTAATTATCACAAACAAAGCTTCTGAGGAWGCTGAAGCATTTCAAAATATCTGACTGTCATCTGTGGAAACAGATTACAACATAATCCAATGTGACATAAAAATAGTTAATTATCTTAGAAGCTGTATATATGCCACATTTATATATGGGTACAAGAGTCCATAGCAATAATAAAGGAACCTGTTTTGGTAGGTTCATGGTCTGTTGGGTTGGGTAACTTACATRAGAATAATGTACGGGTGCTTTACTTGTCAGAGGCGCTGTCACTTAYTGTGCAACGAAGAAATCTTTGTGGCCAGGTCTGCAGCACACAAGACTATAAAAAAATTACATGGGTACTTCYATTGTAATAACATTTGGAGTTAAACATTTTAGGAAATTATCTTCTTTTCCCCCCGTTTTATCCCCTAAACAAAAATATACAATGCCACCAACTGCATGGCACACATTGCTGTGTTACTTATGGCTGCTTCTTGCCCTGGTATCTCTAGCGTGCTAGGTTCCTATATCCATATCAGTCTCAGTGTGTCAGGGATTTTTTTTAAGTGTAAGCTGCTAATAAGCGTGATAAATACATCAGAATCTGATCCACCATMCTTTTGAGTTGAAAATGCTAATTACAATTTAATGAGGCTCAGAGCACTTTCCATCACAGGCCGAGTCAATAGCGTGCTTCCTGTTAAGGCTTTCACAGTGATGCTTTTACCTGCAATTACAGGCACATCTTCCATGTTACAACACTCAGTTACTTTCTCTATGTCACACAGATGTCCAAGGTCAAAACTTTCAATTTTCAAGGTTTTCAAGTAGGAAGAAATGCATCATTACAAAAAAAAAGAAAAAAACCCAGCATTGAATCAACATTGAAACAAAGCACAGGCACACAGAGAATACAGTCAGAAAACAGCACATACTAAACTCTCACCTGATGTAAGTGAAATCCCTTTCTCAAATGACAGAAAGGGCCAGATTTTACTTTGTACCATATGTAGCATAAAATAAAAAGTTCATAGAAATCCTTGCCAAAATTACAAATTAAATAAGCATGAAGCTGGGAATTTGTTCAACACAAATCAGTTAACAGACAATGTGTGTCACGTAGTTGCCCTTGATTTTTTGTGAGGTAAGAATCTAGTCAGAGGCTTTTACTGGAAAATTATTTTTGGCAATGCCTATTACGAATGAGAATGAGGTTTGTGCTGGTTTTGGCTGGGGTAATTTTGGCTGGTATGGGATTGTGTTTTGGACTGTGCTGGAAGCAGTGTTGACAATTCGGGTACATTTTGGTTGTTGCTGAGCAGGGCTTACAGAAAGTCAAGATGCTTCTGCCTCTCACCCCACACCACCAGCGAGGAGGCTGAGGGTGCACAGAAGCTGGGAGGGGACACAGCCAGGACAGCTGATCCCAACTGGACAAAGGGATTTTCCAGACCATATGGCCCATGGCCAGCATATAATGCTGGCAGAAGAAGGAATTTTGGAGTGATGGCATTTTGGTCCCCAAGTAACTGTTGGATGCATGATGTAACCCCACTTTCCTGAGAATGGCTGAACACCTGCCTGCCCATGGGAAGTAGTGAAGGAGGAGAAAATTGTTTTGCTTTGCTTGCATGTGTGGCTTTTGCTTCACCTATTAAACTGCCTTTACCACAATGCAGAAGTTCTCCCACTTTTACTTTTCCAGTTCTCTCCCAGCATCCCAACATACGTGAAGTGAGTGGGTACGTGGGGCTTACTTGCCAGCTGGCCTTAAGCCACAATTGGTTAAAGGAACAAAATAGAAAAAGGCCAGGATTTCAGATCAACATACCAGGGTGAGCAAGACTCTTGAAACAAAGAAGCCATGCAAAGCAAATAAAAGGCCTTGCTTATTCRTATCTCCTGCATTCTAGGAGCAAAGTGAACTTCTTCCTACTGCAGTTAAGATAACCACGAACTGAGGGTTGGAAATAGCCATAATTTCCTTCTGCACCTGCAAAGAGGAGCTATTTTGATTCAGTTCAGAAGCTGACAGCGATCATTTCCCTTCCCTCACTGAACACAAGAGAAAAACTTGAATAAATGTGAAACTGACCAAAGAACATCTTCCCCATCTTCCTGCTGCAGATTACATACTTAACCCAAGTTCAGAAGAAGGTGTGCAAAAATCCAGCCCCAGCCCCACACAATTTGTTTTGAGCACTTGAGCAAGTTACCACGGGACAAGTTTTCGACATAAGATGTTTGATCAAGTTCCAGTGAACTTGATCACAAASAGCAATAGAACACACTTTGGAAAGTAAATCTGGAGCAGCCAAGATGTTATCACACCCTGACTTGAATGGTCATGAAACATGATACGTTTCTATGTCCAAAGCATCAAATTATTAAATTAACAAAAAGAATTAAGGGGATTCGTAGAAACAAGTGCGGGTAAGAAACATCAATATTTGCATTATTCAATACAATGCATCCCATTTTTGACAAATGTCTCCACCTAGCTCCACTAGGAGGTGAAACTGCGTGGCTAAGAATAGATCTGGGCCATTAGCAGTACGCTACTGTGTGGCAACAGCCTGGTGGCAGTGGATCTTTTTGCTTCCTCTGTGTAGGGCAACACAGCAGAATGAACCTGCTGGCAGAGAAATTCACGGCACCCCTTTTTGCAAAAAACTACCCGAGTGTTACACCACACAGCTCACTTGCAAATGACAYGATCTATCAGACACTAGGGACAGCAACAGCCAAACCAGCTTGTTAACATACTAAACCACCCACAGTTTCACCTGATTGTTTTCATTCTTTAAATAGATGTCACATTTTCATAAGCTGCTACTTTCACTCACTGCATGCATCAGCTGACTGACCATACTTTAAGAAAAACCACAAGCATCTAACCCAAGGTTGTTCTCTGTGATTAGGTATTCCAAAATACTTGGCATGYAAAAATACACATCTAAAATAGTATCTGTCCTTGTTGACTCAGGAACTRTGTGGTGAACACCAAGCATCAAGCATAGCACTGCATGAAAAACCTATTAAAATTAGYTGCCTGTGATCTTCAGATTATACCTTGGATGCCTGTTTTATCCCAAGCTGGTCACATAGCTAAAAATTAAAATCTGAAAAGACAAATACAGGACAAGTGAAACTAGTCATTCACTTTTTATTAAAAAGTCTCAYAGAAAAAGCATAGGAAGACTATCATTTAAAGATCAACAAACTGCTAGTCAGTACTTCARTGACATACCCTGGTATTATCAAGATGAATGGAATACTATTCACAAGGGAGCTAAATGAAAAAATACAGAGGGAGAATATTAATTCTAAATGAAGAAAATATTATGAAAATAAATATTTTTATTTTTAAAGAAGAAAGTAAAKATAAATGAAAAGAGATGGAATGAAAAATAAACATGGGAAAATGTGTCCCTGGTTTTGTCAAAATATGGAACCACATTGTCTCTATTTCTCTCAAACATTTTCTCTACGCGTACAGGCATTTTAAAAAGCTTGCYCTTTAGAGATAAAACAGAAACCTACAGGGAGGGTGAGCAATTGCATGAATTAATTATCATTAAGTTTTTCATCAGAGAACTGTGCACTTATTGACACTCAATACAAGGCTACAACTTCTGTRACACAGTGGCTGTAGATTTACTTGYCTCATTTRGAAATACATATTGGCCTACAAACATCTTATTCATGTTTTTGTTTTCCTCTGCTATTTTCCAAGTTACTTCTCTTCAGCAAAAACATGGAGCTTTAAATTATTATTGTATCAATGTCTAACTGCACCCTTGGTGGTTTAATTTCCACCATCTCACTATGTTAATTACAGCACTTTAGTTAAAACAGGGAGAATTAAGATAAATTAGAATTGTCAAAATCACGTTCTGCTACTTGTTTGCTCATGTTTAAATTACCTGGGAATTATAAACAGCCTGCATGATTGCACCAACACTTGATTTACATTTATTTTATGGAGACATGCTATGGGGTTTTTGTGTTTGGAGGCAGTTGATAAAGACACCTTACCCAGGAAAACTGAAAATCTTTTATACTTCTTTTTCTTCATATTTCTCAGGTCTAGAAAATGAAGGCAAACACCACTTCCCTTTTTTTTTTTTTTTCTCACCAAAACACAAATGCAATGAACAGCCTGCAGGCTTTAATCTGTCGATCTGTTTTTCTAATATCACACTAGCTGTTCAGTTTACTTTGATTACTTCTGGACAGGTGTGACACATATGTCACTGTACATATCTTGGTTTCAAATATGAAGTAAAGCAATTCCTTAATTATATCTCATTTTCACACCAAGTTACCCTTCTTAAATGGGTTTGACATASAGAACAAAAAAGTGAAATAGAATCCTCCTCACTATGACATCAAGTTATCATTTTGTCTCTCTTCTGGGATGAAAAGAATTGCAGCACAATAAATTTCAGTGTAGCACTGTTACATCAAATGTGTCTATTACTTAGACATTACTATCATTTACAGATAACGTATTTAAGGATTTTCATCCTTAGTCAATAAAGGATGTCTTTTTATTCTYCTTGTACAACATGACAGTACTTTGGTACACTGTGATCCCCAGTCTGCTCAGAGGATTTAAGGGAAGGTAGTTTGGATTTACTTTGGGAATTGCGCAGGAGAAACTAAAAAATTCTCAAGGGGTTCAAAACAACTTGCAAACTTTAGAACACTCTGATGGAATAAGGTACTTCCCACCTGGTTCTTTTGAGATAGTCACCTGTTYCTCCAGTCTCCTACATACACTAGGCACTGTGTTTATTTTCCAAACCTCCCAGTACAAGATGCAACTTCGCTTTTCYGTAAGATTCAGTGAATTGAAGAGAAGGCTTTTCATTGCCATTTTGAACTCCAAYTAATGTTTGTTCCATTGTCTGAATGCTCTTCATTTTTCTCTCATCAGTAGCATCCTTTTCTTATCCTTCAGGATGTTACCCCAAACATCTGGTCTCTGCAGTGAACCTCTCYCTTGTAAGAACACTCTTGGTGGTCGGTACACAAATTTCAGCAAATAGTTGTTAGTTCTTTACAAGAAAGTAAAGAGTGTGGACCATGTAATTTGATTTTTATTKCATAGTACGGTATGCATTCCGATTTATCTTTGTTAAACATGACTGTATGAAGATTTTTTAATTGAAAAGACCAACTAACGAGTTGAAAAAGATGGAATTCGGGGACCACTTTGCCATCTGTGTTTTTGTGACTTCCTGGATTCCAGTCACTTAGTACCAGAGATGARAGGTGGTCAAGTAGTTTTCTAACAGCCAAGTGTTTATCAAAGGACAAAAGTTTAATTAAATACACAAARTCAAAGTGCCTCAATTACAATAGAGCTATAAAACATCACCTTATTATGTGCTGTATGTTCAATATCATCCTTTTTATATCTGCTRTCTAATTAAAGTTTTATGTCTTGATGTTGTACATTGGTGGCCAGGATTCCTACTTCTGAATGCAGACAAGAAATCATAAATGTTACCAGCTGAGTAATTTATTCTGTACCAGCAGGCCCTGTAAATCTTGGTGCTGTAGGCTTAGCATGTCTGAAACCTTACAATCACAAGCTGAAAATAACAAATTTAATAACATGAGGAAACTTTATGCCAGTTGAATCCAAGATGCACATAGATTCCATACATATATTCATTAGCAACTTTCCTATTTCTTTTGGAAATCCCTAAATTCATCTCAATGTGCAGATTAAACAATGCACACATCAGGCAGATTTTGGCTTATCATTTAATATAATTAGATTAATTATTATGTAGTTTGTAATTTTCAACAGAAATGCGAACATGGATACTCATTTCTCTTTAACCATCAAAGAAAAATATTAGGGCCTGAATGACAAAATTTCTGTAAAATTCTTTTCAATCAAGTTCTGTATGAAAGGTCATAGAGAGATATGTGTACTCACAGTAAAAGGTATAGAAAATTTGACAAAAGACAGTTAAAGTGTGTCTCTACAGCCAGTTTTGTGCTTTAGACTAACTGTGAAGTTAACCCAAATCTTCTTTCTATGTCCTTCAATCTATCCTWCATAAACCACAGAATCATAGAATTGTTTAGGTTGGAAAATACCTCTAAAATCACCAARTCAACTGTTAACCCAGCACTGCCAGATCTACCACTAAACAATGTCCAGAAGCACCACATSCACATGTCTTTTAAACAACTCCAGGGAGGGTGACTCAAATACTTCCCTGAACAGCCTGTTCYARTGCTTGATCCTTGTTWCAGCTACCTCTAGAATATTTTTGGTAGGCAATTTTTTTCCCTCTGCTTTCTGAAATATTCATTATATTCAYCAATGAAAGGAGCTCTGGAAATTACAATTAATTTGGGCTTATTTGTAGAACTCACAAGCCCTACTATTGCTCTATATTCATTTGTTCAGCCAGGGGATGGAAGGAAACTAGTACACAAAAGGGCTTTTGTTTTTGTTTTTATCCTTTAGAGCTACCTTGGTGTTTAATAAAAAGGCTGAATGTTGGTTCTATTTTCCACATAAAATAATGCAAGTAAAAAGAAGTTAGGAACACAGTATACACCTATTTGTTAGCAAACTTGCCAAGAAAGTCATACATATTCATGACAGAAGGTTTCTACAGACAGACATGACCTACATTTAGTSTCAAAGATGTGCTGAGAGATGGGCACGTACAGCACAACATTTACTGATTACTCCTTCTTAGCAGATTTTGTATTATRAACAGAAATCTCTCAGATGTAAAGAGAGGGGCTAAGCAAGAGAAAGGTTGGGGAAAACAGATTAAAATGACWGTCTCCTGGTGGAGAAAAAACATTACACTAGCAAGAGAAGATTTTACTTTTGAGAGCCCAATTTCTGATTCTAGATGGTGGCAAATGAATGAACAGAAAAATAAGACCAAAATACAAGAAGTGGCTCCACCAAGATATCTGATTAACTGGAATGCAAAGACTTTGTAGGCAGTTATTAATTYCTGCCAGTCAGACCTTCATGCCTAATAAAAAGTCCCTGGCACAATTAGGACAAACAATAATTCAAACTTTCCCAGGGTGGCTATAAATAACTACTTACCAGAATACAGAATAGACTACATTTATTTTATTAATATCTGTTAATTACTGCACAGAAGTTAGACCAATGTATTGGGAGTAACAACCTGACACTACAATTGACTTTAGCATTTGTGCACAATATTCTATGCATTTACGTGTTTGTCTTCAAGGTTGTAGCTGCTAAAAATGCCATTTAAATTATCCAGTCTCTTATTCATGAAACATTTTAATTACTGCCTTTAATATGAGTTAATACCTTACACTTTTCATTTTTTTCCATTACTGTAGGCAACAATGAGTCATGTGTGATTTCGTTCTATTCTCTTCTGTGCCTTCTCACCAAGGAATCCTGCCTTGCTTAGTCACTGCACAGAGTGAAATGACATTACACCCAAATCACTAGTGCCATTTTCTAAAATAAAATAGAATAACTAATATAATAYCTTCCTCACATTTCAATGAATTTCACTGTAATAAATGCTCCGGAATACAAAATATTCTGCCACTTGTATCTGAAGCAGGTATTTAAGTGGTGACTTACACAGAGTYAAATGGAGACTTGTCCCCTGAAGATTTGGCTCATTCATCTCAGGTAGAGGTCCACATTTGCAATCTAATGCTCACAGAACACCCTCAGCAACATGCCACCTTTCAAATTTTTGGAAGCCTGCCCTGCCAGCTGTGGCAAACATTGGTTTATATAAATATAAAAATGCAGATGGTATTTASGTGATTTGTCTTTTAGGTCTAAAAAACCATCTTTAGCTCCAAATGAAYTTTTTTCCCTCATATAGAAACAGTAATCTTTCCAATTATGACTATTGATGCTGTGCTGATTTTTGCCTTGCTGACAAAACAGCAAGAAGGGTTGCAGAAAWAGGCATCCTTGCAGTGATACCACAGGAAAAAAAAAAATAGATTTGTCAGAATCTACCCTAAAATACAATCAGAGAGAYGACAAGTTAATTAAGTTTCTTAAGTAATCTTGCCAATTATTACTAKAGACAAGCAAAACAAGGATTTCACAGTGTGAGATAGTAAAGAAGAAATTAGAGAGAAAAGCCTCTGAGGAAGGATTAAGGATTCAGTTTTAGGTCCTSATATTTTTATTAAGAATTTAACTGATTACAAATGATGAGTGATCAAGCAAAAACAATGTAAATGTATKAAATCTATATTTGTTTTTCTTGTTTCCAGAGTTGAGTTTTTTTTAAAAAATAGCACACAGAAACTAATTCCACAAAACATGTTTGTGCTTTAACTTAGAAGGACCATGGAAAACTACAACAATGACCTGGAAAAGAGGGCAGTTTAGAGAAAATGTCATCTCAGAATCGGACAATTTCATTTATCTTCTCTGCTGTTCCCATTTTACAATAAAAGACAAAATGTGAAGATGTAATTGCAATATTCTGTTTTCAGTTTACTTTAGTTCCTTCCAAGCTCAGCTGTGTGCTTCACCACTTCAGTAATAAAYTAAAATTTTGTCTAATTCAGGACAAGGATACCAATGATCCACTACTCCAGTGTGACTCCCAGTARTATTTAAAACATATGGCTTCTTGAGTATGCTTCAAATACATGTCCTGGTTGGAAGGTTAATTAAACTATGATTCTATCTGTTTTTCCAGTTGTAAAGGTCAGTATCCAGATTGAACCTACACTGAAATGAAATTAACCTTTTGCATTCAAAGAAAGTAGATGTGCTAAAACCACTGAACTGTGATACATCCAAGCTCTACAGCACATAACTCAGCTTACTCATCCATATTAGAGACAAACTAAGGAGGAAAGATAAGGACAAACTGACAGAACTTCTGAAAACTGTGCCAATTAGCAGGATGATGAATATAACCTCATACTGTGATTACATGGAGAAACTTCACTAGTGATAAAAGGATAAAATATAATCCCTAATAGCAGCTCTGATATGATTTCTCTTTTAAAATCAATGCACACATGTTGGACAGGACAGTGGAAGCCCCTTCCCATTATTTGCAAAAACACAGGCATAGCTACTGTTCCTGTGAATAGGAACATCTCAGCCACTAACTTCTCAGTCTGCACGACTCACAGTGAGCATGAAGTGAGATCACTTCCTTCCCTGCTTTATGCATCAGGGAAATTGGATTAAAATATGCTCAGAAGACTCAGATAAAAGCAGAAGATTAAGTGCTATAAAGGTAAAACATGTTAAGTCTCTGAGTGTAAATATCTATTAGGCAGAGAATAACAGCTCTYTGTGTAAGGCGATCCATGTGGGAGAGAAGTCATGTAAATGTCCCAGCTCTCCCTCATAAAACAGATAACATTATCTCCCTGGAATCACTGCCTACGACATCTCCCATGGTGCAATTGGCCTCTGCAAGTGGCTGGAAAGAAGAAAGAGCACAGCTGGATTTTCTTCCCTTCTCAAGTCTGTATTTGAGCTGTTCACTGTGAATCTCCACAATGTAAGGAGAGAGCAAATGARATTAGCCCCTAATTGCAGAAACATTAGGAGATACTTCCAGTGAAAAAACCCTTAACATGGCCTTGCTGTGAGTCTCTCAGTTGTGTCATGGCAAAAATTAGCACCAGGACCCCCAAATCAGCTATAGGATGTGAAAGGTCCAAGGAAGAAATCCCCACCCTGCCCCTGAGATGCTCAGTCAGTACCAAGAATCTATTGCTCCACTTTAAACATAAAAAGAACAGTTATTTTTACACCACATCAAATCCTTTCTGTAAGACACTTCTGCTCTTTAGRTGCAGGATCCAGCTTTGAGTTCCTACTTACATCACTTTCTCTGTTCAGTTTTACAGTGCACTTCTCCAARGGCTATAACTGGTACAAGTTCTTTTGTGGTACTAAGAATCTGTGCCATGGAACAGGAGTACTGAATGCAAAACTGCATTTTTACAAACACTGGAATTTGACAGTAGACACTGGGATACTAGCAACTTCCCTTGCATCCTAAAATAAATGTGTTCCTACATGTGCAGTTTATTTACCTATTTAATASAGTTAAACATTTACCTGATAACCCATGAAGGTGCTCCCTTTACCAGCACTGAATCAGGGACCTGAGTTGTGCGCTTATCTGCACAAAAAGCTTGTATATTTGGCAAATAAAAAAAAAAAAAACTCTGCTAAATTAAGGTCAATTTTCTCTCATCTTTTACTCCCAGGCACTTAAAAAAGCCTAAAGAGCAAATAATGACAAATACATTAAAGGGCTTGTGATATTTTTAATGATGAAAGTAACACAGGAATACCATCAAAACTTTCATTGAATTAATTATGGTAAGACCCATATTTATTAACTATGTACTCAAAATGTACTATAAGCTGTCAGCTCTGCTGTAACAACTGCTGCTCTACAGAAATTCCACCATACAATATATATTTTTACTTAGGATAGACTGAAAAAAAAAGAAGCACTTTCATCTCAAAAGTACTTTGCTTTTCCCTTTGTCTTACCTTTGCAAATTCATCTTGGCCACCATGAAAAACTATTTTCTTGCCACCACTGGCCAACTGTTGACCTTTCCTCTATTATGCTCTAAGCCTCCTGTGAAACAGTTTATCAATTCATCTAACCAAGTCAAGCANAAAAAAAAAAAAAAAAAAAAAAAAAAAAAAAAAAAAAAAAAAAAAAAAAAAAAAAAAAAAAAAAAAAAAAAAAAAAAAAAAAAATTGAAGCCTTATTCTGTTATTTAGCTGGTAGAATAATTGTTGAGCAATGGGTGACCTACTCAGGTCTGACTGTGTCACTGCAGAATATCATGTTCTGTTTGGAACTGTCAAATCAAATTCAGATATAACAAAAAAAAAGGTTATGTCTATCCAAAACTGCAGAGAAATTAACAATAATATTAATACATATGAAAATTACTGAGATTCATTCATACCACTTTGAAGCTCAAAATCTTCAGAGTCTCAAATTTTTGCTGATGAAGCAGTTAGACAAGAGGTTTTTTTTATGCTTTCCTTCGCAAATATGTATTGTTCCTGACTTCAAAATTTGAGGTCAATTTTCACATTGAATTCAGTAGCTTTTAGTGTTGAAAATCTAAATGTACAGTTGTGAAGGATACCTACAAAAAGTTGAAGTTGTTTACATGTGATGAAAATGTGAATATACCCTCTGGGTGATTATATTTAAAAATATGTTAGCCAAGAAAAGAAATAAAAAGACAATAAACAGCAGCAATCCTCTTTCTTCCCCCAAGAATGAGAAATCTGCTGGAAAATTTCTGTGATCAATAGGTGGAATGGCCTTTGTACAAGAAACAACCAAATAATTGTTTAAGGATGGACAGAAATCAGTTCAAATGTTATATGGCTGCAAAATCCTAAAAGACATAGAAAACAGGAAATTATTTTCCAGCCTACCAGCCTACAAGAATAAGAGAACACCAAATATACAAGATAATAATAGATTTAGAACAAAGCAAGTACCATAAGTGGGTAATGTGTAATAAGCACATCAGAAATTTTTCACAGTTTACAGAGGATTAAAAAGTGACTGAATATACCAGCGGAAGGAAAGTTCATTCCAGGGGAACACATAAAAAATCATTTCTTGGCTAGGAATTCCCTGAGCTGCAATATACTGGATGCCAGGAGAATGTTCTGGGGACTCATGCTAACAGCTCCCCTCTTACCTTACCCTTCTCACAGCATTCACAATGAGCCTCTGTCTGCGACAGCACAGCRGTTACATGGGCTTTTAATTTGTCTTCATTTGGACCTTCTTACATTAATAGGCATAAATTGGRTAATTATCAGAGTGAAATCTGTCATTTCAATTACCAAGATGGGGATAAATGAGAACTTTTCACACAATACAACTGTTGTGCAATATTATGTATGACAGTATTTCACTAATTTGAGTGCTGGAAGATAATGTCACTAATTCAGCCCTGGAAGATATCTTTGCAAATGCAAAGCAAATTATTTAGCTCCCATTAACTTAAAGCTACTGGAAGTAACTTTACTTTCTAATAATTGGAACTTCAAAAACCCTGAAAATTGTGAGGAGGTTTTTTTTTTTTTAATGTAAATGAGGGGTTTTTTTTTAATGTAAATGTGAAAATCTGCAGTAAAAGAAACCTTTCAGGAATTCAGACTGTTCAAAGGTAAGATGAAATCATATGTGATGTGARTCCTTGACTGTTTATCCATCTGTATTTGGGGAAATGGTGAGTCCTTCATCTGTAGCTATGTCTACACTTCTTCCTCACTAAGGCCAGAGCAAATTAAACAGTCCTTAACTTACGACATTTTGAAATTTTTTTACCGTTTATAGGAAACTAAATTCAATCATTTGCAACAGCTGAGCAAAACCCCAAAAACATATAAAAGGGGTTATAAATACAGTATAATGGAGCCAGGATTACTTTTATTTTATTTTTACTTTGAAGTTAGTTGGGCAATTTGTTCTTAGTGAGAAAAATAGTGCTAGAGATCAGCTTTAGTAACARACTAGTTCATTTTCAGTCATTTAAATTAGCTTTCCATTTCTTCAAAGCATGGTTTTCAGGAGTTTATTTTCTTCATTTCAAACCAGYGAGAATATTCTTACACAAGATACTTCACCTCTGTCAGTATGGTCACACTACTTATTGCTTGATAACAAGATCTACTTCAATTGCCAATTAGTAGTAAAAAATACACAGTAAACCATAAAAAATTTGACAAACTATAAATAAGCCAAAGGTGCTTSTAAACAAACTTACTCTACAGATTCTGAGTGAGATAGATACCTGATTATYCMCACTACTACTTCCTTAAAGGTAGGAGAAATCTACAGAATACCCTATATACMTTTCTTAGAAAATAAATCATCATCATCATGATGCACATTTTGAAGGATGCAGATCTATGGTATTTTACCTTTGTTCAGAATTTTTAATTTTAAAATTTTTAATTAAAAACTGTTTCAATAAAAAAATTATCAGCATGTCAGCATGCCCGTATTAGGCCTGCAGAAAAAAAATAGCATCTCAGCCTATTTGCGACACAATAGTTTATCATGCTAATATCTCTGCACATTCTACTTAGGGCACCACKTTACACAGCATATTGTTGCACTTAACATTGCAAACTTAAAATTACCAGGTGTGTAATATGGCAGGTAATAGCCTTTTTTGCTCCCAGGTACCAAAATCAGAAATGAAATACTCAGATGATATCCCAAATTCACAGTGTGCACATGTAGCTAAAGAATTTTACAACAGCAGGCGGGCCTTACTCTGCAAGCCACTCAAAGAACATCAAGGACTATCTAATTCTTTGAGCRCACTTTATAACATTTATGCAATGGGACCTTTATATAGAATAACTGAGTTTTTCCAACCTTCTAYGAATACAATGCAGAAGTTAGTCAAGAATGCCTCACATAAACACATATAGGTACCACCGCAAAACCATAAATACAGAGTCAATAGTAATGATGGTTGAGACTCTTTTTCAATTTTCTGTTTATTAGACATTCTTGAAAAAAAGCCATTTCATAAGGTTTGCAGAAAATTTCATTTGGAAAGGAATCCCACTCACCTGACAAGAGAGGTTAGTTGTTTGAATCAGTGTATCCAACTGTGTGTTGTCTGATTCAAACCATAAAACTTGTAGTTGTCTTGGGACAATACTGCCCTATTGCTGGAGAAGAAAGAAATAAAGGGGGAGGGAGGGGAGAAGAATCCTAGCATCATCCTATTGTGAACAGATTCATTCTCTGTTGTTTTGGAGGTGAGCAAGGTTTTTTCACCACAGTATGCTTTGAAAAACTTTACTTAACACACCATTATAGTTYTGAACTAACCTCAATTTAGACATCACTCCTGCATGAGATAAAGGAGAATCATCATCAGAAACTATACTCACTTAGTAAGTTCCTTGCTAATGGGCAGGATAACTAAGAATAGTAGCTCTCTTTCTCATTCTAATTTACAGGTCACAGATAAAACCTGTGTACCCCATACTAGTCACTCTGTCCTTTCTTAATACCCTTAACTTGTCTAACAAAAGTTTCAGGTGGTTAATTTAAATACTTCAACTTTTTTTTTTTTTTTTTTTAAAGACCTTTGGTGATCTTGGTAAAGAAAAGATTTCCAGATACATTTTGATAAATGAAACCAGATGCTTAATAGTGATGTGGGAATATAATTCTACATGATGCCAGCAAAGAAGGATGGAGGGGAGGGACAGAAGAATTATGCCATGAATGCTTCATGTTGTGACTCCTGAGAATAATTATTCTGAAAACTCTGATGAACAGATTAGTGCTACAAAATTTCATTAGACACTGCACTGAGTATTGTACAGAAAATGTGAAGGAACTGAATGAACAAGCAAGAAAAAAGATAAAATAGAGATAAAAGAGAAAGCTGATCTTTATTAGTCCTAAAGACCTCTACTGGTCCAAGAGACTCAATTCATAGCCCCACAAGTGCCTAAGATGAAAAGAGACTTCAGAYGAAACATTTAAAGAAGCAGACACAGTCTCAGTGGCTCTGGGAAAAGAAAGGGAACTATCAACAATATGGACAAATATTAATTGTCTTCTCATCCCCTTGCCCCCAGATTTGACTGTGGGAAAGAAAGAGAAGATTAACTCCACATAAAGCAAGGAAAGACCTTCACATTGTGGTACTGACAAAATGATAATTCAGCCCAACCATGACATTAAATCACGCACTCCATACAGTACCTCTTGCACTACATGCAGTACCTATTGTTCACTTGTATTGAACTTACTCTTCTGGGAACTCAGATGCTAACAGCTCATTAGCCAACTTACCCTTTCTGGAACTCAAAGTTTGTCCATCCTTACCCCAGCTGAGTAGCATCTTGACATTGTTACTCAGATCATAACAGAAAATCCTGCATTATGAGAAAGTTATAATACTCCTAAATCAGTTTGCTATGACATCCAGTAGGTGCATGGCCTTCCCGTGCTGCTGAAGTAATRTATCCTTATCTTTCTTTGAGCTGAACTGCTGAGCTGCTATTTCCAATTCTGTTACCATTTTTTTTTTCTTTTTCCTTTTTCTTTTTTCCTTTTTTTTTCCTCCCCAGGCCTTGAAGTTTAGGCTCAAGCCTCTAGGTTTAATGTAAACCTTTTTGAGTCAGAATTCCTGAAATGTGGACAAAATGAATAAAGTGTTCTGGAATTTTTGTCTARGCCTTAATCCTGATTTACATGGTCTCATTCCTGTGGTTTACTCGCACACTYACAGTTTCAATAAACATAGATTTTAATCCTGAGAAAGATTCTCCTGAGGAATTCATAACAGCATACTGAACATTTTTCTGAAAGTGTTAATTTTGGATGCTGTAAAACCTGTTTTAAATCCCTATATCTAACTTTCAGTATTTGCAGTGGTAAAACAAAAAAACAAACAAAAAAACCCAAACAAATAAAAACCTAACTAGCTTTGTACTAGTTGCTTTTACTTTTTCTACCATGTAAAACTTTTTCTATCATGTAAAATACATCCCTTACTGAACTTTGAGCTTCAGTATCTTTGAATGCAACTAATTTCTAGCTGAAAACTTTATTTCTTTATTTCCCTGTACAAGTCCTTCTTTTCACTATTAAAATGGTAATTGCTATTCTTATTACACAACACATTTGGTCTAGCATAGTACTGCATACAAAATAACTGTTAATCCAAATACTTCARTAACAGATTTCTTTATAAGACTTTTCTAAACTGACTCTAAAAGAAATATGCATCCTTTCTGAAAGTTATCAGGGAAATGTCATCATTGTGCTAGGCACTGATGAGATCACGTCTGTAATAGCAAGAGCAAGGACAGAAACATAAGAAAGATTAATTGAAACTGAACTGGGGGCAGAAAGGCAGTAGAGTCATTAGAGAAATGGAAAGCCAACACTCCTAGAAAGGCTTAAGGAGTTTCATTGGTTCAGATTATCAAAATCATGGCCAAAAGGGGATAGCTGCTATGTATAAATACTTCTGCAATAGGAAACTAGAGATGGGAAAATTTAAGATAAGCCTCATRTTGCACAAATTAAATGGGTTTAAAATATCCACAGAGTAAATTTAGGCTAAACACAGAATATTCTGAATTGCTAGAAGAACAATTTCTCAGTAAAAGGAGAAAAAATGCACCTTTTTACAATAATGAATAACATGAAAATCGCAGCAGCATATGACTGACTCCATGATGGTGTAAGTCACCTCTAAACATGTATTTTCTTTTGGAAAGAATAGATTTCATTAGAGAGAATGATTAATTTTCACCAAAATTGCTGCTTAGTAGRAATTGTTTTACTTCAGTCTGCCTTTCACTGGAAACATGACTTTTTAAAACTTCAAGTTATTAATGTCAACAAAAGGATAATTTTTGTTTCAAACTTGGCCAGAATRATGAATGGCCTGATCAATACTTCCAATGAAAAAACTATCAAGGTTTTAATTTTGAAATTCCTATGAAGCATAAAATGGCAAAAACACTGTATTGCCGTCTGCTCTCAAGAAACTGTATGGTTGTACAACCTCTCAGACCTCGGATTACATATATCAAGACAGCTTATTAAAGATTTTGTAGCTGTAATAGGTAAAATACAGTATAAGTAAGGCAATTGTGGCAAGTAACCTGAAAATCAAAAACCTGGCTCCATGTTCCCTTGCTTCAAACACAGTAGCTCAATTTTCCACTGAAAGTGTAGATATACTTTTTTATTAAATTGGGCAGAAGAGCTCTGTTTTCAGMAAAAAACCCATATTTTTTAACACCAGGCATTTTGCTAAAAGCATTCTTCAGGAACGTGATAAAAAATTAGATACTGTATCCAAGATGGAAATCTGGTACTAAATTGAACCTGAGATTAACAGTTAATTCTTTTATAATTCATTATTTCCTATGCACTGAATAATCCTTTAGTATCAAAAGAACTTCTCCCTTTTTTTAGTTAGCCAGTTTCAAAATAATTAACAAACACATAAAACTTGACTCCGTATCTCCTCCGTGTTTTCAAAACAGCTCAAGGACTTTATTAGTTACACAAAGGATTTGGGCTTCTCTMATCTGGCATTTCTCTTTGTTCATCCAAAAGCTATTTACATTCATTGTTACTTTTCCTTTCTCAAACACATTTGTGACTTCTCATTCTGTCTTTCATACACTAAACACTCCAACAGAAGTGAGCTTCAAAAATGTATTTGTGAATATTTACTCAAATGCACATTGAGTTTAGCTACTTTAGCTTGCTAAATATTTATTGCCTTGTACAGCAATTTACTGTTAAATTCTAAAACTAATTACTAGCATTTGCAACAAATATGCATTTTTTCAAGTTTTCCCTGGAACAGTTGTCAATAAGACTATTCTTATACGGATAAACATTTTTATTCAATATATTCCCCATGCAAATAAACTATTATTCCCAGCTATGAAACAAACTTGCATGACGTTTCCATTACAATTTTTAACTCTATGAATTCTTGATTCCCTCTTCTTTTGAAAGTGATMATTAAATCTGTTATTTAAATCTTTTTAAAGCTATTAGTAAAAGGTATAAAAATAAATTTTGACCTGCTCTTTTTTCAATACCACCATTTGAGTAAATATGACCAGCTGGACTGACTCCCCATTTTTTGTAGTGAATTTTACATCTTAATGTTACTTCAAAACTTTGAAAGAGCACTATTTTCAATTCAACTTATAGGATAAATTAGGAAGCAAAAACCCTGAAAAGAAGACTTCACTAGATCACATTAATTCATTAATAAAAAATATGTATTTTATTTATGGGGGAAAGTTTCGTCTTTCCCTGCAGCATTTCTATACTTCACAGACAATTCCACAATTGTCAGCTCAGCTGACATGGAATGATAAACACAAACAGTTCCAAAGTCTGTACCATTTTATATTCAACTTTCATAAATGATGCAAACACCAAAATACATCTGCTTTGATTTTGTAACAACATGCATTTCACTGATATATTAATATAAAACATACTAAGCTGCAAGCTATACAACAAACCCTGTACCTTAGGACACTGTTGAATATCTAAACTCTAATCTCTGTTTCTTTTATTTAACTCTGGTAATAGGATATAATATTGGATTTCCTCATTTGCTTTGGGTGCAATGATGGGCACAATGATAAGCACGCAATTAAAACCAAAACAGAAATCTGCCATGCTGTTAGAACTCTGATTCCATCCGACCTAACCCAGAAATGAAATGAGAAACACATTTAAATTGTGACAGCAATGTTATAATGAGCAAACTGAATTTTACCCTTCAAATCAAACCATGTCCAGTGGGCAATGCATCACAGCACTCCTTTCACCTAGAAGAATCTCAAAAGTTAGTCTCTGACAAATAAAGAAATTCAGCTAATTGCAGAGCCATCATGTTTTTAACTACTCTCTGCTGATTAGAGATTATGATGGCTCTGCAATATTGATGAAGAAATTGAAAAAAAAAAACAAACCCGTTTTAATTTTTCCCTAAATGAAGGAGATCCAGCAAGCCTGGCTGTTTTTTTCTTTTTTAAGGGAATCTTGGTTACAGATCTGCAGCACTGCAACAAGCTCTGCTGACACATACTGCCTTGTTATGGTGCAGATTGCAATGCAGGGCACGTGAAGATTTGTACATTAGTGCATTATCTCCTCTCTGTGCTCAGCATTCAGCTTATCGGATCAACTAAATGCAATGGTGCCACCGGTGATCCATTCAGACTTGATTTACAATAGAAAAAATAACATCTAGAATTCCCATTCCATTTGGTAACAGCATCAAAAGCTTTAATGCAATTCTACACATTCAGTGGAATGCTTCAGCTTGAATGATCTGAATTGCTCATCGTTGGTTTCATTTATTTCACCAGTAAACTGAGCCCCACTACGTGGGCATGGCTAGACAGCCACAAAATTGCAATGAAGCCCTTGTAATACTGGAAATACATGAAATAATAGWAAGTGCATGATGAAACACTCATGCTCCTGGTGGATGGTGCCACCATAGTGAGTMCTGTGCCTGCCCACTGCCAGAAGGCTGGAACATGACATGAAAATGCTGAGAAAGTCAATTTCTGTTTAAGAGAAAAAAAAAAAAATTGTGACTCTGAACACACCCTGCCCTGTACTCTCACAGCCTAAGCATGCTTAGAGCTACTAAAGTAAGAATATTAATTTTAAAAGTTAATTTTTTATTTCTCTAGTAAGTTAATCTTCATCATTTCCTATATATTTTTAATAAAAGATTTTGTTTACCTTCATGCAAAACCATAATTTCTCTTTTTCAAAAATGAACTTAAATCACTCTGCAAATTCCTGTGCTGAGCTTAAAAAAGTAGGGTACAATATGGCAAAATTATTGCTTATTTTCATTGATAAATTTGGGAATTTGGGATAGGTGATCTTGCTGGTACCATGGGAGAATTGCAAATTTCTCACAAGATGTAAGCAATGCAAAATTTATATCTTAGYTTATCTTAGCTTTTCGACTACTTGAGTAGTGGAAAAGAGAAGTTATAAAGAGAAGCAATGTATACCCAAATAGTTTATGGTGTTATTTTTAAACTGCTAAAGGATTACAGTAACTTAAAGTATTTGATCATATGGCTGGATGCAGCACTACTTATAATTCAGTGTTGACATTTGAGCATACACAAACTACRCAGCATATGCTCATATTTAGCAATTTATCAGGAACTCAATGTGGTTTTTTTAACTCACTAAATTACTGAAATTAATAGTTTTTTCTAATCTAATATCTTACTGCATAGCAGGAAGAAGTAGTATTATGGTTAACATGAACCTTGATATCTTAACTTGGAAGTTATTAAATCTAGCACACTTCAGCATAAATATWCAACAGAACAACAAATTTTTACATAACTACAAAATTATTTTTAAAATCTTTTTTTAGTAAGTACCTGCATTTATACATCTTAATGCCTGTGTGACAGAGAACAGCAAAAAGCACATTTAACACTCCTCCTAACCTATCAAGTCCCAAGCTATTTCTGAAACAGGTTGAATGTTTCAGAAGTGTTTGAACACTCAGTGACAAAATCCAAGCACCTCATTTCTATAATGTACTATTCCACTTMAAAACCTTAGTCTTAAAATATTCTGAGGCTGCTGCTAAAAGATACCAAAATAATATTCACACAACTGATGGAAGGCGTAAATAAAAAACACGCTTCTAAATGCAAGTATACTAATTAAAGTAAGAAGAGGCAGAAAAAAACAACAGATGACACAAAGTCATAGAAAAACTCTTCCCTGTGATATTTTATTAGTTGCCTATGCAAGTCTAGTAAACAAGAAAAATAAATTTAAAAAATCATGCCTCCAAGTGAGGGATAATTAAGTTTAGAAGTGTGTAAACTAAACAGGTCACCTGCAGCCCTGAATTCAGAACTAGTCTGACAATACCGTCTGCTCCTTTCACACACAGCCTGAATTCAGTCCTTTCTCCCAGCACAGCTGCACAACTTGATCTCCACACTTGTAGCTTTTCATCACATTAAAATCACATAAAATGTTAATTATCATTTTCCAGTGAGAGAGCTTCCAATGACAGCATGTGACTCCAGTAAAGCCTTTGAATATAAAGCCTTTTCCATGTTTGCATGGTAACTCACCTGTTTGCCCAGATCATGAAGACAAATGAAAGACTACTTCCTACATAAATATGCAAGGTAGAAAAATAACTACTTTGAAATGAAACTAAGATTTAGATCAGACTTTGGGAGGTTAAATTCCCAGCAAGTGTTACAGTGTCTAGGTATTGCAGAGGGTCTGCATAAATTATTTTGTCCCATACCAAAATAAAAATTTGATTTTTAGCTAAGTGTACCATGCATTGCCAAAGAATCTARTACTCTGTAAGGAATATACAATGCTGGGGCATCCCAAAAAAGGTTATGTGAGGGATATCAGTTATTTTTGAAACACATATGATCATTCTGCTCTACTGAATTTACAGAAAGAAGAAGACAGGATCARTCTTTCAGTGATGCTTTTTGTACAAACGATATCATAGATGATCTGTCTTCAAACAGAATCATCAACCTTTTATTTTCACCTTTGCTTATGCCTGATGTGAGAAACTCTACTGCCAAGTACCTGAAGAACTAACCTGGGAACAAAATTATGAGTTTAACTACCTTCTGCTGGTTATCAAAGAAAGGTTTACTTTGATACTCAAGAACCAATTCCCCTCCAGAGATTCTGCTCTGATTCAAACAATTTCTCTGCCTAAGCATTTTCAAAAACCAAAAAGTCTGGGTTAAATTTTAATCCTAAATTACCCCTCAAAAACATTCAGTACTTTCATTCTAAAAAAAAAGCTTTAAAATAGAAAAGTCAGCAGCTTTCATTTACACTGAATTTCCACCTCCTTCCTCAAGTCCTTCAACCACCAAGTCGGCCGCACAGGAAAAGCTGCTGTTCTTTTCTCCCTTGCAAACCATAGTGGAAGTGACACAAGAGCAACCTCTGTGAAGCTGAAAGTTGAACAGACACGTGCCTGGGTGGGAACCCCAGATGAACATTCTGACCACTCAACATGTCCTTGCCTCTCAYTCCTGAAGTGAGCAGGCACAGCACCAAGACTGCAGWRAACAGGGGGATGTGCCGAAATGGAGCAGTTAATGCCACCTTCTACTCTTCTGTTCAGCTGGATTTTCAGCACCCATGAACGTGCTGACAAGAATTCATCCTGCCCTGGTTATTTTGGAATCCACTCGAGGGAAACCTGAAATTAGGAGTAGCACCCTGTTTGAAATGCTTTTGAAGGTGTTTCACATTCTTTAGCCTTCCAAAAAAAAAAAACCTGGTGTTTTATACTGAGTTTAGATTCTTTAATTTTGACTGTCAAAGAGGTAGAARGCATAATTTTGGAGATAGTGACAATGATTTTTTCCTTTGTARAATTCACACAGTAGCCTCAAAATTGTACAGGAACAGCAAATACATACTAGGCCTCTGGGACTCTTGTAATTTTTATTAATATGGCCTTTGAAATAGGCATGAAGGGCACTCTTTCTAAATCCACATMAGATTTGAAAATTTATTTCAATATGCACCTCCGTAAGAGCCCAGAAATTTTAATAATAACAAGCAAYAGTTCTTCACACAATCCAGTAATTAAATCTGGAATTCTGCCAGAGAAATTGGTAAATTTTAAAAGTTGAGGTTCTCTGGATATTAAAAGGAATGCAACTGATGAAACTAATAAAAAAAAACATTTCTATCACAAGTTGTTAAATACYCTGTGTTAGCCCCTCTTCAGTTTTGGGAAGTATGTCACAGAAATACTGAGATTTGTGTTTTTCTGAAGACAATAATTGCTTTTGAAGGAGACAAGACCATTTTTTGTCCATCTTTTTTTTAGGTGGAGAGAGATGCAAAGCTTTCACATTTAAATTTCTTTATTGCTTTCCTGTTGTTCAACATTTGGACAAAACAGAGCAGCAATTCCAATAGCAGCACAATATTTGACTTTTGGAAGCACAGTGAATAATATCAACCTCTATCATACTGTATAATATCAACCTCTATCAGCACCTTTTAATACCAAAAATACAGTGYATGCCTTACTTTGTATCACAATTAWCCTCATATAATATTTTGTTGGTAGCTACAGCAAAAAGTAAATATGAATTACAAGCGTATTTGTATGCTACCTAAGATTTTACACTCTTAAGTGTTAATTTAAAAGCTCTATCCACTACTCAGCATAACAACAGGTAATGTCACTGCTGTGCACTGTCCAAGAATTGTGCGATGAATGATGAAGCTTCATGATTTGCATGTTTAAAACAAGGCACCTGAAAAAGATAAATTAAAAACTACACAAGAATAACATCTACGGAAAAAAAAAAAAAAAAAAAAAAAAAAAAAAAAAAAAGAAAGAAAAAGAAAAAGAAAAAGAAAACAACAGAAGAGCAATCTGCTTTGCAGACCTTCATTTTTACTCCTTGCAGATCTCTAAAATACTGATTAGGCCCAGGTTGGCTTATTTCACAAGATATGACAAGATTACAGCTCATGGCAGTATAAAAGGTTGATTTCTTTTGTTAATGTGCTTATTGCTACTGCAAGGAGTGAGATAAATGGAATGGGGAAAATGAATTTAAAAAAAAAAAAAAAGTTAAAAGTACTTCAGGTAAGTCCAAGTATCCTTAGCTTTCCTCATCCCTCAGCTCACTTGTGCATACAATTTCAGAGACACACTTCCAACAAAACATGGTTAAGGAATATTGTTATGAACGTTTACTTACCCTATCCATTGAAAAAGATGSTCTTCTACAGCACTAAAATGTATGCATTTGGTTAGATTTCTCACAGCTCACCRAGTATGAGTATGATTACTATCTTGCAACCAAGAGGATTACTCAGGTAAGAAAGAGTTGGATGCTCCATCAAAATCAGCCATGCCTCTTTAATTATTGAMCCTTCTACAGTGGATTTTCATGCATTTTGCCTAAATCTATTCTAATCTGAAAATCAGACAAGATTTTTTAAATCAGAAAAAAAATAATGCTAATGTTTAGTATTTAAGCTTTGATTAAAAGTGAGCCTCATTTAAAAATGTATTAGTTTTAAAAACACTGCACCTGGGAGTGGAAGTTTAATGAAAAATTATACACACTTGACAAGATGAAAGGTAGAATAGCAGAAAATTGTGTTCAAAATCTTCCCCTCCTCCCTCTCCCCCTAAAGACATCTGTGCTGCCCATTACTGAGGCTTTGACATCTGAAAYACCAAATCCTACAATAATTCCCTTCTAACTGAAAAGACCTTTAGACTGGGGCAAGACAGATGAGCACRCCTGAGACTGCAATGGAAAATGGCAGGATGGGGAATGATGGGAAATCAGTAGGAGCAATGTAGCATATATATATTYAAAATGTGATTTCCAAGTTCAAAATGTTTGGAAGGTTTTAGTGTTTACTATTTAAAACAAAAACTTGGAACAATTCTGAAAACTTAAAATCAAACTGAACTTCAATTAATTTTTTTCTAAAACTTTTTTAAGCAAAGAACACAATACAAAATTAATTTCCAAGAAAAAAGCAGTTGCATTWATGTCAAAACCTGCCTAATGATTGTGAAAGTTTCATCACAGATATCTCTTGACAGCACAGGTTTTACTGAGGATTATAAAGCAGTTTCAACTACACTGTTTCCATTAATATAACAGAGGCAGAGACTGGAAGGCCATTAGACAAAAYTAATAAGCTTTCTTGAGCAGACATGTTATTCACAGACATCCTGCTGAATCTAATTTTTTTTTTATTGTTTTAAAGATAACCTACAGGTCAAATGCRTTGGAATACATTAAATTTTCACTCTCAGCTTTCTAAATAATGTATTTAAAAAGCTGTCATTTCTAAGTCTTGAGCTTCATTTAGTATTAGGACTRAAGGGGAAAGGAGTGAAGTTGTAAATCCCCTGGTTTTCAGTTTCACATAGCTAATTCTCCTCACACATACCATTTAGGAAAAAAAATAAGTAGAATGTATTTTCTCTCCTCATTCTTTCTCATGTCACAGAAAACTTAGCAGTAATTGAATTCTCATKTCTGATATGGAAATATTTGTCCTTTCCCAAAGTACTTATAAATTTAATGTTACTGAAAAAATAATGCAAATGTTCTTATTTCTTGTTTTATGTTAATAATAATAATAATAACAATAATAACAATAGTAACAACAGTACCAATGTCCTTGAAGCATCTTGAGTTAATGGAATAATGTAAACAATCAGCTAATAAAGCTTGAGGTAGCATTTCTTGCTGGCTGACATCAATCCAAGGCAAATGAATGGTTCATGAATAGTTCCTGCATACCTAAAACAAAAACTGCAAAACTTTATTCCTGTGTGCCACAAGTTACTGATTCTCAGTTTTCTTATCTCATGTGTTTATCTTTATCTCCTTTTAGATTCCAATGGGTCCAAGCACTWAACCTGAGAYAGTGACAGTGCAAAAGAGAGCCCTGAAAGAAGTGCTCAKCTTGTTTGAACAGGAATATCTACACCACCCCTGACAATTTTGTGSTACAGAGATGTTATTTGGTAGGTAAGCTGTTCAAGTTATTTGGAAAAATAATAAAAGGCTGTGAATCAAAGTAGACACCTGCAGGGAAAAMCAGAAGGTACTAAGAATGTATGGAGAATTGTCTTGCCATCTTTTTAGCAATATTGAATTAAAAGAAATACATTCTGCTTATTATTTTACAAAAAGCCACAATAGGAGTTCATCCCATGGTGTCTACTCCCTTTATCTTTGGTTTTAAATTGCATCTAATAAAAAATGCAGAAAAATATTCAAAAGAGCATTATTTTATTTAATACAAGTGAATACATTAACTTTTTAAGATAAGTTCTAACACGTAWAGTTAAAAATTATATTTACTTCATCAGGCAGCTATGCTGCGAGTCTGCAGGCTTGCTAGAATGCTTTTTAACTTACTTGTCTGAAGGAGGCAATCTGTATTAAAGAAAAATAAAAAGTCGCAACCTGAAAAATTCATATAGTAGGTTACTAACCTCTCAATTTAGAACAAAAAGCATACAGGTAAGCTCACATCAATCCCACTACATTGTTTCACATGTGAAAAAATGACTACTAACCTTGCTCTGATCCCCTATGAGCTAACAGAAAACAAAATTCTCAGATAGTCGTCCAACTTTATATATATTTTGGCWAAGAAAGAGCTTAGCTGTACCATGCAACAAAAAAAAAGAAAAAAAAAACCCAGACAATGGCCCCTAGAAACAAAATCCCTAATAATATGATCTCTAGATGACAAAAATTAAAATTTTTGAAAATTGAAAGATGTCTTTGCTTGTAGTGATTTTTTTTTGTTGTTGTTTAAGTACATTCTGGACTCCAAACCACATTTTTAGGGCACAAAATTCACTAGTCACTCCTGAATGCATGAATAGGTAGATATGCACAGATCCCATTCTGACTGGATTTTATGTGGTCAGTTGCCTCCCCAAAATAAATATATAGATAGCCAAACCATATTGAATTTTCTCATGTACCAAATTAAATTGCTTTCAATTTTTTTTTACCTGCAAGAAACCAGTTGCTTTACCAACCACTTTAAATGGAGAATAAGTATACAAAATTGCTACACTAACTGCACATCTCATGCAGCTGAGAAGCTGATAAGCAACRCCTTTTCCATGTCAAGCACCAACTGACCAAAGCATTACTTCATGTTTGTGTAATCCACATTGCTRAAAACCCCCGTCTGTGCAAACAGTTCTTCAAATACTAAGCACTGTGCTGAAAAATTTTTCATATCTGAACTTGTAAAGAAAACTCCCGCAAAATGATGATTTTTTTTTTTTTTAAGAAGAGACCATACTTGCAGGACAGTACTGTAGTTAGCATTTCTTGATGTAGTTAGCATTTCTATACCCTATATATGAACGTGTATTACATAAAAACCTTTTGTACTTGTTAAACAAAAGGCTTTTTGGTCACTTSCAGTATTAATGCAAAGTTCTACTCTTGCACTTTGTGGAATTCATTGTATTTCACTCACTTTTTTGATCCATGGGTTTTCCAAAAAACACATTTACATGAATTATGTTATACTGTACGTTCTCTATGTCTATTTTGAGAAAGAAATATGATCAACATTCAAGATCAAACAGGAAAAATGAATGTTCCAATGATTAAAGTACAGCAAGATGACTATTTGTGATTCCTGTCAAAGACAGTGCACGTAAAAACGTAGTTTCCTTAGAACAGATCTTCCAACAGCAGATCAATGATAGATGTCTCAAAATTCATTTACACTGTATTTTAACCATACTTGCATGCCAAAAGGKTAGGGACCCACAGAATATAACAACCTGGACTCAGCTGGAAGTGTCAACACAGCGAATATTCAGATAATTGATAATACTTAACACAGAAGCCAAAGTGATTGCTGAATATAGTGTGATAAAGCATTTGGAAGAAAATAAATATCTTTTTGAGAACAAGTGAACTCAGAGTTGTACAAGATATTTATCAAACTGGAGTTGACATCTGTATTTATTCTCTTTTTTCCTCCATAATCTTCTTCATACCATTTTCTTTCTGCTTTACATAATAATAATAATAACAAAAAATTACTGTCTGAATCACCCTCTCATTATTTAAAAAAATTCCAGTGTGGAACTTTGATATCAGTTACATCAACTCTGAGATGCATCAGTTCAGATGCTCTAAATATATAACTTCCATTGGTTCCCTGAAAATCAGCCCATTTTTATGGAAATCCCAAAACAATGACTTAAAAGCAAAATTTAACTCCACACATTTGAAAACACCTTTTTTGATTACAGAGCAGGATTTTCAGACATGGAATACCGTTAGACATGTAACACACTGGGACATTAGCACTTCTTTTAAAATGGCATGAGTGTCTTGAATTGGCTATTCACAAGATGAGACCTTCAGCATTTTATAATCTCAGCTCTAAATAAAATGGCCTTAATCCACATCAGCAACAAAATTGAACGGAAATCATATTTTGTATTTATAAAGTACTCAACTCTCATATTACTGTAGTTCAGTGTGCATAACTATTGATGTTTTGACAATTTAGAAATTATTCATGGAATTAGAATTTAAATTGATTAATTGAATAGCTCATTTTTCTGCATTTTGTTTTTATCAGCAGCTATTAACATTTCATAAGCATTAATATTTATAGATTACAAAGATTACATGAAGCAATTAACACATTCTGAAATATTATTACCCAGAGAAAACAAACATCAAACATGATTAAATCAACACAAGTTGCCATAATACAAAAAATATGTCAATTATTTCAGCATCAAATAGATAAGATACTTCCTCACTAAACATGAAGTCTGAATGCAGTTTTGATGCACCACATGACCAACAGAGCACCTTAGGAGCCCTCAGAAATATCTGCACTGCTGCTGTCTCCATCTACCATGAGTTTGTCATTAGATGGAGAAACATCAATGCACCTCTGTTCAACGATCTCATTACTATAAATTTCACATGATTTTACTCCGCCCACCTTCAAACTCACATGAGTCAAAGCCTGTACCCAAGAGCTTCTCTATGAAATACATAAAGCAAATAGTCTGTGCATACATCAGGTTTTGGGATTTTTCTTCTGCTTTCTTTTTTGGGGGGTTCTTTGTCTAGGGAGAACACAAGTTCAATCAATGGCCTCCACAGCAAATGAGCTTTATCTACAATCATTTTTTCTTCCACAATAAACCTTTTTCCCTTATTTACATATTTCCCTTACATATTTCTTCCAATGGTTATACTGCAAATGCCAATTATGGACTGATTGATAGTACAGATAGCCCTATAACAGATCCTTCTTCAGCAATCAAGACAATGTAAGGAGCCAAATCATACCCAGGAAGAGTAAAATCAGATTACATGAAATTAAAAGTCTTCTGTGTCCTTTAATGTTATTGTTCCCCCCCCCCCCCAGTATTTGTTCCTCCACATTTCTGATCATTTTTTCCCCTTTCTTTAACATGGGAAACAAAGGGAGGCCACATTTCTATATGCTACCGAATTAATTTCTGTGGAAGGAATACAAATTTGTAGGAAATTACATAATCTGTCATTTTCAATTYGAATATTTTATAGCCAACTGTATTTTCCAAAAAGAAATTTTAATGTATTTTTTCCACACACATTTTAGAATCCTAATCTTAAAACAAACAAAATCAAAGTCTTTCCAGGACTATGTTTTAGTATCCTAGCAAATGCCAAAGGAGATGAATAGCTCAAGCTGACAGGAAAGTTGGTTGTTTTGGGAAATTTTCCATTTTGGCAGTGTTAGGTTTACAGTTGGATTCGATGACCACATAGGTCTTTTCCAACCCAAATGATTCTATATTCTAAATAAATAAAAAATCCAACGTATGTGTAGGATGAAAATCTCTCTCACAGCAGAGAAAAAAGGTGCAGTATTCCAATTTAGTAATAAAACTCAAAATGCATTTATTATCACATTTACATACTGCCAGAATGAGGCAGCCTGAATAATAAAAGTGCAGAATACATGTGAGCATATTCCAGTGCAACTTGAAACATGATTCTTTTACATGAAATAAATACCATATTAGAGCTAAGAATAACAAAGACTTCTCAAAATTTAACAGTATCATTTATTCATAAGTAGAAAATAAATGGAAAACAAGACACGCTCCTTGTAATATCAGTACATCTATGAAACCAATTTTTGTCATGTTTTTCATCTTTTCCTGTCAGATCATGATTATGCTGTACGTCGTAAAATTCCATTTCTCCAAAACAACAGAAAAGATAAAACTGTCACAAAAAAACAAAAATCACTTTTTTTCTTCCCATCCATCATGAAAGAGAACTAGTGTTTAAGTTTTTGACATAAAAATACTGAAAACAAAAATACAGTTGGTATCTCTCTTCTTACTGTAATGTGCACTATTTAAAAYACCTTATAAAAACCAATACCTCAGTTACCTAAATTGTAACCTACAGGGTTAAGAAGTGAATATTGTCAGTGTCAATGCAGATTGGAAAAGAGGGAAAAAAAAGGAAATATTGGGCTCAGAAATAGAAAACAGACACTATCAGAAAAAATACACCTTCACAAAGGATGAAATCTAAAAACCTCTATTTAAACAATGYTTAATTATTAGACAAATCATAGTCAACTGATCTAGTACAGAAGTTGCATCTTTCACACCATTGATATTTTTCTAAAGAATTAGTAGGACAAGAAAAGTTATGGTGTATTTCCTTTAGAAARAGGGGAAAAAACCCTACCTGCACAGAAAATGAGAAACAGGAAAGAAGCTGAAAAAAATATCATGAGCAAATATTTCCATTCCAAATTTCAAGGATCACAGACATGGGATTCCTGAAACCCTCAACATAAAACCACAGAGCAGCCTAAGACATGCTATTGGCAAGATTATGCTCTTCACTGTCAGTTTAAATTTCCCCTTCTTAACCTTATCCTATTACTCCCATCTCATACTTCATGAAAGGGCAAGGGGGAGGGAATAACAGATTAACCCCAGATGTAATTAGCACAACAAGGTCACAAGCAGTTTTCTTTCTCAGTCAGCAGAGTCAACACAAGTGATATGGTCAGCATCCAYATGTAGCCATCTTTGACTACATATCCATTTTAATGAAATTGATACGACTGGCATTTCCAAGATCAAGATTTRAACTAACACCTCTGAAATTGCAGCAGGGTGCCTGGTTCAGGCTGTTATCGCCATCTCCTGTGGAATAAGCATTAAACTGCAGCCTATCTGTTGATTCATCTGGAGAAAAAACTAGGTATTCTGCTATATTTTCTCCTCTTTCCTTGTATTAATTATCCAAAGTTATTTAATCCTTCCACTATCAACCAGGATAAGTCTAACACTTTTGTCTCTAGAGGATTTTACAATTTTAAAGTGAAATTTCATCCTGAGTGTTCATTAGTTCACATTAATAAGGCTGAAATAATAAAGCAGAAATTACTTYCACAAAGTTACATGAAGTTACATACAACACAAGTCAGTGCTTTAACCAACAATAATTACAATTCTTTTTCTGCTCCAGCACTTTCTCTTGCTGTTTTTTGTTTAGAGAGGACATCACCATTCCAGTTGCAATGGCAGGTATTCAGTGACACTGACAAYTAGAAAACACAAACACAATATTAGATTTCAGAGTCTTCCCAAAGCATATTTTTGGAAGAATCCACTTCTAAAGGTTATCTTTGATTTGAAGGTCTGATATCACCCCAAACCCTTTTCCACCTCAGTCCTCTGTCAAGATCTTACAAAAAGGTTAAATCATACACACTGCAAATTGCAAGGGGCACTGCTTAATCTTCTATGGCCTCTATCAGCCAAAAGGCAGAACGACAGAGATCTGCAATGAGAACTCAAGCTGCCTCTACCCAGGTTAGGTGCTCACATGACAGCCCTGATACGTGCAGACTCATTATCTGCAGCAAAGCCAGCCCAGCAGGCACRTGGTGCGGAGTGTGTGCTGAAATGGCTCCACGACACTTTTGCARTGGAAGAACAGCTGCACAGATGTGCTGCACTGCGTAGCCTCACAGGACACAAAGCCAACACCAAACCATTTGTAGTGCTGGGAAGACTTGAACTGAGGATAGCAAAGCAGAAGAATACATTAGGGATGCATCTAGGAAGGTATACAGCTCCCTGTGGCTTTACTACTTTATTCTTCTTCCACCCCTGTCTGTAACTAAACTTATGCACTAATATGAATGCATGAAATGGCTTCTAGGTGTGCACRTACAACCCTATTTTCCTCTTAAGGATAAACTTTGGAATATATTTTGCAGTAATAATTACTGAGCAAACCATTTCAGAGTGCACATGAATCCTGCTACAGAAACTGCACAAACTTAGATGATTAGGTACAATTTAAATTAGCAGGGTTGAAATATATACATATACACTACATTAATTAACATCCACATATTCACATATTTGCAAGCATGCAAATGGTATCAGTATAGACTATTTAAACAAATTATGCATACTCTTTTCTGTTTACAGGACCAAGTTACACAAAGTGCAGTAGTCAGCACAGTAGACAGCTTATCCTTAAACTGTTTCTGGATTTTGTAATTCAAGTAGTATCGGACAGCAAAACACCATATAAAAATTAGGCATCCTCAGGAATGGGAATGTAAGTAAACTTGAAATTTAACTTAAATACTTCGTTTTACCTGGAGATTTTTTACAAGATAAAGTTGTGTTATCATCTTCTACCACTACCTTTTTTTTTTTTTTTTTTTTTTTTTTTTTATATTTTTTTTTTTTTTTTTACATTATATTCTTTTATAGCTTTCCTCACTTGTATTACTCTGGCAATAAAGGAAGGAGCAGAGACATTTCTTCGATGCTTCCTGTCATCCTGACTTCCCCATTATGGTGTGTGTGTTCCATTAATGATGGAACTGAAGGCTTCACTGAGCTAGAATGAGAATAACCCATTTCACCTTATAAAAAACTTAGGTTAATTACTTGGCCCTGTCTGATTTTCTCATTTTCAAGAACTCACTTGCCAGATAGAAACTAAATCATGATCTGGCAATCCCCTCTTTGTTTCAGTATCTGTAACCCTACATCACATTACCTGGAGTTTTACATACTTTAAACTAAATATAAGATTTTTATGAACATATGAAAAGTTGCTTGAAAAATAATTTCTTGAACTTTCAGTCAAAAGTCACGTGAACAAGTCTAATGCAGTCACACATAGCTCTCCTCTTCAAAAGTAAAAAAAAAATTAATGAGTGTTAAATTCTACACTGAAATTATGCTCATTTTCCCTAAGTGAAAGACTAATGAGAGCTTCAATTATACAAAAAAGAAACAAATTATGAACAATTTATATGAAATAGATTTGAACCAATCTTGTGAGCACATGTTGCAGTGAGACACAAGATGCATGAAACATTCTGGGGAAAATAAAGGATTGAATGCAACCTATTCAAGCAGTTACATAGACATTTAACACATATTTTATGTCAATGTCTTCTTAAAAAAATTTTATCTAGAGAAAAGTATTTTCTTGCAAATTTCACTGATAATAAATGCAGAAGTGTAACAGCTAAAATACTTAAACATAATTTGAGTTATAAAGCCAAATAAAACATGACATCATAACAATAATAACTATTAATAATAATGATAATGACAATAATAAAACATTATTGCCTTACTGAGTCCAGCATTCAGATAAGTTTTATTTTTTTCTCCTATACTTAAGTTGCTTTTGTGTATACAAATGCAAAGTAATATTAATTTTCTGTGTAGCCTCCATTTTTGGTCTGAAAAGGCAAAATGACAATTCTTTAAGTGAGACTGCCATTTTAAGCCTGCCACAGGAGAAGTCGAATAGAAATCACTGGTCAAATAAGTAAAAACTTCACCATATCTACCTTAGTCCTAAATAGTTAAATGACACCAGGGGAGACTTACCTACATCTATAGCTTTGGCCTACATCTACCCTGGTCTGATTGTTTTTGTATGCACAGAAAAGGAACACAAATGAACTCTCAAAAACTTTACATCCTTATTAATGCATTCGTGGTGAGAACGTAGAAGKTGATGGTAACCAAGGCTACAACTGCTAATTGGCTCTAAATATAAGGAAAATCAACAAGATTGGCCTGGGGTGGCAYGGCTCCTGAGGCCACTGACAGCTTAGGCTGATCCTGTAAATTGGAAAGCAATTCATAGTTAAAACAATTGCTCTGCCTTGTGCAGAAGGATGTGGAACATCTACAGTACAAGGAAAAGTTTTCCATAACTTTAACATGAACAGATACTTAGGGAAATCATTTAATTTATTATATTGGGTGAATAATTCTGCACCTTTTGAAATTACATTTCTCTCTATAATCTCTCCCATGGTTTCACTCACAGACACACAATGTTTGGSTACTATATTGAAGTTATCACTATATTTTTAAAACCAGTGTCTATAGAGAATTTTRTAAGTATGGTATTGTGGATTTTTTAGCTAGTTCTGCAGCCTCATTCATAAAATCTATGTAATAGTTACAGAAATAAGAAGATAATCCAGATTAAATCAATTCCTTMTTCTTAGATAGTTATTCTTTTCTTGAGTCTAGTTTCTGAGTATTAAATTACATTATTTTCTTATAACAAATTAAAATACACATTTTAAACATGTCATCATTCCCYGTCAGACTAGCAGTTCAAGGCTTGCAGTGTAAAGGGAAACCTAGACGGACCCTATTTCACAGGATTTTCATCAAAGAATTACATTACCTTGATGAAAATCAGGCAGCCAAACACTTCAAACTTAGATCAAGAGATCTTTTTTGTTCTGAAATTAAGTTTGGGTGTTTAGATAAAGATCACAGATTTAAACAAGGGTTAGGGTTAGATGGGACTTTTAAGTGAYAAGTTATTCTTACACTATTAGAACTTTCACAAAGTTAGCGTAATTTACAGTTGAACCCCAACTTCTCACTTTTTCATCACTGGAGGAAAACCTGTACTGGCTTGGGCTGGAAAGAGTTAAATTTCATTATTGAAGCTAGCATGGGGCTATGTTTTGGATTTTTGCTGGAAACAGAGTCATTAATACAGGGATGTTTCAGCTTTGGCTAAGCAAATCTGACATCAAGACATTTTCTGATCCTCACCCCATCAGCAAGGAGGTTGGGAGTGGACAAGGAGCAGTGAGGGGACACAGCCAGGGGAGCTGATCCCAACTGAATCAAGGGGATTAATCATATCCTATGGTTTCATGCTCAGCATATAAATCTGAAAAGAGGAGGAAGAGAAAGCAGAAACATTTATTGGCATTTTTCTTCCCAACTAACTGTTACACATGATGGAGCCTGGCTTTCCTGGAGATGGCTGAACAGCTGACTGCCCATGGGAAGCAGTGGAAAAATCTTCTATTTTTCTTTCATGTGTGGATTTTGCCTTGCCTATTAAACTGTCTTTATCTCAACCCATGATTTTTCTCACTTTTCCCCTCTGCTTCTCTTCCCCATCCCACTGATCGAGCTGTCTGTCAGGGGTGAACAGCAAAAAAGAAAAAAAAAAAACAAAAAAACAACCAACCAAAACCCACTTTTCCTTGTTTGCTTATTTATATTTCAGAATGACTATTGACTATTATTAACTTGGTGAGTAAGAAATCAGATGTGGCAACCTGGGATTTACCTATATCAAACAGATCATTCATAATCATATTTTACTTTCTCTCCTAGAAGCAGATGGTATCATTTGCTTGCATTTTTTTTTAAATCCTTCCTTACAGTTAAATTAGATGCTTGATCATTTGCCATGACTTCTACATTTCATCTGCATATAGAAACACAAATTATCTAGTTACTCACTTGTCTATACTTCCAGATATATTCACCTACAATTCTAGTGGGGAACACAACTGGGAGAAATGGTAAATACTAATGACTAYGACTCAGCACTGAGTACGTGCTCTTGTGCTGGTAATTTCATGTTTTTAGCATGAGGGACTGAATCAAGGATCAGTCCCTGCCCCATGCAGAAGAGGAGGAACACAGGTAGGAACACAGATTATAATAATGCTCAAGTTTTGAATTAGGACCCAGAGTAACCCTAGACACTGTGCAATGATRGACACAGAAGTGCTTCTAGGCAAATTGCTTTATCAGTGTTAATATGTATTTATGTATTCCTATCAAAATCACTTGAACTCACCACATACACATATGCATATAGAAACACAGTACMAATAGATACTGTCAGCACTGAGACTAGTGATTAATGAAGAAATAATTTTAAACTTATTTTCAATTATATCCATTATCTTTTCAAAAGACAAAAAAACTGCAAATGCTATTGCATAAAATTACAAGCTTTCAAGACCTAGATTCTTTTCAAGTAAAAGGAAAGAACATTACTATTCTTTCCCCAACTCTAGAAAATATCAAAGAAATTATAAAATMAAAAAGATATGAATTTGCATATTGCCTGGGGAATGGAAAAGAATAGAAGAGCATTAATAATTTTAATTGATACTGTCTTCATGYACCAAAAATCAACACAATCTAGAGGTTTGGTCTCAAAACTGAAATAGCAGCAACAAAAAAAGTATCAATAAAGTTATTCTAAATCTAGGCAATATGATAAATGTGCTACTTGTCAGGCAATTGTTAGGAACAGAAAGATTGATCTGGAATACTGCAGACACTTGGTCACTCCTGTTCAAACAGGAATAGACAAGGCCTTTTAAGATGCCCCTGGGAACGTGGAAACTGTTACAAATAAGGAAAGTAAAGTTGAAAAGCTGTATTACAAGTCTCTCAACATGTGATGAACATTACAAAGGACAAACCTTCAAAGTTTAGAAACAATGTGTACAGAAACAAACTGATAATAAATTTAGCTTGAAAAAGAGATGATTTCTTGCTTTGGAGAAGCAAAGTCAATTCCAGCTTTATGTTCCACTACACCAAGTTAATGAACCACATGAAATTGAGTATAAAAGAAGGTTTATTCACTATGAATCTAAAACTATCAATACAAACACCCAAATCCAATAAATTGCAATATTAAACACATTTTTTGAGAAGTTATGCCTCCTTTGAGGATAGAAGGATTCAAAATTTTTAAGGTATGCTCAGAAACGAGAAGCTAGAGCTCCACCTAAAAAAATGAACACAAAGGCTTTAATCTTCAAATAAAGTCGACTAATGTAATAAAGCTTGGGAATATTATTATAATTAAATTGAAAACAATAACGGAAAAATGCTTCCAAGAATCCTTACTTGAGTATTGCTAAAATATTTCAGAATTTATTTGATTTGGATGAAGCTAGAATATCTTAATACAAAATAAAATGGAGTAAATGATTTTCATAAGCTCTTAAAAAACATTCCAATGTTTTCATGAGCTTACTTCTTTAGTATTTTTGTCATCCTTGCTGTTCAGTATTCCATTTATTTGCTTAATGAAAAATGCAATTTGTTAATGGTCATAACCTGCTTCATGCTCTGTAAGCTTCCTTCTTCTTTTCACAGAGAGAAAAATACTTATTTTCACCAAAATGGAAGCCTGCCATGTGAGGAAAGGCTGAGAGAACTGGGTTTGTTCAGCCTTCAGAAAGGAAAGTTTTGGAGAGGCCTTATCATCATGTTCCAGTATTTCAAGGGCGGCTACAAAGAAGATGAAGACTCCCTTTTTACAAGGAGTTACAAGGAAAATACAAGAAGTAATGGGTACAAGCTGAGCACACTCTGGGCACACTCTGAATAGACACAAGAGGAAAATGTTCTGCAGTGAGAACAATGAGCCATTGAAACAATCTTTGAAGGAAAGGGGCTGGATACTCCAAAATTGGGTATTTTAAAGATTCAGCAGGACAGGGTGCTGTGCTATCTCGCCTAGATGGTGCTTATGCCAAGGAAGGTTGGACCAGATGATCCTTAGGATTCCTTCCATTCTGGCATTCTATGATTCCGTGAAAAATTATGAGACTTGCTTGCAATTTTCAGATCATTTCCTTTGCAAAAGCGGTATTGTGAAATGCCCACTTGGGGGTTTAGTTTTAAATGGAAAGTATTTTAAAACGCCTTAGCTGAATTTGTGAAATACAGAAGACGTTCTGCTGAATCAGAAGTGTACCTAAAAGGCATATGGCAGAGGTGAAAAAAAGATGCAGTCTGCATTCCACTTTGCTTCCTTCCAACCCCAGACTTGTCACCAGCAGTATAGGGAAGCAGAGAGTTGTGTCTTCATACCATAACTGTGCTAGCAAGACTCACCAAACTAACCCATGTTAAGGGAATCAGATCCACAGCAAGCTGCAATGCACTGAAAATTTAAGTTTAATTCAGATAAAAGGGGCTTGAATAGCTTATTGGAAGTGGCTTTGTACACTTAGAACAAATAATTTGCTATATCCTTTACTTTCTGCTGTTTCATTATTTTTCACCTTCCAGTGCTAAAATCTGTATCTTCACTCAAGACCAGCCAGAAATTTTTTCAATATTGAAAGGCAATAACTACTGAACAAAATTTCAGATTAAAGATGTTCACAAGTGAAATAAGGATTTTCAGTCAACAGCCTGCAATTTGGAAAGACATCACCATCAAAATGTTATACTGAATATAATTTCCTTCAGAAGTGAGGGATAGAAAAAGTCACGGTTGAAAGAATGGGAAGCAAAGAAAATGAAAAGGAAAGCTTTGCAGGCCTCAAAAGACATTACTGTTTTACTTCCTGCTGTGAAGATTATTGTTCTACAGCCAATCATGATATTAAAGGACACACAGTATCATCCCCAGTACTTTATTTTTCTGGCTTTCTTACACACCTCATCAACTAAGCAGCAGTCTACATGTAAACTTATTTTTGAACAAGTTTTAATATTAATAAGGTTAAAGATGCTTAGTCTGTGGATTCACCAGTTCTGAAATGTATTTCCAGTTCATCATTTCTAAATCCCATCTGRTAGACTGGAATGCTTATCTCATGAATATCAAACCAAATTAAATGTTGACTAGCAGTCAAGCAGAAATCAAAATATGCACATTTCATCATATCTCAATTCCTTATTAGCTACCTTCTATTACTATTAATWCCTAAATAGCACAAGCAATTAAAATTTTAAAATAAAATAGTAATAGCAATTAAATGTGATAATATACCTGTCATCCATTCTTCATAGAATCATTGATTTTTAATTTTATTTCTCTGAAAGTATTCTAGATGGAAGTGAGTTATATCAATAATCTAGGGTATATAATAAACTATAAACTTTGAAGCTTTTAAGGCTGCCTTTCTGTGTGCTTTTCTGTAGCAGAAACATACATTCTATATAATTTAGCATTGAACACAATAATGTTGCCACATTAAGTAGGAGCTTTTTTCACCAAAATTTCAATAGCTTTCAAGAAGACCACTCTTCATTTGGACTACCACATTTCCTCAGTGCTTAGGAAAAAATAATTATTCATCTTTTAGCTTGGATATCATCCTGTCCATGTTTCAACAACTGCAGGGCAGTATTTTCTGATCACTCATGTTTCTTAGGATAGAGAAATACRGTGCCTATTTAACACTCATTAATGAAATTGGAGCTAGCATATTGAACTGAATACGTTTCAAATATTCAGTCCTGCTGTAATCTGAAAATGTTAGTTGAATTAAAACAAGCAGACAAATAGACAGTTTTTGCTCTTAGAGATGGGGCAGTTGGAAGCCTTTACAAACAAGTACCAGTTCTTACTCACCTGTAGAGGTCTACTGATGTAAGTGGCTTTACCTCAATGAACAAAAACTGCAGGATTAAAATTCTTATCAATGAGTAAATTTATTCAATTTCATATTTGAACTCCACCATGTAAACTGTCAACTTTACATTGCCTGAACATTTACTATAAATAGCTTAGCATGCAGAAACTCAACCATCTCTGGCAATAGCATGTTTCATATACGAAAATAATTTTAAAATCCAGTTGTCTAACACAAGTTTAGACACATGAAACTTTGTTCCTGTTACAGGCAGGAACAAAAGGCAAATGAGGTGCCTTTAGACAGTGTCCAGCTATTCATCAGGGACCAAATGCACTGATTAAGATCACAAAGAATGTAAGTGATCCATATTCAGTCACCTCCTGCTTAAAGACTTTACCATTCACAAAACAACAATACTCATTTATAGACATAGCATGCAAGTCAGAACAAACCATGCCAACAAAAATATGAAAAAAAGCAATCAGAAAGAGTAAACATCTGTAATATCAAAGGGTTTCACACGTGGAGGAAATGCAAGCAATGGCAAACAGTACAATTTTTTTTTTTAAATTTCAACACCTTTCAAGTTCATCTGAGCATGCCACCATCACGAAATGCAACTTTTCACTCACCAAAGTAGAGTTATGTGAAGCATCACCTGAGACCTCGGGTGTTCTTGTGCTGTTTGGAAGTCTGTGAGGGTTACGAGCTATCGCTTGGCACCAGCCCAACATTTTCTCCTTCCACTTATCCCTCCTCAATCTCTGAAATTCTGAAAATAATTTAGATTCCCTGAAACATTTCCACTTTGAATTCATTGTGTGCATGTCTCTGGATGCATGCCTTTAAAAACAGCTTTTTAAGTTATATCTGAACAAGTTAATAAACATATTTTTTAAAGAACATGGTTTTCTAAAGTATTCCAAAGTGTTAAACTGTAAAGGTTAAAAAAGAGCCATGAACTTTCAGCACACCTTACATGCATTAGTACTGTTTCAGTGCCAGCAAATATAGTGCCTYTTCTCCATGATAAATCTTTCTCAAGTTGTACCTTTAATTTTAAAAGTGTCATTTTAAAGGGCTTTTATTACAGAATACCTCTGAGACTAGCACCATCCCAAAAAACATACATTGTTTGGATAAAAACCCCCATATTCACTGAAGAAACTAGAAATAGCCCTAAAGCAGTAGTAGATACTAGATACAAATAACCAGTGTGGAAACACACTAAACTGTAAGTACCCATGCCCAGACACTCCAGAATATCTGGCTCATCTTCAAGTGCTACACTAGAATGCAAACAGCAAAAAGGAATGTACCCACACCAGCAATAAATGCCRTGTGCCAACTGACAACTGCTTCTAAATTTAGTCTTAGTTTGTGACAATAACAAAATACCTTTTGAGTAACACTACCACATTCTGGAAATGCAGTGCTAGTAAAGTGTGCTCTTAAGTGCAAGAAACTCTCGTAAGTACGTTTAAAATTTCATAATCTGTTTTTTCCCAATTGAAATTGATAATGGAGGTATTCAGTATAAAACTTTGCTAATTAATTAAAAAAAACTCAACTCTGAGCAATTTTATTCTGCTCAAAAGCTGAAGCAATTTCCAACCTGGCTGTTTATAACTTATTGTAATTTACAATGTGTTATTCTGTAACATCATGAAATAGAAGAAAGAATAACCGACCAGTTTGAGTGCCTAGTACTCCAAACAAGGTAGCATCAGACTGAATAAAACTGGAACACAAATAYGATAATGCTAAAGACCTTCCACAGCACAGCTGCACCTATGCAGCATCAATGAATATTATGCACTTGTAGTGTAAGTTTATTTTTTTCTGCTTTCCATCTCCTTGCAGGACACAAATGATGCATATATTTACAGCAGATTTCRTTTTCCCAGGTTCTGAGTCTGACAAGCTATAACTCCTTCTGGAATAACTACAGCTCTACCATTTCCACACTTTTAATTGTTAATATTTTTCAAAGTAAGAAATGCACAAAGCTGTATTCCCCACACAACCTCATGGAACGGATAGGAATAAATGAAAATTAGCCTTAGCTTTATTGCACTGGAGATGATTTGATGAGTGAGACTACAGATTAACTGGTTCTTATAATTCTTTTTCTTATAATTGAAATCTTAACACAAGATATAAAAACACGCTCAGTAAGTGATCCATCAATCCTTTCTACACTGCCTGTACCTGTGAAGACAAGGAATTATCTGACTATTTACAGTCCTATTCTGGTCCTCTTGGTGTGCAGAACCCTTTGGAACATCTGCAATTCTTCTTTTTTTGCCCTGACCAATCAAAATTACTACCACTGTCCAGATCATAAGTGAAAGAAGATTTTCCTCTTGCTCATACACCTGAAGAACAACCACCACAAATAAATCTCCTGAAAACAATCTCAATTAATCCTCTATTGATTTGCTTTAAAATTAAAACAAATATTACTTAATTTTTTTCAGGGGAGAAAAATTTTACTTATATTTTAGCCAAGCACAGGGACACACAGCATTATTGTTCAGGTTGCACAATATTAATGCTAAATAAAAAGGGGTTTAGTTAAGGATGAGGTATTAAAAATCAGCCAGTTGTATGAAATAAAAGCACAGTATTTCTAAGAAAAGTTCATTAATCTAGCAAGAGAGAAGAATCTATAAACTCAATTCAGGAGCTTCATCAGATTTAGGTAACAAAGGCCTCAACAAAGGCTGCATTAAGATGAAGTACATGAGAAGGTTAGGCTTTTTCATTCCTTACCAAAATCTAACTGCTATCACAGAACAGCAGGAAATTGAATACAAAACACAGTGTTCTTTATCTAAGCTAAGTTTTGTTCTCTGGGTCCAAAGATTCCCAACAGCAATTAAAATGATGGTATTTGTCCAGCCAACTAAATACACTGCCTGATTTGGCAGACCATCACAATATTTCAGGAGCAGAGCTACAGGAATAYTGAAATACAAACAGCCTTCAATACTGAGCTCTCTAAGAGAAATACAGTCACTTTTATTCATTATGTATCTGTTGTCTGAGTCTTATCAAGCTGTGACTTCTAATCAATTATTCTAATTTGAATAAAAACACTAATTGATGGGCTGGATGCAGTAGAAATCTCTGGTAGCTTCTGATATTTCTGTGTCACAAGTGAGCCACTGGCTTTTCTCRACCAGTCAGTCATAATCCCATGACTGCTGTATTTCACAAGGACACTTCAGTGTAGCCACAGCATAACATGACACTAAAACTTTCTACAAATTAGAAGCTCAACCTCAGGTTTTAAATTACTTCCATATTAAACAAAAACAAAACAAAACAAAACAAAACAAAACAAAACAAAACAAACAAAAAAAAAAAAAAAAAAAAAAAAAAAAAAAAAAAAAAAAAAAAAAAAAA